>NC_041386.1:207870068-207870944 GCF_002162155.2 Triticum dicoccoides | reverse complement strand
CGGCCTCATCCAGGAGCCGCAGCGAGCTCCAGCGGGGCGCGCGGCTGTTGGCCGAACGCGGCGACCAGAGGCACGCGAGGCGCAGCGTGGCATGCGGTTGCAGCAGGCAGAAGGGCGAGCGGAGCGGACGGGAGGGATGCGGCGGGTGCAGCGGGACGACGAGCCCGGGTCGTCCGCGCGGGCACAGGAGCAGAGCGCCAGCATAGGAGGGAGGCAGTAGCAATGGGAGATTGGGGGGCGGCGACAAGGGGTGGAGGAACGCCGGGAGCTGTGGGGCGCTGGTGCGGCAAGCAGCGGGTGGTGCGATGGAGCCAGGGGCTTGGCCTACCTGAGGCGAGGCGGGCGCGGGTGTGCGGCGCCAGTGAGGCTGGAGGTGGTGGCGCAGGGGCGCGCGCGAGGGGCTACGGGGTGAGGACGGCGGTGAGTGCGGGCGCGGGCAGCGTGCGCGTGAGGCGGGACACAGGGTGGTGGCCAGGTGCGGCGATGCGGAGCAAGAGCAGCCGGTGCGGGAGCATGGCGAGCGGCGCTGCCGTGTGGCGTGGCATGGCCAGGGAAGATGGGCGTGCGGCGCGGTCATCGCAGGGGCAAGGCAGCGGAGAGGGGAAGAGGAGGCCGAGGGCCTCACCGTACGGACTAGGGACTAGGCAGTGGGCTCGAGGAGGCTGGTCAGGGATGAGGTCGAGGACGACGTCCGTCGAGGAGGTGGAGGACGGGGCAGCGACACGGTGGTCCGGCGAGCTGGCGACGGTCGACGGGGCGCGAACGACGGCGAGCTACAACGCCGCGACGTGGGCGCCGGCTGCCGTCGGGGAAGAGGCGAGGTCGAGGGTCGCGATGAGGCGGCGAGCTCGGGTGCCCCGATCCAGATCAGGGGGG
>NC_041386.1:207861684-207869682 GCF_002162155.2 Triticum dicoccoides | reverse complement strand
GGGTTTGGCCCCTTTTTATTTTAGTTTAGGCCCTTCTTTTTATTATTTATTTGCTTTACTGTTTTAAAACCTTTTAATGTATCTAGGCATTTTATAAAAAGGTGATTTCTACCACATAAATACATATGCAATATTTAGCACCTCCCCAACATTTTTGTTTTAGTTTTTGAAAACTTTTATTGCCGGCATTAATTCAAATTTTATATCGAACGGTGTTTTCGATTAACGCGAGGTTAACAACAGCAATTGCGGTGACGTGGCATCATTAGCATGAGATTACTGTAGCTTAATTATCTAGGCATTTCAAATCTCCTCCACTACAAGAATTCTCGTCCCGAGATTTAATCAGTGGAGTAAGGGGGGGGGGGAGGTCGGGTTACGGAATTCTAACAGATCTTCTCGTCCTTGGTTGCCCTTCTCGAAGAGGTCGATCCATTACATTGTTGTTTTTCATTTCTCTGCATCAATGCACCATGATGAAGTTGTCGTTCTTCCTTCAGTAACTTCACCGTACTTACGAAGGGTCAAGGGGTAACTCGACGATGATAGAATGCCTAAAGGGGTAATCATCTTGGGGTTACCGCATGAATGAACACGTGAGTATCTCTCAAGTTTAACAATTGAAATACATCAAGGGCAAGCAAGGAGGTGCAATAAGAAGTTTCAAGCGGATAGACAATAGCTCGAAGTCAGAAACAAAGTGTGAAAGGGGTCTCAGAGCAACGAGAGTAAGTATTGCGTCTGATACCAGAATGGATCACTAGGAAGGTGGCTTGTGAATTATATACGAAGCCAAGCGTGAGAGAGAACTTTGGAAATAGGGATGTATAGGAGAGTCAGGTTTCGATCATGTGGAACTGTGGGTTATGGGCCCACCACATGGTTAAAAGTAGGAAGCTCGGTGACATCTTGCACGATCATGTAAGCAAGGCATGTCATAGGATAGTCTGTTGGTCATGTCGGCAACAACATCGGTACCAAGGGAGAGGAACGAAGAGAACCATTTTCCTGCTCGTTGAATGAGGCGGACCATTAGGCAAAGTTCTCGTCCATCGGTGGATACTGAAATGTCATCAACAATAGTAATAGGTTCTGACTAACAGAGTTGTACACCGAGGGGCTTACAAAAGCAGTGACTTATTATTGGTTAGAGCATATAAACCTCAAGAAGGTCAAACAAAACAATGGAAAGGAAAATGTGATTATCAGATTAAACAGAACAATGGAAAGGGAAAATGTGTTTAAACACATAATTCAGGGGTATATCCTTTCCAAGGACAAGCATATCATGATATCCATGACAGGATATAAGTAGAAAAACCATTTAGGTAAGGGGAGATAAATTTCATGACATTACCCATACAATGGTGTTTGGATAATTGAGCAAGAAACATTTAGCATTGGGCTACAAAATGTCTTTGTTGAAAATCGGAGTACCATAGACATGCTTCGAGATAGCATTGACATGGTCATCAAGTAAGGTTCAGACTCTAAATACACGAAGGATCTATTGTGGAATAAGTCTTACAATTTCCTCATCAAAGAATGGATAACCTCGCAGGAAAGGAAACTATAACACTAGGTGCTCCGGCCAGGTGTGCTAGGAACGACATCACCTTACCCGGTGATGTAAAGAAGTTATAACTCCTAGAAATATGTTCCAACCATCATATCTGACCGGGATTCAGATCTGATTGGTGTCAGGGTACCTCAGGCTCGGGATGTTTGAGAAGAAAAGGTTCAACACAAATTGTCGAGATGACATTGTAAGATTCTCGGGCAACGAACTATAGAAGCGAGTTCCGAAACAAGAGTTCATCATTAAACCAAGGAGAGGAAGAGGAGGTGGCTGATGGACTCGACGACAATTCATCCAATTTTCCAAACAGATGGATTTCCACAATTATGTGAACATGGAGATAACATTTGTCAGATCAAATGGTATAATGGTGTATGCTCGAGCAAAACATACATAATTAAACATTGGTTGAAAAGTACACCCGAAATATGGGTTTTGGTAGCATGATCAATGTTAGAATGGTCACTCGATAACAAAAAGACTTAGAATGAAACTATCGACCATTGACTTCAAAGCAATAGGGTTGCTAGAAGTTTTAGAATCTGAACAACACAGTTCACCTATTGGTATCCCAGTTAGAATCAACATGGGAATCTGGAAATGAATGGAGATGGTGAGAAGTATTACTCTATCAAGAATTCTTAAGAGGTGGAGCAATCCTCACAACATCCTTGACATGAAGGACAATAATACTTCAAGGTAGAACATAACATAAGCTAGATAGGAAGGAGCTCCATAACATGATCAAGTCTGAATTGGAGGGGGGGCAATAACGTTGCCGATGATAACACAACCCATCGAGGGGCAAGGAGGTATTTCTCCTCAAGAATTAGATATATATCTTGGAAGAGCTCAGAATGTAGATGATGATCACGACACATTTGCCGAGAGGTTTCATGAAGATGTAATCGAACAGCGACTGCTCAAGCAGAAGGACTGATGCATCAAAAGATTATTGGGACTACAGATACAACACCAACTAGGAATCAAGCTTGCCATTCGAGGTGAAACGGTAAGACAAGGAAGATCGACATAAGCTTAGCTCATCGTCAAAAATTGTGCTCCGGGAAGGACCAGGTAGCACAGTTAAAAGTTTGCATGATAATGATATAGACGATAAGGCTAGGAATGACTTGAAGGATTATTAAACTCGTAAGCAACAAGAATTACTTAGAGTTATTGAATCGGAGTGCGGAATCGGTTCACTTATCAGTGTTCTCGAGTGACTAATAACTCAGAGCCCATGAAAAATTGTAATCAGTGAGAATGTAGTACTTGATGAAGAACTCATAAGAAGTTACTCAGTTCCCAGATAATCTCGAGATACCAGGGGGGTAATACTCGACGACAGATCAAAGTAGAGGTCGGATTCGGGTATTTCTATGCAGAAGACAAATGCTTAAACTTGCACGAGACATTGTATTTAAAGGATAACATGGTCGAAAACACGATTGAAAAAGGCCGGATCCCAGATATAAGAACTTATACCAAGGGTATAATTAATTTAAGAGAAGCTTTAATGATAAGATCTACATCGTGTCCATGGGCAAGAACACAAAGTTCAAGGTCGACTCCCACTTCTTCAATGTATAACCTTCCATTCACCTCTCACTTTCGAATAAGCTGTATGTTGAAATTTTATCTAGCAAAATACCAGAAGAGTATGACTCGCGAAAACTTTGGAGTTCACCCATATTAAGGAAGGCATAGGTTCAACCTGTCAGGGTATTGTGGAAACATATTCCACAAGCTTCAATAGTAAACATCACCAACTCGAAAATAGAGCATGGTTGAGAAAGCAGAGGATACAATTTACCAAAGGCTTTATATATCCATGGACAGGCTCACAAGGTTATTCAATATGAAGGACACTATCGGATAAAATCCAACAAAGGAACCGATGGTCCACAAGGGATCTTAAGTGAGCACCGGTACTCAACCAGAGGAAGAAGAATGCAAGGAGATCTGACTATAGAAACAACTGACTAATTCAAAGTTCAAATGCAAAAGAATTATGATTTCCAAATCAGGGGATCAGAAGCAACGCTCTGATCAAGGATGGATAAGTTGAGTAGGCTTAGGGGTACAATTGTTGGCAATTTGATTGGTCGAGATCCAACTCATGCTCAAAATGACGTCTGAGCCGAAGGGATGAATTCTAGGATCTGATTAAGGATAGCAACATTCGTAACATATTGAATCAAGGGACCCAAGATGATAAAGGCAAAGGACATCCATGAATATTGCTAGTCATTTGGAATTAACCAAAATGTAGGTAGACAAGCATTTAAAGAGCCATAGGCTAATGAGGATTCTCGAAAGATCGGATAGTATTTTGAAGAATTTTGTGAAACACATGAACAACTACGGATGAGCGGATACTCGGTAAGAGCGAGGAATTATCTGTAGGGGTATTCATGTGGCAAAGAACTGCAAGGCAGTATGCACAAAGTATTCTCGAAACAATACAGAGAATTTCGGTGTATCTTGCAATAACAAGATCAACTGGGAAGCATTGTATGAATGGCGAGTATACATGGTTATCCATAGGGGTTTATCGATGGAGGGGAATTGCAAAAGCGACGCCATAAAGTCTCAAGAGAACATCGGAGAATATCTTCGGATTCTTCTGGTGCAGCAGACGATCATCTGTAATAAGGGGCTCTCCGAGAGAAAGTATTATTGAGAACCTAGAGTTAGAGTTAGTAAAATCATTTAACTCGAATAGAAGAGATGTCAGAGTCCCAGAGTATAGGTCGAGGAATAAAAGATCCTACTACCACCCAATGGCGATGTATGCCGTAAGACACACAACCATGTTAGTAAAAGTTTTGCAATGTCTAGACTCGACTTCGGTCAAGGAGTTGGAAAGGGGGATTCCTACAGGCAGTCGGCTCTAATACCAACTTGTGACGCCCCCGATTCAATCATACACTAATCATACACACAAACATGTACGATCAAGATCAGGGACTCACGGGAAGATATCACAACACAACTCTACAAATAAAATAAGTCATACAAGCATTATATTACAAGCCAGGGCCCTCGCATGCTCGAATACAAGAGCTCGATCATAGATGAGTCAGCGGAAGCAACAATATCTGAGTACAGACAAGTTTGCCTTAAGAAGGCTAGCACAAATTGTGGTACAGATCGAAAGAGGCGCATGCCTCCCGCCTGGGATCCTCCTAACTACTCCTGGTCGTCGTCAGCGGCCTGCACGTAGTAGTAGGCACCTCCAGAGTAGTAGCAGTCATCGCCGACGGTGGCGTCTAGCTCCTGGTCTCCATCGTCTGGTCGCAGCAATCGGGTATGGAAAGGGGGAAAAGAGGGAAGCAACAGTGAGTACTCATCCAAAGTACTCGCAAGCAAGGAGCTACACTACATATGTATGCATTAGTATCAAATGGAAAAGGGGGTATCATATGTGGACTGAACTGCAGAATGCTGGAATAAGAGGGGGATAGCTAGTCCTTTCGAAGACTACGCTTCTGGTAACCTCCATCTTGCAGCAGAAGAAGAGAGTAGATGGTAAGTTCACCAAGTAACATCGCATAGCATAAACCTAACCGATGATCCTCCCCTCGTCGCCCAGTGAGAGAGCGATCACCGGTTGTATCTGGCACTTGGAAGGGTGTGTTTTATTAAGTATCCGGTTCTAGTTGTCATAGGGTCAAGGTACAACTCCAAGTCATCCTGTTACTGAAGATCACGGCTATTCGAATAGATTAACTTCCCTGCAGGGGTGCACCACATTTCCCAACACACTCGATCCCCTTTGTCTAGACACACTTTCCTGGGTCATGCCCGGCCTTGGAAGATCAACACGTCATAGCCCCACCTAGGCACAACAAAGAGGTCAGCATGCCGGTCTAAATCCTATGCGCGCAGGGGTTTGGGCCCATCGCCCATTGCACACCTGCACATTGCATGGGCGGCCGGAGAGCAGAACTAGCAACCTCCATTACAAAGGAAGTTACGTTACACGGTCCAACCCGGCGCGCGCCGCTCAGTCGCTGACATCACAAAGGCTTCGGCTGATACCACGACGTCAAGTGCCCATAACTGTTCCCGCGTAGTTGGTTAGTGCGTATAGGCCACTAGCCAGACTCAGATCAAATACCAAGATCTTGCAAAGTGTGTTATCTTGAAGTAACCGCGAACGCCGACCAGGGCCAGGCCCACCTCTCTCCTAGGTGGTGTCAACCTGCCCTGTCGCTCCGCCTCAAAGTAACAGTCGGGGCCGTCGGGAACTCAGGCCCACCACTACCTGGATGGAGCCACCTGTCCCTTCAGCCCCCACATCAGTATCACTTGCGGGTACTCAACGAGCCGACCCGACTTTAGTCACCACCTGTATAGTATGTATATATGTATGTATATACCCGTGATCACCTCCCGAGTGATCATGGCCCGATAGTATAGCATGGCAGACAGACAAGAATGTAGGGCCACTGATGATACACTAGCATCCTATACTAAGCATTTAGGATTGCAGGTAAGGTTTCAACAGTTGTAGCAACAATGACAGGCTATGCATCAGAATAGGATTAACGGAAAGCAGTAACATGCTAGACTACTCTAATGCAAGCAGTAGAGAGAAGAGTAGGCGATATCTGGTGGTCAAGGGGGGGCTTTCCTGGTTGCTCTGGCAAGAGAGAGGGGTCATCAACACTATAGTCGTATTGGGTAGCAGCGGCGTCGGTCTCGTAGTCTATCGGAGAGAAGAGGGGGAAGAAACAATGAATATAATGCAAACAGATGCATAACGATGCATGGCAAGACAAGTAGCGGTATTAGGGGTGCCTTGACGCGGTATGAGGTGATACCGGTGAAGGGGGAAAACATCCGGGAAAATATCCCCGGTGTTTCGCATTTTTGGACAGATGAATCGGAGGGAGAAAGTTGCGTGTTCGCTATTCTAGGGATGCATGGCGGACTAACAGGCTGCGTATCCGAATTCGTCTCGTCGTTCTAAGCAACTTTTAGGCACAAAGTTTTTCCATCCGAGCTACGATTTATTTTATATTAATTCTAAAAGATTTAAATCAATTTTAGGATTTATTTAATTATTTAAATCAACATTATCCAGAACAGTGTTTGCTGATGTCAACATGACGTCAGCAGTCATATGCTCAGACATTGTTAATTAACTTAATTACTAGATTAGGTTAACCTATTTAATTAGTTTAGTTAAACAAGATTAATTAACTTAATTAATTTGCTAATTGATTAATTAATTAATAATTTGTTTATTTACCTTAAATTCTCTCCTCTCATTTTTAAGGGACGGCCCCACCTGTCGGGGGCATAATGTGCCCCTGCAGTGGCTGTGTGTACGCGGGGGGAGGGTGACAGGGGACTCTGGCGGCCTCATCCAGGAGCCGCAGCGAGCTCCGGTGGGGCGCGCGGCTGTTCGCCGAACGCGGCGACCAGAGGCACACAAGGCGCGTCGTGGCATGCGGTTGCAGCAGACTGAAGGGCGAGCGGGGCGGACGGGTGAGGCGCGGCGGGTGCAGCGGGACGGCGAGCCCGGGTCGTCCGGCGCGGGCGCAGGAGAAGAGCGCCGGCACAAGAGGGATGCAGCAGCAGCGGGAGATTGGGGGGCAGCGACAAGGGGTGGAGGAACGCTGGGTGCTGTGGGGCACTGGTGCGGCAAGCAGCGGGTGGCGCGGTGGAGCCAGGGGCTTGGCCTACCTGAGGCGAGGCGGGCGCGAGTGTGCGGCGCCGGCGAGGTTGGAGGTGGTGGCGTAGGGGGGCGCGCGAGGGGCTGCGGGGTGAGGACGGCGGTGAGTGCTGGCGCGGGCAGCATGCGCATGAGGCGGGACACGGGGTGGTGGCTGGGTGCAGCGATGCCACTACTAGGAAAAGGGCTACTAATGGCGCACCAGTTTTGCCTACTAATGGCGCATCACTGGTGCGCCATTAGTATCATGCCTCTAGTATTTTTTACTAATGGCGCACCACTGGTGCGCCATTAGTATCTGGTATACTAATGGCGGGTATACTAATGGCGCACCACTGGTGCGCCATTAGTATAGGCCACGGTGCACCATTAGTATAGGCCACTGGTGCGCCATTAGTATAGGCCACTGGTGCGCCATTAGTATAGGCCACTAGTGCGCCATTAGTATTTTTGAATTTTGATGGCGGGAAAATAGTAGTGGCGCACCATCTAACCCCCACCGTGCGCCATTGCAATTTTTGAATTTTGAATTTGGATCTGGATCGTGATTTTTTTGCCCATTTTTGCTCGTTTTTTGGCACGATATTATTTCAAATTTTGTTCCTGTTTTTGGATCTTGTACGTTCTTTTGCCGTGTTCTTTTGCCGGAGAGGAGTTCGCCGGAGAGGAGGAGGAGGAGGTCACCGGAGAGGCGCTCGCCTACATCGCCGGAGAGGAGGAGGAGGAGTTC
>NC_041386.1:207860486-207861241 GCF_002162155.2 Triticum dicoccoides | reverse complement strand
AGGGAGGAGAAACCATGAGGGGAGGGGAGTGGAGGAGAGGAGGGAGGAGGAGGTCACCGGAGAGGAGGAGGAGGAGGAGGTCGCCGGAGAGGAGGAGGAGGAGGTCGCCGGAGAGGAGGAGGGTAGTATGGTGGAGGAGAGAAGGGAAGATGGAGTGGAGGAGAGGAGGAGATGGAATGGAGGAGAGGTGGAGTGGAGGAGAAAAATGAAGGAGGAGAGGACCGCAGGCAGGTGCGCCATTACTAACTTTTTTTTTTTATTTTTTTGATTTATTTTGAATTTTGAAGGCGGAAAGATACTAATGGTGCACCATGGGCAGGTGCGCCATTAGTAACTTTATTTTTTATTTTTTTGACTTATTTTGAATTTTGAAGGCGGGAAGATAGTAATGGCGCACAATGGGTAGGTGCGCCATTAGGTTTTTTGCCTCTCCAGATCTTAAAAGCGCCGTATCTTTTTTCTGTTAGGTTTTTGAGGATTTTGAAAATATTTAACGGGGTTCCCCCAGTTAAATTCGGATGCAACTTTTCGAGTAGATGATTTTTCATATAAAAAACTTTTTCATCCGAGTTCGTACGCAAAGGTTATGCCCATTTTACAAATTCTCGAGAGATTTCGCAAATAAAGTCGAAATTCATATTTGTAAATTTTCACAACAACTAGACCACATATCACATGGGAAACTTATTTTCTTTTATTTTTTTGACATTTCCATCATTTTTGTTTATTTTTTTTAAAACTGAAAAGGCGGTCCA
>NC_041386.1:207856701-207860356 GCF_002162155.2 Triticum dicoccoides | reverse complement strand
TGGCCAAGTTACTAATGGCGCACCGTGGGGGTGGTGCGCCATTACTAGTTCAACTAGTAATGGCACACCACTCCCACGGTGCGCCATTAGTAGTTTTGATGAAATTTTTAATTTTTTTTACTAATGGCGCACCGTGGATGTGGTGCGCCATTAGTATTTACACACTAATGGCGCACCAACACATGGTGCGCCATTAGTATATAGTAATGGCCCACCACATGTATGGTGCGCCATTAGTGTCAATTCCATCTATAGCCCTTTTCCTAGTAGTGTGCGGAGCAGGAGCAGCTGATGCAGGAGCGTGGCGAGCGGCGCTGCCGTGCGGCGTGGCGTGGCGTGGCCAGGGAAGATGGGCGTGCGGCGCGGTCGTCGCAGGGGCAAGGTAGCGGAGAGGGGAAGAGGAGGCCGAGGGCCTCACCATACGGAGTAGGGACTAGGCAGTGGGCTCGAGGAGGCTGGTCGGGGATGAGGTCGAGGACGACGTTCGTCGAGGAGGTGGAGGATGGGGCAGCGACGCGGTGGTCCGGCGAGGTGGCGACGGTCGACGGGGCGCGGACGACGACGAGCTACGACGCGACGACGTGGGCGCCGGCTGCCGTTGGGGAAGATGCGAGGTCGAGGGTCGCGACAGGGCGGCGGGCTCGGGTGCCCCGATCCAGATCGGGGGGGGAGAGGAAGAGGTGGGGGATCGAGGGGATCGTGCGGGGGTGGGGGTGGGAGTGGTGGTGTCGGTGGGCTCTAAGGTTCCAGGGGGTGGGAGGTTATGCAGGCGCGGCTGGGCCGGCTGGGGTGGGCTGGCCGGTTGGGTTGGGATGGGCCGAGGCCGAGCGAGAGCCATGGGGTTTGGCCCGTTTTTTATTTTAGTTTAGGCCCTTCCTTTTATTATTTATTTGCTTTACTGTTTTAAAACCTTTTAATGTATCTAGGCATTTTATAAAAAGGTGATTTCTACCACATAAATACATATGCAATATTTAGCACCTCCCCAACATTTCTGTTTTAGTTTTTGAAAACTTTTATTGCCAACATTAATTCAAATTTTATATCGAACGGTGTTTTCGATTAACGCGAGGTTAACAACACTAATTGCGGTGACGTGGCATGATTAGCATTGGATTACTGTAGCGTGGCATGATTAGCATGGGATTACTGTAGCTTCATTATCCGGGCGTTACAACAGACATGACGAGGAGTCTTGAAATGGTCAAGAGGTAAAGATTCATATATTGGAAGGCTATATTCGGACACCGGAAGTGTTCCGGGTGATACCGGGTCACCGGAAGGGGTTCCGGGCAAACCCCGACAAAGATATGGGCTTAATGGGCCAAGTAAGGGAACACACCAGCTTACAAGGGGCTGGTGCGCCCCTATTGGGACAGCCACGTGGGGAGAAAGGAAAAGGAGAGGAGGAAAAGGAAAGTATGAAGTAGGACTCCTACTTCCTTCCCCTCCCCCTCCTCCCTTTCCCCCTTGTCCAAATATGGTAGGGGGGGGGGGAATTGGACTAGGGGCCCAAGTAGGATTCCTCCTACTTGGGCGCGCCCTACGCTGCCTCCCTCCCTCTCCCTCCTTTATATACGTGGGGAGGGCACCCCTAGAACACACATCAATTGTTCCTAGCCGTGTGCGGCGCCCCCTCCATAGTTAACACCTCAGTCATATCATCATAGTGCTTAGGCGAAGTCCTGCGCCGGTAACATCATCATCACCGTCACCATGCCGTCGTGCTGACGAAACTCTCCCTCGGCCTCAACTAGATCAAGAGTTCGAGGGACGTCACCGAGCTGAACGTGTGCAGATCGCGGAGGTGTCGCGCGTTCGGTACTTGGATCAGTTGGATCATGAAGACGTTCGACTACATCAACCGCGTTACTAAACGCTTCCGTTTTCGGTCTACGAGGGTACGTGGAGTCACTCTCCCCACATGTTTCTATGCTTCTCCTAGATAGATCTTGCGTGATCGTAGGAAATTTTTGAAATACTACGTTCCCCAATAGTGGCATCCGAGCTAGGTCTATGCGTAGATGTTATATGCACGAGTAGAACACAAAGAGTTGTGGGCGATAATAGTCATACTGCTTACCAGCAATGTCTTACTTTGATTCGGCGGTATTGTTGGATGAAGCGGCCCAGACCGACATTACATGACCACATTCATGAGACTGGTTCTACTGACGTGCTTTGCACACAGGTGGCTGGCGGGTGTCTGTTTCTCCAACTTTAGTTGAATCGAGTTTGACTATGCTCGGTCCTTGTTGAAGGTTAAAACAACACACTTGACGAAAAATCGTTGTGGTTTTGATGCATAGGTAAGAACGGTTCTTGCTAGAAGCCCATAGCAGCCACGTAAAACTTGCAACAGCAAAGTAGAGGACGTCTAACTTGTTTTTGCAGGGCATGTTGTGATGTGACATGGTCAAGACGTGATGAGATATAAATTGTTGTATGAGATGATCATGTTTTGTTGAAGTTATCGACAACTGGAAGGAGCCTTATGGTTGTCTCTTTATTGCATAAGATGCAAGCTCCATATAATTGCTTTACTTTATCGCTATGCAATAGAAATAGTTGCAAAAGCAATAGTTGGCGAGACAACCATGTGATGACATGTTGATAAAGATCAAGATGATGGAGATCATGGTGTCATGCCAGTGACGATGGAGATCATTATGGTACTTTGTGTGACGCCCCCGATTCAATCATACACTAATCATACACGCAAATGTGTACGATCAAGATCAGGGACTCACGGGAAGATATCACAACACAACTCTAGACACAAATTAAAATAATACAAGCTTTATATTACAAGCCAGGGGCCTCGAGGGCTCGAATACATAAGCTCGAAAACAAACGAGTCAGCGGAAGCAGCAATATCTGAGTGCAGACATAAGTTAGACAAGTCTTGCCTTAAGAAGGCTAGCACAAAAGCAACATTGATCAAAAAGGCAAGGCCTCCTGCCTGGGAGCCTCCTAACTACTCCAGGTCGTCAGCGGCCATCACGTAGTAGTAGGCACCCTCGGGGTAGTAGTAGTCATTAGTCATGTCGTCTGGCTCCTGGGATCCGTCATCTGGTCGCAACAATCGGGTATGGGGGAAAAAGAGGTAGCAAAGCAACCGTGAGTACTCATCCAAAGTACTCGCAAGACTTACATCAGATCTAAACTAAGTATGCATCTGTATCAAACGAATGGGTTGTAACTGCGGGCTAAACTACAGAATGCCAGAAGAAAAAGGGGAAAGCCTAGCCTATCAAAGACTAGCATCTTCAACCAGCTCCAAGCATCTTGCAGCATCAGAAGAGATAAGAGTAGCATAAAGCAAAGTAGTAGAGTTATCAACCTCGGCCAGAGATCCTTTCTCGACTCCCTGCGAGAAAGCAATCCTACAGCCATACTATCCATTTCTCATCACAATCCCACTACTAGGAAAAGGGCTATAGATGGAATAGACAATAATGGCGCACCAGAAATGTGGTGCGCCATTACTATATACTAATGGCGCACCATGTGTTGGTGCGCCATTAGTGTCCAAATACTAATGGCGCACCACATCCACGGTGCGCCATTAGTAATTTTTTTTTTCAAAACTACTAATGGCGCACCGTGGGAGTGGTGCGCCATTACTAGTTGAACTAGTAATGGCGCACCATGC
>NC_041386.1:207834259-207856457 GCF_002162155.2 Triticum dicoccoides | reverse complement strand
CAGTTTTAAAAAAAATAAAAAAATGATGGAAATGTCAAAAAAATAAAAGAAAATAAGTTTCCCATGTGATATCTGGTCTAGTTGTTGTGAAAATTTACAAATATGAATTTTGACTTTATTTGCGAAATCTCTCGAGAATTTGTAAAATGGGCATAACTTTTGCGTACGAACTTGGATGAAAAAGTTTTTTATATGAAAAATCATCTACTCGAAAAGTTACATCCAAATTTAACTGGGGGAACCCCGTTAAACATTTTCAAAATCCTCAAAAACCTAACAGAAAAAAAGATACGGGGCTTTTAAGATTTGGAGAGGCAAAAAAATTCAAAAAATTCAAACTTACTAATGGCGCACCTACCCATGGTGCGCCATTACTATCTTCCCGCCTTCCAAAATCAAAATAAGTCAGAAAAATAAAAAAAAGTTACTAATGGTGCACCTGCCCATGGTGCGCCATTAGTACTTTCCCGCATTCAAAATTCAAAATAAATAAAAAAAATAAAAAAATGAAGTTACTAATGGCGCACCTGCCCGCGGTGCGCCAAGGAGGAGGGTAGTATGGTGGAGGAGAGAAGGGAAGATGGAGTGGAGGAGAGGAGGAGATGGAGTGGAGGAGAAGAATGAAGAGGTAAGGAGGAGAGGACCACGCCCAGCCATATATACGGCATAGTAACCTCCTCCTCCTCCTCTCCGGCGACCTCCTCCTCCCTCCTCTCCTCCCCTCCCCTCCCCTCATGGTTTCTCCTCCCTCCTCTCTGGTGAGCTCCTCCTCCCTCCTCTCCGGTGAGCTCCTCCTCCCTCCTCTCCGGTGAGCTCCTCCTCCCTCCTCTCCGGTGAGCTCCTCCTCCTTCCTCTCCTCCCATCCCCTCATGGTTTCTCCTTCCTCCTCTCCGATGCTCCGGAAAACTCCTCTCCGGCGACCTCCTCCTCCTCCTCTCCGGCGATGTAGGCGAGCGCCTCTCCGGTGACCTCCTCCTCCTCCTCTCCGGCGAACTCCTCTTCGGCGAACTCCTCTCCGGCAAAAGAACACGGCAAAAGAACGTACAAGATCCAAAAACAGGAACAAAATTTGAAATAATATCGTGCCAAAAAACGAGCAAAAAAACGAGCAAAAAATGGGCAAAAAAATCACGATCTAGATCCAAATTCAAAATTCAAAAATAGCAATGGCGCACGGTGGGGGTTAGACGGTGCACCACTACTATTTTCTCGCCTTCAAAATTCAAAAATACTAATGGCACACCAGTGGCCTATACTAATGGTGCACCAGTGGCCTATACTAATGGCGCACCGTGGCCTATACTAATGGCGCACCAGTGGTGCGCCATTATTAAAAAAATACTAGTGGCGTGGTACTAATGGCGCACCAGTGATGCGCCATTAGTAGGCAAAACTGGTACGCCATTAGTAGCCCTTTTCCTAGTAGTGTCCATTTCTCATCACAAGTATCCAGTTCTAGTTGTATCGATCGGGATACAACTCCAAGTGTCCATTACCGTAGGACAGGCTATCGATAGATTTTTTTCTTCCTTGCAGGGGTGCACCAACTTACCCACCACACTCGATTAACTCCGTCCGGGCACACTTTCCTGGGTCATGCCTGGCCTCGGCCAAACAATACGCCGCAACCCGACCTAGGCTTAATAGAGAGGTCAGCACGCCGGACTAAGCCTATGCCCCCAGGGGTCCTGGGCCATCTCCTCGGGAACTCCTGCACGTTGTGAGGGCGGCCGGTGAGCAGACCTAGCTACCTCCTTCAACAAGGCAGGTGCTTACGCAGTCCAACCCGGCGCGCGCCGCTCAGTCGCTGACGTCTATTAAGCTTCGGCTGATGCATACGACACACAACGCCCATAGAATGCCCACGTGATGGTTAGTGCTATCAGGCCAGAGGCCCCTCGGATCAAATATCCAAATCATAGTGGATTAGAAACGCGTGGTAACAAGTAGAGACTCATGAAAGATGTGACCCTGTCGCCCCGTCTCGAGGACTTGCGGCAAGGGCTAAGAATGCCCGGCCACGCCTCATAAGAATCTCGCGGGCACCTTCCAGGTCAACCCGACTCCACATCACTCGCAAATAAGCTCGCGCGGGTACCCCTCAGGACCGATCCGTCTTTAGTAACATGGTTCAGTGTAAAGTCATAGTAACTATAGTAACCGTGTGTCTAACACCACGGGGAAAACTCGAGAAATCACCCCCAGTAAATTCCACTCGATGTAATCATCAAGATGAACGTAAGAGGATCCACCCTCGAGGTTCAAACTTGAGGGGTTTGCACGACAGAGCCGTATCGGAAGTGGTTAAGGAGGAAATCACCCTCGATGACCACAACCGTATAGCTACACTACAGAGATCTCATCAGGAGTGATGTAAGAGGTTCCACCCTCGGCACTCGATGGTAACTCTTCAGAGTCGTACAACTAGGGGAGGGGGTGATGTGCGGTGTCGGGGCCTGGACGTCGATCATGTTGATCGAGTCATCGAACGTAAAGCGGGGCAACTGGGACAAGGTGGGGGTCACTAATGGATCTGTAACCAACCTGTACTAAGCAGTTTAGAATAAGCAGGTTAGGTATGAAAGCAGGTAACAAAAAAGGCTATGCATCAGAGTAGGATCATACAGAAAGCAGCAGTAGTTCTAATGCAAGCATGATAGGGAAAGAAATTGGCGATATCGAAATGCTCAAGGGGGGTTTGCTTGCCTAGAAGCTCTGCTGAAAAAGAAGAAGTGTCGTCGATGTAGCCAATCACAGGGGCGGCATCGGTCTCAGGGTCTACCGGAGAGAAGAGGGCGAAGAAACAATAAATATAAAGCAAACATAGCATCACAAAGCATAACATGGCAATATGATGTGCCGAGTGTGACCTAACGTATGGCTACATGATATAGGTGAAGGGGGAACTCAACCGAGAATGTTTTCCCGGTTCTGGACCTGTGTCAGACAGATGACCGTAGGGGGAATGCTCCATGTTCAAATAGTTAGAGGCATTTGATGGGTATGTGGGTAGTGTTTTCGGGTTCGTTGGATTTTTCTGAGCAATTCTCATGTAGAAAACATTTTCATACGAGCTACGGTTTATTTCCTATGAATTTCTAAAGGTTTAAACATTTTATGGAATTAAATAAATTATCAGAAAAGAATTACTATGTCAGCATGACATCACTATGACGTCAGCAGTCAACAGGATGGCCGACCTGATCAAACTAACCAGTGGGTCCCACCTGTCATTGTCAGTGATTTTAACAGTGGTTAAGTTAAACTAAGCAGAGCTAAATAGAGGGTGGGCCCCAGGTGTTATGGTCTACACTAATTAAAAGATTGAAAACCTAATTAGCTTAACTAAATGTTGGGGCCCGCATGTCAGTGGCTCAGCGTGAACAGTAACCCACGTTGACCGTGGTCAACACGGTCAAACAAGCACTGGTGGCCCATCGTCAGTGTCTCTGGGCGGGCCCCACGACGTGCCTGGTCAGCAGAGTCGCCAGAGGAGCTCGCAGCTTCGACGGGCCTCCTATGGCGGCGAACTTGCCGGAGGGCGTGGAATCGCACCACGAGGCTCGGTTCCGACCGTGCGAGGCCACGTTCAAATGGTGAGGCTGGGCCGCATCCAACCATGGTGGTGGCGCGGGCCGAAATGGCCGAAATCTTTGCCGGCGGCGAGGTCAGCGGCGGTCGGCAACAAAAAGCGTGGGCGGCACCGGGGGCGAGCAGCAGCAGGCAACGCGGCGGCGCTCTGGGACAGCAGGGGGCGGCTGTGGCGGGAGCGCGAGCCAACGCGGGACCAGGCGCCTGCGGGGAGAAGGTGCGGACGGGCGGCGCTGCGGCAACGGCAGGGAGGAGGTGTGCAGGCGCGGGAGGTAGCAGGCGCTGGTGGTGCATGACGAGGCAGTCAGCGAGCATGGGCGACTCCGCGGCGATGCACCAAGCACGACCACGTGCTCAGGGCAGGCTGTGGCTGCTGTGGCCGCGATGGCGAAACGACAGGCGGCGGCCAGAGTTCGGCATGTGCGGGCTCGGCGCTACGGGTGCAGAGAGGAACCGGGGAGTGATGGGAGACGGCGAGGAGCTCACTGAGCGGCACAAGATGGCCGGCGACAGATTAGGAGCAACAAAGGTGGCGCATTCGTCGGAGGATCTCGTTGGAGTAGAGGAAGCAGACGAGCTCGTAGCGCTCGGCACAGCGGCTCCCGGCTTGACCCAGCGGTAGCATGCGATGCGGGAGGCAATGGCGGAGCGGAGGGACTTGACAAGGAGGTAGGGGGAGTTAGGTGGCCTCCTCTACGTCGTGGTCATGGCGACGGTGGCGTTCGGCCCCGTTCCAGATCGACGGAGAGGGAGAGGGAGAAAGCATGGGAGAGTAGGGGGAGCGGGCGACAGTGGAGAGTGGGGTAGTGGACCGAGGCGTCCGGAGCCTTATCCCCTCATCGGGCGTTGCCGGCGAGGTGGTTGGATGGCGACGGGCGCGCGGGAGGAGCCCCGGTCATTTGAACAGGGGAGGAAGAGAGCGACCGGGGGAAGGTGGGCTGGCTTGCTGGGGTGGGCTAAAGCCCAATGGGTAGGGGGCCCTCTCTTTTCCTTTTTTATCCTTTCTTTGATTTCTATTTTTTTAATAAACATAGATGGGTAAGAAAATATTTGGGCATGCTATTTACTTAGAAAAATATGGGAAGTTCCCCTTTTATTCCCTAGTGATCTTAGACAGTGCCACAAATATTTTGGAGACCAGAAGAATTCATTTGGTAATTTTCATAAATAGGATAGCATTTAAAAATGCTGAATTGGTGCTGTTATAATTACTAATGCTCATCTTTGCACAAAAGTCATGTTGTGTTCCTTAACAAATAATTGTTATGGAATTTTTGACAAATGATGAACATTTTTACAGCAACTTTTGAGCAACTTCAAACTTCACTTGAATTTGAATTGACTGGAATTTCAAATGGGATATCGAACAAAGGTGATTAAGCACTGTTTGGAAAAATGATTAGTTTAATCATAGAGGGTTACTGTAGCATGACACTGGGGGTGTTATAAATCTCATCCACTATAAGAAATCTCGTCCTGAGATTTGAGGGGTGGAGTAAGGGGGAAAGAGTTGGTTACAAAATTCTAACGAGTCTTCACGGTCTTCGTTGCTCTCCTCGAAGAGGTTAGTCCCTTCTGTTGATGTCTTTATTTCTCTGATCCAGGTCATCATGATGAAATCATCACCCTTACTTCGGGGTCTTCATCATACTTACGAATAGGTAAGGGGGAGCTTGGCAATGATAGAATGCTATAAGGGTAATCATCTGGGGTTAACCCATGAATGAACATATGAGTATCTCTCGACTTGGAACTCCAGAAATACATCGAGAGAATTAAAGTAGGCATGAGAATTTTCAAGTAGTAGGCAAATGTTCGATGCCTGAAACAGTGGGTGAGAGGGGTTCAGAGCAAAGGAATAAATACAGCGTCTGACACCGGAATAGAATAATTGAGGGAAGGTGGCTCGTAAAATACATATGAAGCCAAGTTGAAAGTATACTTCAAAATCAAGATTGTACAAGAGAGTCAGGTTTCGATCCTGTGGAACTGTGGGTTATGGGCCCACCATGTGGGTTAAAAGTAGAAAGGGGGCCGATAGCAAGGCCTGTCAGATGATAGATTGTCAATTATGTTGCCAACAACGTTGGTACCAAGGGCGAGGGACGAAGAGAACTATTTTCGTGCTCGTTGAAACAAGGCGGACCAATAGGCAAAGTTCTCGTCCATCGGTGGTTACCGAAATGTCATCATCAATAGTAACAGGGTCTTACTGACAAATTGTACACCGAGGTATTTACATAAGTAGGAAATTATCTCTACTGAGATAAGTTAGTTTACCGGAAAGGTTAAACAAAAGAATGGAAAGGAAAATATGATTAGTATATTAATCAGAATAATGGAAGGGAAAATGTGGTTAAACACAATTATCAGGAGTATATCCTTCCCAAGGACAAGCAGAGGATGATATCCATGATAGGATAGTAAGTAGATAACCAATTAGGTAAAGGGGCGAGGGAATTCATGATGTTACCCATACAACGGTGTTTGGATAAATGATCAAGAAACATTTAGCATTATGCTTCCAATGTTCTTGTTGATGTTTAAGTACCACAATCATGCTTCAGGATAGCATTGACATGGTCATCGGGTAAAGGTCGTACCTTGGATTCACAATGGATCCATCAGGAATTTTCTACAACATATCATGAAATTTTTATCAGGAAATAGATGGGGATGTGGCTGATGGGTTCAACTGCAATCCATCGACATGTCAAAAAGGATGTAATTCCAAAATTATATGAACAAGTTTTGTGTTGGAGGGAATGCAAGAATGTTGTCGATGTTAATACCAATCACCGAGGGGAAGGGATGGTATTTCCCATCATGAATTTGATTCACACTTGGAAGAAGGCATATCATTGTTGATGATGAACACAAAACATTTGTCGAGAGATTTCCTACAGATGTATTCGAGTGGCGATGACATCAAGTCAAATGAATGATGGAGCAAAAGGTTATTGAAACCACCAGTACAATACAAACTTGAAATCAAAGATTGTTGTTCAAAGCAAAATGATATGCCGAGGACGATCGCCGTAAGCTTAGCTCATCGTTGAAAGTTGTGCTCCAGGAATAAGGACCAGGTAGCACGGTTAAAATTTAGCACGATAACGATATAGCCGATCAGGCTAGGAATGACTTAAAGGATTAATAAACTCATAAGCAACGAAAATTACTTAGAGTTATTGAGTTCGAGTGCGGAATTGGTTCACATGTCAGTGTCCTCGATTGACGACAACCCAGAACCCAGGAAAATTGGAATCAGTGAGAAATAATCAATTGATGAAGAACCCATAAGAAGTTATGCGGTTCCAAGACATTCTCGAGATACCAGAGTGTAATACTCGATGGTAGATCAAAGTAATGGTTGGATAGGTGCATCGATCTGCAAAAGACAAGTACTTCAACTTGTCCGAGAAATGGGATCAAAGAAGAACAATATGGTCGGAACCATAGCTGCAGGGGATCCAATTTAATGACACCAAAAGAATTACCCAAATGATTAAATATTTTGCAAGAAGCTTCCATGATAAGTTCCACATCGGGTCCATGGGCATGAACACAAAGTTCAAGGTCGACTCCCACTTCTCCAATGCATAACCTTTCAGTCACTTCTCATTTTCGAAGAAGTTGTAATATTGAAATTTTATCTGACATAACACTAGTAGAGTATGACCCGTAGTAGTTTCAGGGTTCACATAGATTCAAAAAGGCATAGGTTCAACCCATCTGGGCCTCTTAGGAACATATACCACAAAATTCGGAGTAAATAATACAAGCTCAAAAGTAGAGCATTGTTAACAAAGCAGAGGATACAATTTACCAAAGGTATTATATACCCATGGAAAGGTTCACAAGGTTATTGAATATGAAGGACGCCATCGGATAATAATCCAACAAGGGGCCTTATGGTCTACAACGGAGCTTATGCGAGTATCGGTACTCTTATCAAAGAAGAAAGAATGCAAGGAGATCAGATTATAGAAACAACTGACTAACTCAAAGCTCAATTGCAAAGGAATTCCAAGAAAAGGGATCAGAAGGAATGCTCTAATTAGGGATGGATAGGTAGAATAGCCTTAGGGGTACAATCGATGGCGATTTGATTGGTCGAGGTCCAGCACCTGTTAAAATGATGTCCAAGCCGGAAGGATGAATTCTAGGATCTGATTGAGGATTGCAAGCATTCGCAACAAATTGTATCGACAGACTTAAAATGATAATGGCAAAGGATGACAATACGATTACTAGACTTATGGTATTAACCATAATGCAAGCAAGCAAGAAATTCATGAACAATAGGTTGTTGAGGATTTTTAGAAGAACAAATGGTATTACGAAGACTTTTGTGAAATACATGATCAATAGAGGATGAGCGGATACTCGATAGGTGCACAAAATTATCCGTAGGGGGTATTCAGGTGACAAGGAACTGCAGGGCAGTAAGCTCAAAGGATTCACAGGACAACGGAGAGCAGTTTCAGGCATCTTGTAAAAACAAGATCAATGGGATTGAATGTAAGAATGGCAGGTGTATGCATTTATCAATAAGGATATAACAGTGGTAGGGAATTTGCAAAGGCGGTGGGTACAAGTGTCTCGGGAGAACATCATAGAGTAACCTCGGAATCTTCTGGTGCAGCACACGATCATCGGTAATAAGGTGCTCTTCGAGTGAAAGTGATCACGAGATCCTAATGTTAGATTTAGCAAAATTCATTTAACCCGAATAGAAGAGAGATCAGAGTCCCAGAGAATAGATGAGGAATAAAAGATCATAATACCGCCCAATGGCGACGTGGGCCCATGGGTCGCACAACCAAGTTAGTAAAACAATTTTCATCGACTAGACTCAACTTCGGCCAAGGAGTGTGGAAGGGGGATTCCTACAGGCAGTCGGCTCTGATACCAACTTGTGACGCCCCCGATTCAATCGTACACTAATCATACACGCAAATGTGTACGATCAAGGTCAGGGACTCACGGGAAGATATCACAACACAACTCTAGACACAAATTAAAATAATACAAGCTTTATATTACAAGCCATGGGCCTTGAGGGCTCGAATACATAAGCTCGAAAACAAATGAGTCAGCGGAAGCAGCAATATCTGAGTACAGACATAGGTTAGACAAGTCTTTCCTTAAGAAGGCTAGCACAAAAGCAACATTGATCGAAAAGGCAAGGCCTCCTTCCTGGGAGCCTCCTAACTACTCCAGTTCGTCAGCGGTCATCACGTAGTAGTAGGCACCCTCGGGGTAGTATTATTCATCAGTGGTGTCGTATGGCTCCTGGGATCCGTCATCTGGTTGCAACAATCGGGTATAGTGGAAAAAGAGGTAGCAAAGCAACCGTGAGTACTCATCCAAAGTATTCGCAAGACTTACATCAGAACTAAGTATGCATCTGTATCAAATGAATGGGTTGTATCTGTGGGCTAAAGTGTAGAATGCCAGAAGAGAAAGGGGAAAGCCTAGCCTATCGAAGACTAGCCTCTTCAAGCAGCTCCAAGCATCTCGCAGCATCAGAAGAGATAAGAGTAGCATAAAGTAAAGTAGTAGAGTTATCAACCTCAGCCAGAGATCCTTTCTCGACTCCCTGCGAGAAAGCAATCCCAGAGCCATACTATCCATTTCTCATCACAATCCATTTCTCATCACAAGTATCCAGTTCTAGTTGTATCAATCGGGATACAACTCCAAGTGTCCGTTACCGTAGGACAGGCTATCGATAGATGTTTTCTTCCCTGCAGGGGTGCACCAACTTACCCACCATGCTCGATTAACTCCGGCTGGGCACACTTTCCTAGGTCATGCCCGGCCTCGGCCAAACAATACGCCACAACCCGACCTAGGTTTAATAGAGAGGTCAGCACGCCGGACTAAGCCTATGCCCCCAGGGGTCATGGGCCATCTTCTCAGGAACTCCTGCACGTTGCGAGGGCGGCCGATGAGCAGACCTAGCTACCTCCTTCAACAGGGCAGGTGCTTACGTAGTCCAACCCGGCGCACGCCGCTCAGTCGCTGACGTCTATTAAGTTTCGGCTGATGCATACGACGCAGAACGCCCATAGAATGCCCATGTGATGGTTAGTGCTATCAGGCCAGAGGCCCCTCAGATCAAATATCCAAATCATAGTGGATTAGGAACGCGCGGTAACAAGCAGAGACTCACGAAAGATGTGACCCCGTCTCGAGGACTTGTGGCAAGGGCTAAGAATGCCCGGCCACGCCTCGTAAGAATCTCGCGGGCACCTTCCAGGTCAACCCGACTCCACATCACTCGCAAATAAGCTCGCGTAGGTACCCCTCAGGTCCGACCCGTCTTTAGTAACATGGTTCAGTGTAAAGTCATAGTAACTATAGTAACCATGTGTCTAACACCACGAGGAAAACCCGAGGAATCACCCCCGATGAATTCCACTCGATGTAATCATCAAGGTGAACGTAAGAGGATCCACCCTCGAGGTTCACACTTGAGGGGTTTGCACGACAGAGCCGTATCGGAAGTGGTTAAGGAGGAAATCACCCTCGATGACCACGACCGTATAGCTACACTACAGAGATCTCATCGGGAGTGATGTAAGAGGTTCCACCCTTGGCACTCGATGGTAACTCTGTAGAGTCATACAACTAGGGGGGTGATGTGCGGTGTCGGGGCCTGGACGTTGATCATGTTGACCGAGTCATCGAACATAAAGCGGGGCAACTGGGACATGGTGGGGGTCACTGATGGATCTCTAACCAACCTATACTAAGCAGTTTAGAATAAGCAGGTACCGTATGAAAGCAGGTAACAAAAACAGGCTATGCATCAGAGTAGGATCATACAGAAAGCAGTAGCAGTTCTAATGCAAGCATGAGAGGGAAAGAAATGGGCGATATCGGAATGCTCAAGGGGGGTTTGCTTGCCTGGAAGCTCTGCTGAAAAAGAAGAAGTGTCGTCGATGTAGCCGATCACAGGGGCGACATCGATCTCGGGGTCTACCGGAGAGAAGAGGGGGAAGAAACAATAAATATAAAGCAAACATAGCATCACAAAGCATAACATGGCAATATGCTGTGCCGGGTGTGACCTAACGTATGGCTACATGATATAGGTGAAGGGGGAATTCAACCAGGAATGTTTTCCCGGTTCCGGACCTGTGTCAAACAGATGACCGGAGGGGGAATGTTCCATGTTCAGATAGTTAGAGGCATCTGACGAGTATGTGGGTAGCGTATTTGGCTTCGTTGGATTTTTCTAAGCAACTCTCATGTAGAAAACATTTTCATCCGAGCTACGGTTTATTTTCTATGAATTTCTAAAGGTTTAAACATTTTCTAGAATTAAATAAATTATCAGAAAAGAATTACTACGTCAGCATGACATCACTGTGACGTCAACAGTCAACAGGACGGCTGACCTGGTCAAACTAACCAGTGGGTCCCACCTGTCATTGTCATTGATTTTAACAGTGGTTAAGTTAAACTAAGCAGAGCTAAATAGAGGGCAGGCCCCAGGTGTTAGTGTCTACACTAACTAAAAGATTATTAGTTTGAAAACCTAATTAGCTTAATTAAATGTTGGGGCCCGCACGTCAGTGGCTCAACTTGAACAGTAACATGCGTTATCCGTGGTCAACACGGTCAAACAAGCGCTAGTGGCCCACCGTCAGTGTCTCTAGGCAGGCCCCACGACGTGCCAGGTCAGCAGAGTCGCCGGAGGAGCTCGCAGCTCCGGCGAGCCTCCCGCGGCAGCGAACTTGCCGGAGGGCGTCGAAATCACGCCACGGGGCTCGGTTCCGAGTGTGCGAGGGCGTGTTCGAATGGTGAGGCTGGGCCGCATCCAACCGTGGTGGTGGCACGGACCAAAACGGCCGGAATCTTCGCTAGCGGCGAGGTCAGCGATGGTCGGCGATGAAAAGTGTGTGCGGCACCGTGGGCGAGCAGCAGCAGGCAACGTAGTGGTGCTTGGGGACGACAGGGGCGGCTGTGGCGGGAGCGCATGCCAGCGCGGGACCAGGCGGCTGCAGGGAGAAGGTGCAGGCGGGCGGTGTTGTGGCAACGACAGGGAGGAGGTGTGCAGGCGCGGGAGGTAGCGAGCGCTGGCGGTGCATGATGAGGCAATCAGCGAGCGTGGGCGGCTCCGCGGCGATGCACCAAGCACGGCCGCATGCTCAGGGGCAGGTTGTGGCTGCTGTGGCCGCAACGGCGAAACGACAGGCAGCGACCGTTGTTCGGCAAGTGCGGGCTCGGCGCTACGGGTGTAGAGAGGAACCGGGGAGTGATGGGAGACGGCGAGGAGCTCACCGAGCGGCACAAGATGGCCAATGACAGATTACGAGCAGCAGAGGTGGCGCATTCGTCGGAGGATCTCGTCGGAGTCGAGGAAGAATACGAGCTCGTGGCGCTCGGCATAGCAGCTCCCGGCTTGACCCAGCGGTAGCAGGTGATGCGGGAGGCAATGGCGGAGCGGAGGGACTCGACAAGGAGGCAGGGGGAGCTAGGTGGCCTCCTCTATGCCGTGGTCATGGCGGCGGTGGCGTTTGGCCCCGTTCCAGATCGACGGAGAGGGAGAGGGAGAGAGCGTGGGAGAGTATGGGGAGTGAGCGACAGTGGAGAGCGAGGGAGTGGACCGAGGCGTCCGGAGCCTTATCCCCTTATCGGGCTTCGCCAGCGAGGTGGTTGGATGGCGATGGTCATGGGAGGATCCCCGGTCGGTTGAACAGGGGAGGAAGAGAGCGACCGGGGGAAGGTGGGCTGGCTTGCTGGGGTGGGCTAAAGCCCAGTGGGCAGGGGGCCTCTCTTTTCCTTTTTTTCTCCTTTCTTTGATTTCTATTTTTTTAATAAACAGAGATGGGTAAGAAAATATTTGGGCATGCTATTTACTTAGAAAAATGTGGGAAGTTCCCCTTTTATTCCCTGGTGATCTTAGACAGTGCCACAAATATTTTAGAGACCAGAAGAATTCATTTGATAATTTTCACAAATAGGATAGCATTTAAAAATGCTGAATTGGTGCTCTTATAATTGCTAAGGCTCATCTTTGCACAAAAGTGATGTTGTGTTCCTTAACAAATAGTTGTTATGGAATTTTTGACAAATGAAGAACATTTTCCAGCAACTTTTGAGCAACTTCACTTGAATTTGAATTGACTGGAATTTCAAATGGGATATTGAACAAAGGTGATTAAGCATTGTTTGGAAAAATGATTAGTTTAATCATAGAGGGTTACTGTAGCATGACACTAGGGGTGTTACACTTTGGAGATGGAGATCAAAGGCACAAGATGATGATGGCCATCTCATGTCACATATTTTCATTGGATGTGATGTTTATCTTTTATGCATCTTATTTTGCTTAGTACGGCAGTAGCATTATAAGATGATCTCTCACTAAATTTCAAGGTATAAGTGTTCTCCCTGAGTATGCACCGTTGCTACAGTTCGTCATGCCGAGACACCACGTGATGACCTGGTGTGATAAGCTCTACATTCACATATAATGGGTGCAAGCCAGTTTTGCACACGCAGAATACTCGGGTTAAACTTGACAAGCCTACATATGCAGATATGGCCTCGGAACACTGAGACCGAAAGGTCGAGCGTGAATCATATAGTAGATATGATCAACATAGTGATGTTCACCATTGAAAGCTACTCCATCTCATGTGATGATCGGACATGGTTTAGTTGATTTGGATCACGTGATCACTTAGATGACTAGAGGGATGTCTATCTAAGTGGGAGTTCTTAAGTAATATGATTAATTGAACTTTAATTTATCATGAACTTATTCCTGATAGTATTTTCATATCTATGTTGTAGATCAATAGCTTGTGATGTAGCTCCCCGTTTATTTTGATATGTTCCTAGAGAAAAATGAGTTGAAAGATGATAGTAGCAATGATGCGGACTGGGTCCGTGATCTAAGGATTATCCTCATTGCTGCATAGAATAATTATGTCCTCGATGCATCGCTAGGTGATAGACCTATTGCAGGAGCAGATGCAGACGTTATGAATGTTTGGCAAGCTCGGTATGATGACTACTTGATAGTTTAGTGCGCCATGCTTTACCACTTAGAACCGGGACTTCAAAAACATTTTGAATGCCACGGGGCATATAAGATGTTCCAAGAGCTGAAATTTGTATTTCAGACTCATGCCCGAGTCGAGAGGTATGAGACCCCTGACAAGTACTTTGCCTACAAGATGGTGGAGAATAGCTCAACCAGTGAGCATGTGCTCAGAATGTCTGAGTACCACAAGCACTTGAATCAAGTGGGAGTTAATCTTCCAGATATGATAGTGATTGATAGAGTTCTCTAGTCACTATCACCATGTTACTGGAACTTCGTGATGAACTGTAATATGGAAGGGATGATGAAAATGATTCTCGAGCTCTTCGCAATGATAAAATCAGCGAAGGTAGAAATCAAGAAAGAGCATCAAGTGTTGATGGTTAACAAGACCACTAGTTTCAATAAAAGGGGCAAAGGAAAAGAAAGGGAACTTCAAAAAATAATGGCAAGAAAGATGCCACTCCCGTGACGAAACCCAAAGCTAGACCTAAGCCTGAAACTGAGTGCTTCTACTGCAAAGGGAATGGTCACTAGAAGTGGAACTACCCCAAATACTTGGTGGATAAGAAGGATGGCAATGTGAACAAAAGTATATTTGATATACATGTTATTGATGTGTATTTTACTAGTGTTTATAGCAACCCCTCGGTATTTGATACTGGTTCAGTTGCTAAGAGTAGTAACTCGAAACAAGAGTTGCAAAATAAACATAGACTAGTTAAGGGCGAGGTGACAATGTGTGTTGGAAATGATTCCAAGAATGATAAGATCACCATCGCACACTCCCTTTACCTTCGGGATTAGTGTTGAACCTGAAATAAATGTTATTTGGTGTTTGTGTTGAGCATGAATATGATTGTATCATGTTTATTCCAATACAGTTATTCATTTAAGTCAAAGAATAATTGTTGTTCTATTTACATGAATAAAACCTTCTATGGTCATACACTCAAAATAAATGGTTTATTGAATCTCGATCGTACTGATACACATATTCATAATATTGATGTGAAAAGATGCAAAATTGATAATGATAGTGCAACATATTTGTGGCACTGCCATTTAGGTCATATTGGTGTAAAGCGCATGAAGAAACTCCATGCTGATGGGTTTTGGGAATCACTTGATGCTTGCGAACCATGTCTCATGGGAAAGATGACTAAAACTCCATTCTCCGGAACAATGGAGCGATCCACTAACTTATTGGAAATAATACATACCGATGTATGTGATCCAATGAGTGTTAAGGCTCGCGGTGGGTATCATTATTTTCTGACCTTCACGGATGATTTGAGCAGATATGGGTATATCTACTTGATGAAACACAAGTCTAAAACATTTGAAAAGTTCAAAGAATTTCAGAGTGAAGTAGAGAATCATCGTAACAAGAAAATAAAGTTTCTATGATCTGATCGCAGAGGCGAATATTTGAGTTATGAGTTTGGCCTTCAATTAAAACAATGTGGAATAGTTTCACAAACTCATGCCACCTGGAACACCACAGCATAATGGTGTGTCCGAACGTCATAACCGTACTTTATTAGATATGGTGCGATCTATGATGTCTCTTACCGAATTACTACTATCGTTTTGGGGTTATGCATTAGAGACATCTGCATTCACGTTAAATAGGGCACCATCTAAATCCATTGAGACGACACCATATGAATTGTGGTTTGGCAAGAAACCTAAGGTGTCGTTTCTTAAAGTTTGGGGTTGCGATGCTTATGTGAAAAAGTTTCCACCTGATAAGCTCGAACCCAAATCAGAGAAATGCGTCTTCATAGGATACCCAAAGGAAACTGTTGGGTACACCTTCTATCACAGATCCGAAGGCAAGTTATGTGTTGCTAAGAATGGATCCTTTGTAGAGAAGGAGTTTCTCTCGAAAGAAGTGAGTGGGAGGAAAGTAGAACTTGATGAAGTAGTTGTACCTTCTCCCAAATTGGAAAATGGTTCATCACATCAATCAGTTCCAGTGATGCCTACACCAATTAGTGAGGAAGCTAATGATGATGGTCATGAAACTTCAGATCAAGTTACTACCAAACCTCGTAGGTCAACCAGAGTATGTTACACACCAGGGTGGTACCGTAATCCTGTTCTGGAAGCCATGTTACTAGACCATGGCGAACCTATGAACTATGGGGAAGCGATGTTGAGCCCAGATTCCGCTTAATGGCTTGAGGCCATGAAATCTGAGATGGGATCCATGTATGAGAACAAAGTATGGACTTTGATTGACTTGCCCGATGATCGGCGAGCCATTGAGAATAAATGGATCTTCAAGAGGAAGACAGACGCTGATAGTAGTGTTACTATCTACAAAGATCGACTTGTCAAAAAGGGTTTTTACAACTTCAAGATGTTGGCTATGATGATATTTTCTCACTCGTATCGATGCTTAAAGTCTGTCCGAATCATGTTAGCAATTGCCACATTTTATGAAATTTGGCAAATGGATGTCAAAACTGCATTATTTAATGTATATCTTAAAGAAGAATTGTATATGATGCAACCAGAAGGTTTTGTCAATCCTAACGGTGCTAAAAAAATGTGCAAGCTCCATCGATCCATCTATGGACTGGTGCAAGCATCTTGGAGTTGGAATTTACGCTTTGATAAGTTGATCAAAGCATTTAGATTTATACAGACTTGCGATGAAGCCTGTATTTACAAGAAAGTGAGTGGGAGCACTATAGCCTTTCTGATAAGTATATGTGAATGACATACTGTTGATCGGAAATAATGTAGAATTTTTTGGAAAGCATAAAGGAGTATTTGAAAGGAGTTTTTCAAAGAAAGACCTTGGTGAAGCTGCTTACATATTGAGCATCAAGATCTATAGAGATAGATCAAGACGCTTGATTTTTTTTCAATGAGTACATACCTTGACAAGTTTTTGAAGTAGTTCAAAATGGAACAGTCAAAGAAGGAGTTCTTGCCTGTGTTGCAAGGTATGAAGTTGAGTAAAGACTCAAAACCCGACCACAGAAGAAAATAGAAAGAGAATGAAAAGTCATTACCTATGACTCAGTCATAGGTTCTATAAAGTATGCTATGCTATGTACCAGACCTATTATGTACCTCACCATGAGTTTGGCAAGAGGGTACTAGTGATCCAGGAGTGGATCACTGGACAGCGGTCAAAATTATCCTTAGTGGAATAAGGAAATGTTTCTCGGTTATGGAGGTGACAAAGAGTTCGTCATAAAGAGTTACATCGATGCAAGCTTTGACACCGATCTGGATGACTCTAAGTTTCGATCTAGATACATATTGAAAGTGGGAGCAATTAGCTAGAGTAGCTCTGTGAAGAGCATTGTAGACATAGAAATTTTCAAAATACATACGGATCTGAATGTGGCAGACCCGTTGACTAAACTTCTCTCACAAGCAAAACATGATCACACATTAGTACTCTTTGGGTGTTAATCACATGGTGATGTGAACTAGATTATTGACTCTAGTAAACCCTTTGGGTATTGGTCACATAGCGATGTGAACTATAGAGTGTTAAATCACATGACGATGTGAACTATTGGTGTTAAATCACATGGCGATGTGAACTAGATTATTGACTCTAGTGCAAGTGGGAGACTGAAGGAAATATGCCCTAGAGGCAATAGTAAAGTTTTTATTTATATTTCCTTATATCATGATAACTGTTTATTATTCATGCTAGAATTGTATTAACCGAAAACTTAGTACATGTGTGAATACATAGACAAATAGAGTGTCCCTAGTATGCCTCTACTTGACTAGCTCGTTAATCAAAGATGGTTAAGTTTCCTAACCATAGACATGTGTTATCATTTGATGAACATGATCACATCATTAGAGAATGATGTGATGGACATGACCCATCCGTTATCTTAGCATAAATGATCGTTTAGTTTTATTTCTATTGCTTTCATCATGACTTATACATGTTCCTCTGACTATGAGATTATGCAACTCCCGAATACCGGAGGAACACCTTGTGTTCTATAAAATGTCACAACGTAACTGGGTGATTAAAAGATGCTCTACAGGTGTCTCCGATGGTGTTTGTTGAGTTGGCATAGATCAAGATTAGGATTTGACACTCCGTGTATCGGAGAGGTATCTCTGGGCCCTCTCGGTAATGCTCATCACCATAAGCCTTACAAGCAATGTGACTAATGAGTTAGTTGCAGGATGATGCATTACGAAACGAGTAAAGAGACTTGCTGGTGACGAGATTGAACTAGGTATGATGATACCGATGATCGAATCTCAGGCAAGTAACATACCGATGACAAAGGGAACAACATATGTTGTTACGCAATTTGACTGATAAAGATATTCGTAGAATATGTAGGAGCCAATATGAGCATCTAGGTTCCGCTATTGGTTATTGACCGGAGATGTGTCTCGGCCATGTCTACATAGTTCTCAAACCCGTAGGGTCCGCACGCTTAACATTCGATCACGATTTGTATTATGAGTTATGTGATTTGATGTACCGAAGTTTGTTCAGAGTCCCGGATGAGATCACGGACATGACGAGGAGTCTCGAAATGGTTGAGAGGTAGAGATTCATATATTGGAAGGTTATACTCGGATACCGGAAGTGTTCCGGGTGATACCGGCTCACCGGAAGGGGTTCCGGGAAAACCCCGGCAACAATATGGGCTTAATGGGCCAAGTAAGGGAACACACCAGCTCACAAGGGGCTGGTGCGCCCCTATAGGGCCATCCACGTGGGGAGAAAGGAAAAGGAGAGGAGGAAAATGAAAGTATGAAGTAGGACTCCTACTTCCTTTCCCTCCCTTTTTTCTCAAAAAAAAAACTTCCTTCCCCTCCCCCTCCTTCCTTTCCCCCTTGTCCAAATATGGTAAGGGGGGGGGGAATTGGACTAGGGGCCCAAGTAGGATTCCTCCTACTTGGGTGCGCCCTAGGCTGCCTCCCTCCCTCTCCCTCCTTTATATACGTGGGGAGGGCACCCCTAGAACACACATCAATTGTTCCTAGCCGTGTGCGGTGCCCCCTCCACAGTTAACACCTCGGTCATATCGTCGTAGTGCTTAGGTGAAGCCTTGTGCCGGTAACATTACTAAATGCTTCCGTTTTCGGTCTATGAGGGTATGTGGAGTCACTCTCCCTGCTCGTTGCTATGCTTCTCCTAGATAGATCTTGCATGATTGTAAGAAAATTTTGAAATACTACATTCCCCAACAGCGTGCGGGGTCCGTCGCGCCGTCATAGTGAGGTGGGATCTCCAGCTTGAACTTGCGCGGCCACCGTACCTGCCGCAAGGAGGGGGCAAAGGCCCGAAGCCCCACAGCACCTTCGCGTGCGCCTGTCGGCCCCGAGAGGAGCGACGCTCGCCATGAGGGTGGAACGAGGGGGGGTGGGCGAAGCGGGCGGAGAGGCGAAGCTTCGACGCACCCCTACCTGGCGCGCCAAATGTCGGATTCAGGGCTCCGCAGACCCTTGAGAGATTCGAACACTGGGGTGCGCACGAAGAACACTCTCTCCCTAGCATGCTCGCTAATGATCCCACGGCCTAGCTCGACGAACCCAAAGAACGAGAAACACAGAGATTTATCCTTGTTCGGGCCACCTTGTGGTGTAATACCCTACTCCGGCTTTGTGGTGGATTGCCTCGAGGGGCTGAGGATGAACCAGTACAATGGATGAACAACCTCGGGAGGTGAGGTGTTCTTGAGCTAGATGAGCTGGTGAGCTGGTCAGGGTGGAATGGATCCGACCCCCCTCTATGGTGGTGGATAAGTCCTATTTATAGTGGCCTTGGTCCTCTTCCCAAATGTTAGGCGGGAAGGGATCCCACAACGACAAAATTCGAAGGGAGACAACTAGTACAAGCAATCCTGACAAAAGTACTCTTCGCCTGCAAAAGGCTCTGGTGGTGACGCTGCCGCGGGCTCCGGGATGACCTCCGTCCTGGCGGTCTTGGTCTTGTTGCACCGATATGGAAACCTTTGCTTGATTCCTCCGGACTCCGCACCCGCACTTGCCCCCCTTAGCACCAAAGAGTAAACTGATACACTATGCTCACTGGCGCCCGCCTGGCCTTGGTCGTCATGGCTCACATCATGTGAACCTCGCGAGTGCGCCTTGCCTTGATATCTCCGCTCCTCGGGAGCCAGCCTAGTGTGGCCGCACCCAGGGAGGTCTTGGTGTCGTCCACCTCGCGAGGGTCTTGAGTCGTTGTCGCTAGAACTGGGCCATACAGGGCCACTGAGGGAGCCACGCCACGGGCCGCGGGCAGGCAAGTCTGGGTACCCCCGGTCCCAGAATGTCGATAGACACGTATGTATCATTGCTACTAAGGATAAAATGATGGGGTCTATTTCTACATAAATAGATCTTGTCTACATCATGTCATCGTTCTTATTGCGTTACTCCGTTTCTCCATGAACTTAATACACTAGATGCATGCTGGATAGCGGTCAATGTGTGGAGTAATAGTAGTAGATGTAGGAAGGATTCAGTCTACTAATCTTCGACGTGATGCCTATGTAATGATCATTGCCTGGATATGTTCATGATTATTTGAAGTTCTATCAATTGCCCAACAGTAATTCGTTTACCCACCATTTGCTATTTTTCTTGAGAGAAGCCACTAGTGAAACCTATGGCCCCGGGTCTCTTTCTCATATTATTTGCCTTTGCGATCTACTTTATTTGCCTTTTATTTTTGGATCTATTAAACCAAAAATACAAAAATACCTTGTTGCAATTTATTTTTTTGGCGTTCGATCTATCAATATTTACTACTCTCTCACGTCCGTTTGCCAATTTGTGGCACAGTTACCCGAAAGGGATTGACAACCCCTTTTACACATCGGGTTGCGAGTATTTGTTATTTGTGTTCAGGTGTTGTTTACGTAGTGTTGCTTGGTTCTCCTACTGGTTCGATAACCTTGGTTTCATCACTCAGGGAAATACTTATCGTCGTTGTGCTACATCATCCCTTCCTCTTTGTGGAAATACCAACGTAGCTTCAAGCCGCATCACGGCCCAACGGTCGAACAATGACAACACCCAACACGCGCCCACTTGTCAAGTCCAATGGATGACATAGTCCAGCGGGCCCCACTCGTCAGAGTTAATGGTCAAGCCTTTGTCCCGACGGAAACGTCCGTTGTGACCAATTCTGAGGGTTTCTGGCAAGAGAGTGGGGAAAATTGAGCAAAAGTTAAGAGCGTGGGGATGAATGAGTAGATCTAAAGAACCAGGGGCATAGATGTAAAAAACCCTATCTTTTAATACCATAGCTAATTTAAACTAGAAATAAAAACCGCAAAGAAGCGAGAATGTTTTTGGATTTTCTCAAAGTTTTTCAAACACACAATAAGAAAGTGAGAAATAAAAACTAACATGGATTATACAACGAAAGAGGATGAACACTGACAACTGGAATGAAATGTGTGAACATGAATGTAATCTCGGTGAGAAAACGTAGTCTCCAAGATTAGGTTTTGCCTAGATTTCTAATCACCATCAGTAGCACTCTTCTAGTCTGTAACACCCACGATGCGGCTATATCTCCCACGTGTCGAGGCATGACTTAGAGGCATAACCGCATGGTGGTTTTGTCGCAAGAGGGGTAATCTTCACACAATCCCATGTACTAAATAAGAAAGGGATAAAGAGTAGGCTTACAATCGCCACTTCACACAAATAGTAAGTTAAACATACATCATCTAGAGTACAGTCAAGGTCCGACTACAGAACCAAAATAAAAGAAGAAGACCCCAAATGCTAGATCCCCGATCGTCCCAACTGGGCTCCACTACTGATCATCAGGAAACGATACATAGTAATGACCAAGGACCTCGTCGAACTCCCACTTGAGTTTGGTAACATCACCTGCACTGGTATCATCGGCACCTGCAACTGTTTGGAAGTATCCGTGAGTCACGAGGACTCAGCAATCTCACACCCGCCAGATCAAGACAATTTAAGCTTATGGGTAGGGTAAGGTAATGAGGTGGAGCTGCAGCAAGCGCTAAGCAAGTATGGTGGCTAACATACGCAAATAGGAGTAAGATGAGAAGCTACACAATGGTCGTGAAGCTAGAAGTGATCAAGAAGTGTTCCTGAAACTACTTACGTTCAAGCATAACACAAGACCGTGCTCACTTCCCGGACTCCGCCGAAAAGAGATCATCACGGCTACACACGCGGTTGATTCATTTTAATTAAGTGAAGTGTCAAATTCTTTACAACTGGATATTAACAAATTCCTATCTTCCACATAACCGCGGGCACGGCTCTCAAAAGTTTACCCTGCAGGGGTGTCCCAACTTAGCCCATCACAAGATCTCACGATCAATGAAGCATATTCCTTCTCCCGGAACAACTCGATCAGACTCGGAATCCCGGTTACAAGACATTTCGACAATGGTAAAACAAGACCGCCCGAATGTGCCGACAAATCCCGATAGGAGCTACACATATCTCGTTCTCAGGGCACACCGGATGAGACATCCTATGAGTAAAACTAGCCCTCAAGTTTCCCCGGGGTGGCCCCACAGTCTACTCGGT
>NC_041386.1:207828823-207833868 GCF_002162155.2 Triticum dicoccoides | reverse complement strand
TAAAAATAAAGATGACCCTTGAGTTAATTACTCCCAAGGGAAAAGTTATAGGTTGTTAGGAAAATGTAAAACCAAGGTTGGGCCTTCCTGGAGGAGTTTTATTCAAAGCGAACTGTCAAGGGGGTCCCATAACCCCAACCGCGTTAGGAATGCAAATCAAGGAACATAACACCGGTATGACGGAAACTAAGGCGACAAGATTGGAACAAAACACCAGGCATAAGGCCGAGCCTTCCACCCTTTACCAAGTATAGAGATGCATTAAATTAAATAAGAGATACAGTGATATCCCAACATATCCATGTTCCAACATGGAACAAACTTCAACTTCACCTGCAACTGGCAACGCTATAAGAGGGGCTGAGCAAAAGCGGTAACATAGCCAAACAACGGTTTGCTAGGATGGTTAAAAAAGGTTAGAGGCTATCATGGCAATTTGGGAGGCTTGATAAACAAGTGGTAGGTAGCGCGACATAGCGGTAGAGGGAACAACTAGCAAGCAAAGATAGAAGTGATATCGAGGGTATGGTCATCTTGCCTGAAATCCCACAAGGAAGAAGAACGAGTCCAAGAAGAAGACAAACGGACATAGTCGAATGAATCCTCACAACTCCGGAACGAAACCGAAGCTAACGAGAGAAGCAAACCGGAAAGAAGCAAGCAACATGGTAAACCAACAAGCATAAACATGGCATGATGCACAACCAAGGATGATGCATGTCCGGTTTAATGAGGCATGGCATGGCAAAGTGCACAAACAACACTACAAGTTAAGTGGAGCTCAATATGTAACAAGTTGCGTATTGACAAAACACCACATTCAATTATTTAGTTCACTCCCGCTTAGGTACTCAACAATATTAAATGTTGGTTAACATGGCAAGAGGTGAAGCATAAGTAAACTACACATTTTAGGAAGTTTTAAGTGAGGCCAGAAACAACAAATAACCATTCCGATAAATCCTCACATGTCATTTAGCAATTGATGCAAACAACAATTTAAACATTCTTAATGTTCTTATCATGATGCGGATGACATATAAAAGTTTATGCAATTTTATGAAAATGTTACATGAGCATGTTATGAAGCATTTGTCATCGTAGCGGAAACGGAAGGGGTGCCACGACAACGACAATGGAAATGGTGCCACAGCAACATTCCGGTTCCAGAAACTCGATTGAGATGCCGGTGCAAAAGAAAGTGTGACAGGAGCATGTTATGCGATGAACGGTGGGGTGCTCCGGTTACCGGGTTCCCACAAGTCGACGACGGTGTCAAGTGAGGGAACAACTAACCTTCAAAGGCGGATACAACATCCAAAAATGCATCTCCTACAACACATGCATTAGGTCCATGTGGGTCATCTCGAGGTTATACCTTTGAAGCGTGCCTTTTCGAAACGGTTCGGGTTCGATGCGATGTGGTTGTTCACAGGCTGTCGTGGGAAGTAGTGGAACTATCGGTCCTCGGTGACGGAAGTGGATGTAGTGCTGCACATTCCGGTAGTGGTTCATGGTGATGGTAGTCAAATTTAGTGATCCGCAGGCATACTTGGCGAACAACGGTCGTCAAAGTACTTGTCGGTCCATGAAGTCAATCTCAGAGGTCTTGTCGGGTCCACAGTGATGGTTGTTCTTCACTCGACGGACTTCGGCGACGGTAGTCGTACACAGTTCATAGACGTTCGGTCCATCGATAGAGGTACTCGTTACATCTCCACGCATAGTGGTACTTGTCATAATCCAAGACGGTCTTAGCGATACATCGATCGTAGAGGTACTTGGCGACGTTTCCATGAAGCACTCGCAAACAAAAACAACCAGTGACCCGGTGCTCTGTATGATGGTCGACGCACTTGTGGCCGAACAGAAGAGGAAAAAGGGCATCCCGGAGAAGCATGGAGTGGCCTGTGAGGTCAGCCGTGGTGGTCGTGCAATTGGTAGAGGAGGGCATGGCAGCTGCAGCAAGCAGGCACAGGGGCGATGGTGGTGGTTGAACGAGGCAGGGGCAGCTCAGCACACGTGTTGTGAAGAGGCCAGCGAAGCCATGGTGGTGATGACGGTCGGAGGCGTTCAAGAGGATTGATGCAGCCAACTCCTTCGGGTTGGAACACAACGGAACAGGAGCACGGCGACGTGCGGGTCAGCGAGGAAGGCAGCAGGGGTCGACGCGCATGCGGCGCAGGAAAGCAAGAGAGGCAGGGAGAGGTCGACGGTAGGGCAGCCTCGCGGTGGCGGCGCACTGCAACAGAAGAAGCGGAGGGAGGCGCGGCAGGGGCGATGCTGCTGGCTACGGTGAGGTCCGGCGGCGCGCGGGAAGAGCAGCTGCGGCAGAGCATCGGGGTCGCGCGCGGGTGGCCTTCCTGGTCGCAACGGACCATCGACGGCGCAGCACGACGGCAAGCCCGCTCCTGGCTGCCGCGGCCATGGGAGAGTGCGAGGCAAGGCACGAAAGGGCGGAGGCGCTGGTAGCGGGCCATGGCGACCACGAGACGAGGAGGTAGCGCTACGGGGAGAGCCGGCTCGGTCGACGGCTGCGGGAGATGGCGATCTCGCGAGGTGGAGGGGACGAGGTGAGCAGAGGGAGCGAGTGGATCGGGGGAGATGGGAATCGAAAAGGACGAGAGGTGGCGGCGCTAGTGGAGGAGACGAGGAGTAGGGATCGATCGGGTTAGGGATTAGGTCGGGGACTTGGTGAGCTTGGCTGGTGGGCTGCAGGAGGTCCAAGTGGCATGGCTGGGCTCTCTCTCTCTCCCTCTTCTTATTTCTTTAGCAGAAAACAAATGAGGAGAAGAAAAAGAAAGAGGGAGGGGTTAGGGAAAGAATTTGCACAAGTGGATAATTTTCCCAGACTCACAAAAATGTACTTGTTCCAAGAAAATAGAAAAGGCCATGATTGAAAGATGTAAATTCAAACTCATTTGAATTTCATTCAAATGGGATTGAAGTAGGACTTGGTTTTTGAAGTGTCCAAAAATGTTCAGAAATTTTGTGGAGATCGGGAAAGCGATGAAAGAAATTATGGGCAAAGTTTGAGGACCAAACTTGTAGCGACCAGACCTCAAACGGTCCAATCTCTGTGCTCAGGTGTCATCCCTAGATCAGTAATGCTGACACCACACAGTACTTGAAGGATTTATAACAGAGTAGGAATCACACACTTATTACATCGAGTGTCTCAAAAGAGAACTTATTATAAGAAATATGGCTTAAGGCCATCTAATAACGATAACAGCGAAGGCTTGGAAGATAAGTGAGTCCATCAACTCCAATGGCATCACTGAGTATAGAACCATGACCTAAAAGGCATCTTACTCGTTGTCTGAAAAGTCTGCAACATGAACGTTGCAGCCCAAAACGGGTCAGCACATGGAATATGCTGGCAATGTAACACATAGAGAGCAATGGAAGATTAAAGCTATTCTACATGCATATTTGGCTGGTGGAAAGCTCTATGGTTACAGTTTTGCGTAAAGCCAATTTTTCCCTACTGCAAAGGAATAAATTTTATTTAACTATCTTGGTAGTTGTTAAACATTGAGAATGGTTGACAGCATTCTCAATCCCAATTAAGCATCATCATTAAAAAAACCAACAAAATTAATTAGAGTAACATGATGAGATTCACATGATATTCCAAGTACTAGATACTCAAGCTGTCCATAACCGGGGACACCGCTAACCATGATTAGTTTATACACTCTGCAGAGGTTTGCGCACTTTTCCCCACAAGACTCGATCTCCTCCGTTGGGATTCTCGCACTACATGCTGTTTGAGAAACGGATGACCAAGACATAGTCTTTCAGAAGCGCTAGCACCTTACGATCGGGTAGACCGTTACACCTACTTTCCCCTACATCTGCTAGTCTACCACTGTAAGAGTTCGCACGACTTAGTCAACTATGCTAGAGCCCATAGTAGCTTGTGGCTGCACACGGAAGTTTCTAGCATGAATAATCTCATGATCCCTTTGAGCCTGGGTGGCGGTCCAAAAGAAAGCAGGCAATCGCTGGAATACCCAGGTGCCTCAATCCACCCAGTTGTGTATTTAAGTTGCCACCTTAGATAAACCATTAATTTAACAAACTCACATCTGTCATGGATTTCACTCACCCAATCCACGTCTACTAGCATAGCATGGCATAATAAGCAAATGTAGAAGTAACTCCCAAAGGTTTGATAATAAACAGGTAATAGGTACTACCTCAACTACTTCCCAAACCCACAGTTTAATTGGATCCTAAACAAGCAATGTGTGAGGATTGATCTAAGGCAATAAAAACTGGGTAGTAGGAGGTATGATCAAAGTGTTACTTGCCTTGCTGATGATCCGCAAAACCTAGCGATTCGAAGTAGCAAGCGGCGCACTCCGGATACTCTATCGCAAACAAACAAGTATACAATAAGTACTCAACTAATGCACAGGTAAAACTCAAATACGAGATCTAACCAGAAAATTCAACTTAAGAACTCCGGTTGGCAAAAAGAACCAAATCGAACGAAGCAACGAAAGACAAACGGCAAAAGAAACAGGCTTCGTTTACTATTCTGGATCGAGGGAAATTTTTACAGACGCAAAAACTTGTTTGAGTTGGTTAAACATAAAGAAGGTTTCAATACAAAACTCCAGGCGCTTGAATCGTCTGATTCCGATAAACGAGCGAAAAGTTATATTAGAACGAAAATCGGATTAGGAATCGCGATCAGAAAAATCGCGGATTTAATCCGAGAAAAGAAAATGACGAACAGATTAATGAACGAATGTTCATTATCTGGATCTAAACGATGAACGCGTTCGTTAAAACGAACGAACGAGCGAACGCTCACTAATTAAATAAACCGGAAAAACTGATCTATTAAAAAAATGAATCTAAAAAACCGAACAAAAAACCGACGGAAAACCGAACGGTTTTTCGAGGAAACTGGCGGCGGGGCGGAGTCAACCTCCGGCGAGGCGAGACGGCGGTGGTGGGGCGGAGTCAACCTCCGGCGAGGCGAGACGGTGGCGGCGCGGCTCCGGCGGGCGTTGCGGCGGCGGCGGCCG
>NC_041386.1:207819366-207828284 GCF_002162155.2 Triticum dicoccoides | reverse complement strand
GCGGCGGCAGGGGCGGCGGGGCGCGCTAGGGTTTGGGGGCGGCTCGGCTGGGCTCCCCCGGCTTATAAGGCCGACCGGGCCAAGTGTCCGGGTCGGACACGGCTCGATAGGTTGGTTCACGTTTTTTTTAAATAGTTACGCTCAGAAAAAAAACAAAAGGAATACTAAGCGAACTCCAAAAATCCCGAAACAAATTTTCCCCGGCTTCTAAAATCAAGCTGCACAGGATGAACATTTATTTGGGTCCTAAATACAATTTTGAAAAATGCGCATTTTTCCTAAATTCAAATAAAATAGCAAATAAAACCAAAATAAAATCTTATTTGATTTTTGGGCCAATTCCAGTTCTGCCCCAAACTCGAACCCACTACTTAGTTTTGCCCCTAATTTTCAGGTATGCTCAGTTTTGCCCCTCTGCCGTTAGTGTCACTTATAGAAATGCCCTTTTGCACCGTTACCGTCCGGTCAAAGTACTTTGACCATTCAGAAAAAAATAGCAAACAAAATCAAAAAAATATGAAATTTGGTGGGATCGAAGATAGTCATGTCCGCAAGGTGCGTGCACATTTTTGTGTTGGTTGGACACTCCGGGAGCTCGTGGCAAAGGAAAACAAAAATAATTTATGCTTATGAACAGTAAATTCGAAAAAAATAGCAAAAAAGTTCAAAAAAATTTGAATTTATTTGGCGTCAAAGAGGCTTGAGTGCACAAAGTGCTTGCAAGTTTTGGTGATCAAATGATGTACGGGGCGCTCTAGAGAAAAAAAGAAAATAGTGCATTTTTTCAAAGTTTTTTTGAGCTAAAATTTGTTTTTTTCTCCACGAGCTCCTACAATGTCCAAACACAACAAAAACATGCACACATCTTGCGCACCTGAATATCTTGGGTCCCACGAAATTTCATATTTTTTTGATTTTTTTTCTATTTTTTTGAATTTACTGCTCGCATGCGTACAAAATTTATGTTTTCCTTTGACACGAGCTCGCGGAGTGTCCGAACGGCATGAAAATGTGCACGCACCTTGCGGACATGACTATCTTCGATCCCACCAAATTTCATATTTTTTGATTTTTTTGCTATTTTTTCAGGACGGTCAAAGACCTTTGACCGGACGGTAACGGCAGAGAATGGCATTTCTATAAGTGAAACTAACGGCGGAGGGGCAAAACTAAGCATACCTAAAAAATAGGGGCAAAACTGAGTAGTGGGTTCAAGTTAAGGGCATAGATGTAAATGTCCCTTGATTTTTTTATTAAATCCTCAATATTCCTTTATTTTGGGAAAGTCATTTTATTCCCTCTCTCATATTTTTGTAATAGAAATAATTGAAGATAAAATAAATAAAATCAAATGATCCCATTTTCGAAATTTGAGAGAACTCAAATATGAAAATAACGAAATCCCCAACTCTCTCCGAGGGTCCTTGAGTTGCGTAGAATTTCTAGGATCAACCAAAATGCAATAAAATATGATATGCAATGATGATCTAGTGTATAACATTCCAAATTGAAAATTTGGGATGTTACAAACCTACCCCCCTTAAGATGAATCTCGCCCTCGAGATTCGGGTTGGCTAGAAAATAGGTGAGGGTGGTCCTTCAGCAAATCTTCCTCTCGTTCCCAGGTGGCTTCATCCTCCGTGTGGTGGCTCCACTAAACTTTGCAAAACTTGATAACCTTGCTGCGAGTGACTCGGTTGGCATACTTAAGGATCTTGACTGGTTTCTCCTCATAGGTCAAATCACTGTCCAACTAAATCACTTCCAGCGGCACTGTGTCTCTTAGTGGTATATCAGCTATCCCCGCGTGGCACTTCTTCAACTGGGAAACGTGGAACATGTCATGAACTCCTAAGAATCCTTCAGGCAATTCCAACTTGTAGGCTACTTCTCCTATACGCTCCAAAACCTTGTATGGTCCTACAAAACGTGGCACTAACTTTCCCTTAACTCCAAAGCGCTTAACTCCTCGAAGTGGAGATACTCGAAGATAAACTCGGTCTCCGACTTCGTAAACTGTCTCCTTGTGTTTAGAATCTGCATATCTCTTCTTCCTGGACTGGGCTACCTTGAGCCTATCGCGAATCAATTTTACTTTCTGTTCGGACTCCTTAATCAGATTCGGTCCAAACAGCTTGCGGTCTCCAACTTCATCCCACGACAATGGGGTCCTGCACCTCCTTTCGTACAAGGCTTCGAAAGGGGGCATCTTCAAACTGGATTGATAACTGTTGTTATAAGAGAACTCTGCATATGGCAAATTCTCGTCCCAACTAGATCCATAATCTAGCGCACAAGCTCTTAGCATATCCTCCAAAATCTGATTGACTCTCTCGGTTTGTCCATCTGTCTGCGGATGGAAAGTTGTACTAAACTCCAGCCTGGTATCCAAAGTTTCATGCAACTGAGTCTAGAACTTTGAGGTAAATTGGGTTCCTCTATCTGATACAATGCTCCTTGGAACTCCATGCAGACATACGATCCTGGTCATGTATATCTTTGCTAACTTTGCACTGGTATAGGTAGTCTTCACTGGAATGAAATGAGCTACCTTTGTTAAACGATCGACTACAACCCATATCGAGTCATAGCCTGAACGTGTTCTGGGCAATCCTGTAATAAAATCCATGCCTAACTTATCCCACTTCCATTCGGGTATTGGCAATGGCTGTAGCAATCCTGCTGGCTTCTGATGCTCTGCCTTTACTCTCTGACATACATCACAAACCGCTACATATTCCGCAATATCCTTCTTCATTCCGGTCCACCAGAAAATATCCTTCAAATCCAAATACATCTTGGTATTTCCTGGGTGAATCGAATATGGTGAATCATGGGCCTCTTGCAGAATTAACTTTCTGATCTCCGAGTCATTAGGCACATAAACACGGTCTTCAAACCATAAGGTATCGTGCTCATCCTCACGAAATCCCTTAGCTTTTCCTTTGCTCATTTTCTCCTTGATAGAAGCAATCTCCTTGTCAGTCTTCTGGGCTTCTCTGATCTTATCCATCAAAGTAGACTGAATCTCCAATGCTGCTACATAGCCTCTCGGAACTATCTCCAAACATAGCTCACGAAGATTCTCGGCTAACTCCCTTGGTAAATCTCCCGTCATTAGGTGTTGACATGGCTCTTACGACTCAGCGCATCGGCTACTACGTTAGCCTTTCCGGGGTGATAATGCAATCTCATATCATAATCCTTGATGAGCTCCAACCATCTCCTTTGTCTGAGATTTAACACCTTCTGCATGAAAATATACTTCAAACTCTTGTGATCTGTGTACACCTCACAATGATTTCCAATGAGAAAGTGTCTCCAAGTCTTCAATGCATGCACTACGGCTGCTAACTCCAAATGATGCGTGGCATAATTTAATTCATGAGGCTTAAGCTGTCGTGAGGAATACGAAACAACTCTTCCTTCCTGCATAAGCACTGCTCCAAGTCCTCGACGTGAAGCGTCACAATACACCTCATAATCCTTGGTCTGATCTGGCAGAATCAACACTGGTGACGTAACCAAACGTTCCTTCAACTCCTGGAAACTGGCCTCACACTCCTCGATCCATATGAACTTGGTATCCTTCTTCAGCAACCCCGTCATAGGCTTTGCAATCTTCGAGAAATTTTCAATGAATCTCCGTTAGTATCCTGCAAGTCCAAGAAAACTTCGGATCTCTCCAACTGTTGTTGGGGCTTCCCAATTTGTCACAGTGTCAACCTTGGTGGGTCTACTGCTATACCTTCTCCGGATATAACATGTCCAAGGAATCCAACTTCCTTCAACCAAAACTCACATTTGCTAAACTTGGCATATAACTGATGTTCTCTGAGCTTACCAAGTACCAAACGCAAATGCTCCTTATGCTCCTCTTCATTCTTCGAGTATACCAGGATATCATCAATGAACACCACGACGAACTTATCCAAAAACTCCATAAACACTTTGTTCATCATGTTCATAAAGTATGCAGGTGCGTTAGTCAGACCAAATGACATAACGGTATACTCGTACAGCCCATACCTAGTGGTAAAAGCCGTCTTAGGTATATCGTGTTCTCAAATCTTCAACTGATGGTATCCTAATCGTAGATCGATCTTGGAAAATAACTTAGCTCCTTGCAATCGATCAAACAGATCATTGATCATCGGTAGTGGGTACTTGTTCTTGATGGTTACTTCATTCAATCCTCGATAATCAATAACCATCCTTAATGATCCATCCTTCTTCTCCACTAGAAGTACTGGCGATCCCCAAGGTGAAGAACTTGGGCGAATATAACCTTTATCTAGTAACTCCTTAATCTGCTTCTTAATCTCCACCAAATCCTTTGCGGGCATCCTATATGGTCTCTTAGATATTGGCCCTGTGTCTGGCAAAAGCTCAATCAAAAACTCAATATCTCTATCCGGTGGCATGCTTGGCAACTCTTCTAGAAATACATCAGGGAAATCCTTCACTACTGGTACTTCCTCCTGCACAACTCCTGTTAAATAATTTACTTGAGTCCTCTTCGGCACATGCCAGGATACATACTTGATCCTTCTTCCTTCTGGGTGGTAAGCAAAATTGACTTACTGGCGCAATCAATGTTTCCTCCATACATCGACATCCAATCCATACCCAGGATTACATCCATACCTTGTGATTTCAAAATGATCAAATCCGAGGGAAACACATGCCTACCTATACTCAATGGCACTTGAAAACATCCTTTACTAGCCATATACTCCGCTCCTGGTGAGCTTACTAACATAGGTGTTCTAAGAACTTTGGTGGGCAGGTTATACGTATCCACAAATCCCCTTGATATGTATGAATGCGATGCACCAGTATTGAAAAGAACGAGTGCAGTAAATGACTTAACCAAAAACTTACCGATTACTGCATTCGGCTGCTCTTCAACTTCGTCCACGTTAACGTGGTTCACCTGTCCCCTATTGAAAGGGTTCGGCTTCTTCCCAGAGCTTCCATTGACATTTCCATTATGGGATTCAGGACATTCATTGGCATAATGTCCAGTCTTCTGGCACTTGAAACAAGTGACTTGGCTCAGGTCTCTCTTGGCTGGGGTTGATGGGTTGGTGCGGTTCTGGCCGTTGCTTCCTCCATTACCATTCTTGGTGCCATTGTGATTGTGCGAGCTACCTCTTCCATGGGTATGCTGAAAATGTCCTCCCGGTCTAGGGGTAAAACGTGGCTCCTGCTGAGCTCCTAAATTGTACTTCCCTTGTCCATACTTCCTCTTGCGGTTCTCAATCTGCTGCTGCTTCCCTTCAATCATGAGAGCACGGTCTACCAACTCCTGGTAGTTGTTGAAGGTTGCTACCATCAACTGCATGCTCAGCTCATCATTCAGTCCTTCTAGAAACTTCTCCTACTTAGCTGCATCTGTAGCAACATCATCTGGAGCATAACGTGCTAGCTTACTAAAGTCCTCCACATACTGGCCAACTGTTTGTCCTCCTTGGTGCAACTAGCAAAAGTCTCGCTTCTTCATGGGCATAGCTCCTGCTGAAATGTGGGCAGTATGGAAAGCCTACTGAAACTGGTCCCATGTGACAGTGTCGACAGGGAAAGTGGCGGTGAAATTCTCCCACCATGATGCTGCGGGTCCTTCAAGCTGATGTGCGGCAAACTTCACCTTTTTCGCATCTGTGCATCCTGTCGTGGTCAACTCCCTTGCTGTCTTGCGGAGCCAATCATCTGCTACTATCGGTTCGGTTCTACTGGAAAACACCGGCGGATTTAGCCTAAGAAAACGGGCTAAGTGATCAACAGGTGGTGGTGGTGGTGGTGGGTTGTTGTTGTTGTTCCCCTAATTCTGATTCTGGACTAGCAACTGCATCAATGTGTTCTGCTGCTGGATCAACTAGGTGAGCTCCGGTGGGAAGGTAAATCCGGGGTCACGTCTCGGAGGCATCTGAGGGTTTAGAAAAGATGAGATTTAAGAATAGAGAGGGGTCTAGAGAGAAAACACTACCCATATGCACATGAGGCAAAAGCAACCAATTCACTTCATTCAATCAAACAAGAGCATACAATCGATCTAATTATCGCAAAAGTGCTTGGACTACTATATTTACATGGTGGACTACTACTATTGATGGGGTGGTCTACTAGAAATATTCTTCGGTTGCAGACTCCATGATATCTGCTCTAGCTTCATCAACATAGTCATCATCGCTATCATCTGGATCCGAGTCGGTGTCGTCGATGATGATGTAGTCTTCTGGGTGAATCTCCTTGGGTTCTTCATCTTCTACTGGTGTAGGGCCTCCCATAAATATTCCGATCTTCTTGATCAGATCGTCATTCTTCTCCACTAATACTTCGATTTCCTCTTCATAATCTTCACGTGTAGCCTTGAGTTCTTCCTCCAGTTCCTCGATTCTTGTCCTCGCCTTCTTCAGATCTATCATGTCGGCACACATCTAGTTCTCCTGATGTCGAATGTGCTGGTTTAACTCCTGGATAAAAGCTGCAATTGATCTATCCTTCCTGGTGCTGATCATCTCCCAGTGCTCATCTCGGCGCTCACAAATCTGGTAGATAGCATCCTTGAGATCATTGCGGTAAACTTCTCCAATGCGTCCCATGGCGATGTGAGCTTCCATGCTCTTTCCTAGACTCCAGGTTGGTGCATCAAAAGAAAACTCTATGGGCTCAGTGACTGGCATGAACGTCCTTCCTGGGACTTGAACTTGAATCATCCAGCGCTCCTCTTCCGGTAAAGTGGCGTTGTAGGTTCCGATGAAGCTTGGTACTCCTATGTTCAGATATCTAGTGACTTACTTCAAATGACGTCCAAAGGGTGTATCTTCATCCGGTTGTGTGAACTTGTTCCTTGCATCTTCCATCCTAAAAGAGTAGAAAAGATGAGAAGTCAGAATGAGAAGAGAGTGAGCAGTGATCTAGGGCTTTAGCTTAGTGGTCGTGTCCTATAGTCAGTGTGTGCTAAGATACCATCTTGTAGTGACCAGACCTCAAACGGTCCAATCTTTGTGCTCAGGTGTCATCCCTGGATCAGTAATGCTGACACCACACAGTACATGAAGGATTCATAACAGAGTAGCAATCACACACTTATTACATCGAGTGTCTCAAAAGAGAACTTATTACAATAAATATGGCTTAAGGCCATCTAATAACGATAACAACGGAAGGCTTGGAAGATAAGTGAGTCCATCAACTCCAACGGCATCACTGAGTATAGAACCACGACCTAAAAGGCATCTTACTCGTCGTCTGAAAAGTCTGCAACATGAACGTTGCAGCCCAAAATGGGTCCGCACATGGAATATGCTGGCAATGTAACACATAGAGAGCAACGGAAGATTAAAGCTATTCTACATGCATATTTGGCTGGTGGAAAGCTCTATGGTGACAGTTTTGCGTAAAGCCAATTTTTCCCTACTGCAAAGGAATAAATTTTATTTAACTATGTTGGTAGTTGTTAAACATTGAGAATGGTCGACAGCATTCTCAATCCCAATTAAGCATCATCATTAAAAAAAAAGAAAAAAATTAATTAGAGTAACATGATGAGATTCACATGATAATCTAAGTACTAGATACTCAAGATGTCCATAACCGGGGACACGGCTAACCATGATTAGTTTATACACTCTGTAGAGGTTTGCGCACTTTTCCCACAAGACTCGATCTCCTCCATTGGGATTCTCGCACTACATGGTGTTTGAGAAATGGATGACCGAGACATAGTCTTTCAGAAGCGCTAGCACCTTACGATCGGGTAGACCGTTACACCTACTTTCCCCTACATCTGCTAGTCTACCACTGTAAGAGTTCGCACGACTTAGTCAACTATGCTAGAGCCCATAGTAGCTTGTGGCTGCACACGGAAGTTTCTAGCATGAATAATCTCATGATCCCTTTGACCCTGGGTGGCGGTCCAAAAGAAAACAAGCAATCGCTGGAATACCCAGGTGCCTCAATCCACCCAGTTGTGTATTTAAGTTGCCACCTTAGATAAACCATTAATTTAACAAACTCACATCTGTCATGGATTTCACTCACCCAATCCACGTCTACTAGCATAGCAAGGCATAATAAGCAAATGTAGAAGTAACTCCCAAAGGTTTGATAATAAACAGGTAATAGGTACTACCTCAACTACTTCCCAAACCCACAATTTAATTAGATCCTAAACATGCAATGTGTGAGGATTGATCTAAGGCAATAAAAACTGGGTAGTAGGAGGTATGATCAAAGTGTTACTTGCCTTGCTGATGATCCGCAAAACCTAGCGATTCGAAGTAGCAAGCGGCGCACTCCGGATACTCTATCGCAAACAAACAAGCATACAATAAGTACTCAACTAATGCACAGGTAAAACTCAAAGACGAGATCTAACCAGAAAATACAACTTAAGAACTCCGGTTGGCAAAAAGAACCAAATCGAACGAAGCAACGAAAGACAAACGGCAAAAGAAACAGGCTTCGTTTACTATTCTGGATCTAGGGAAATTTTTACAGAGGCAAAAACTTGTTTGAGTTGGTTAAACGGAAAGAGGGTTTTGAGATGAAACTCCAGGCGCTTGAATCGCCTGATTCTAATAAACGAGCGAAAAGTTATACTAGAACGAAAATCGGATCAGGAATCACGATCAGAAAAATCGCGGATTTAATCCGAGAAAAGAAAACGACGAACAGATTAACGAACGAACGTTCGTTATCTGGATCTAAACGATGAACGTGTTCGTTAAAATGAACCAACAAGCGAACACTCGCTAATTAAATAAAACGAAAAAACCAATCTATTAAAAAAACGAATCTAAAAAACCGAACGAAAAACCGACGGAAAACCGAACGGTTTTTCGAGAAAACCGGCGGCGGGGCGGGGTCAACCTCCGGTGAGGCGAGACGGCAGAGGCGCGGCTCCGGCGGGC
>NC_041386.1:207774840-207818882 GCF_002162155.2 Triticum dicoccoides | reverse complement strand
GCGCGGTGGCGAGGCGTGGCGGCGGCGGCAGGGGCGGCGGGGCGTGCTAGGGTTTGGGGGTGGCTCGGCTGGGCTCCCCCGACTTATAAGGCCGGCCGGGCCAGGTGTCCGGGTCGGACACGGCCCGATAGGTCGGTTCGCGTTTTTTTAAAATACTTACGCTTAGAAAAAACAGAAGGAATACTAAACGGACTCCAAAAATCCCGAAATAAATTTTTCCCGGCTTCTAAAGTCAAGCCGCATAGGATGAACATTTATTTGGGGCCTAAATGCAATTTTCAAAAACACGCATTTTTCCTAAATTCAAATAAAGTAGCAAATAAAACCAAAATAAAATCTTATTTGATTTTTTTATTAAATCCTCAATATTCCTTTATTTTGGAAAAGTCATTTTATTCCCTCTCTCATATTTTTGTAATAGAAATAATTGAAGATAAAATAAATAAAATCAAAGGATCCTATTTTCAAAATTTGAGAGAACTCAAATATGAAAATAACGAAATCCCCAACTCTCTCCGAGGGTCCTTGAGTTGCGTAGAATTTCTAGGATCAACCAAAATGCAATAAAATATGATATGCAATGATGATCTAGTGTATAACATTCCAAATTGAAAATTTGGGATGTTACAAAACTTGAAGTAGAAAATAAATGGAATTACTTTGCAAGTGTGGTAGAATATTTATTATAGCTCCCTAACATATTGGGAGGATATGTTATATAGAGAAATCACCATGTGAGTTCCCTCAATTTAAATAGATCAAAGATCCATGCATTTTATTTAGTTGAGTTTTTTTAAAAATGAAATGGCATGATGGCATGATGACATGATGCAATGCACATGATGCAAAGATGAATGCAACAGACAAAACAAATCACCCGACGAAACTCGGAAAACATGGAAGGCATCTGAAGCGTCGGTCTTGGGGCATCACAACTCTCGTCCACTTACAAGAGATCTCGACCCGAGATCTAAGGATGGCACCGGGAAGAAATGGAAGAGGAAGAGGTATGACAAAATTGCTTCTTTGACAAACGAGTGAAACCAATGAACCTTGAGAGGTTGAAAACTTGAAAGAAAGAACACAACATAGTTGAACGAAATTGAGAGCACTATGGTAGAAAAGAGAAACAAGGAACACCATGTGAACCTTGGAGGTTGAAAAGCTATGAATGACGAGCAGAATGGACAAGAAGGAATTTAAACCACTCTGGTTGAAACAAGATAAACAAGGAACAAGGAAGAACAAATTCGAACAGCACTCCGGTTGAAAAGAGATCCAAGACTTGATAAGATGGGAAGAGCTTGAGCAGAGGACACAACACTCTTGCTAAATGGATAAACAAGGAAGAGAACATAATATTTACAAAATGAGATGATGGGTCGAAGAGAGCAACATCACAATGCCTCCGGAATGAGAGAATAGAATCTAGATTGTTGGGATAAAGGGACGACGAACAAAACAACATCTTCTACCACAATTGAATTTGAGAGAGCATCCTCGGTTGTTGAGAATTAAACAACAAAAGAATAAGGATGTAGTGGGTTTATGGAAAATGTCTCAAAATTATGAGGTGAAATTCTGCCACTAACGAAAACAATAGATCGGATTGATATCAACAAGGAGACGAGAAACTTATTTCACCGGGAGGATACATGAAGAACTTGGGTCATTTTTAAGCACCATAAATAGCATCAATCCTTAGGGAAAACTTTAGGTGAAATATAACCCAAGATAACTCCAATGAAGAGATTGATGGGTTGAAAAGATCTCGTGAACGAATTGAAAATGATGGGTTTAAAACATGTCATTCCGGAAAACTTGTGAATCATGAACCACGAATGGAGATTTTCAAGAATGATATAACACCATCTCAAAAGATAAGATAGAGAGAATTGCACTTCGGAATGCAAGATTAATAATACTTGAACTCCTCAAAACAAAACATGTGTTGAGCACCATGTTTATTTGAGAGTATCACTTGGCGGATCTTAACTTCGAGAGAGATCTTGAAAAACAATTAACGAATAAAAAGAATCCTTGACGAACCACCATGAAGAAACTCTCGAAGAACTCCGGATAGATAAAAAGAAGGTCGCAAGGAAAAGAATCTTGAAAAGAATAAGATGAATCCTTGCATTGATTAGATGGAGCTTCGTGATGATATAACCGAGAAAACATGGAACTCCGGAAAGAAAGAAGAACAACTAAAATCAAGAATTTTGATGAACCTCCGGAATAAGGAATTAATCACTTGGATGAAACAAGAATAAGAATTACATTATGCTTATCCTTCATCAACTAAATTGATGACAAGCAACGGATTTGGCATACTACTCATTCTCATTGGAAATGATAAAGGAGAGATATAGCGTAAACTTGGGAAGGTCTTGAACGAACCACCGGTGGGATTTGGAAACAACGAATGAATTGATATGATAATGAAGGAAGAGAAATCTTGAACGAACCACCATAAGAATTGAAAATGAAACTAGCAAGGCACAATTCGCAGGAAAGAATTAGAAAATGAGACGAAGATACTTGAGTGAATTTAGATCCATGAGAACGAAGATATCACGAGCGGACTAGAGAATACTTGAATGATGCACCAATAAGATTTGGAGAATGAGAGCTGAAAGCTGAGAATGAATAAACCCAAAATGATGGCCTTCGGAGAATCAAACTGAAAAGACTCCTGAATTGCTTCGGAAGGGTAAAAAGAATGCTCATAATCGAAAACAATTATGAGAGGAAAGCATCAAGCTAGAACTTCACATCTTTGGAAGAACGGGTGAGGATTTAAGAGGAACTCCTCTTCGGTCTTCAAAATCCGAGAATGACGATGAGAAACACCACCATGAATTTGTTGAGGCACTCCGGAATGAAAATTAGAAAGGTTGAACCAACGATCAAAAGAATTTGAAAGATCTTGGAGAAAGACATTTGACTGATGATAAATCATTCATACGTCAACCTTTTGAAATGAATTTGGTAATCACTCCGGATAAATTATAAGAGTCAGGTAAGATCCTGGGAAAAGACCTGTGGGTTAAGGCCCACTCAAAAGAAAACACCGTTGAACGCTTAAAAAAAGATTGTGCCGGTTGAATTAAATGGCTCAAAAGCGATAACAACCTCGAGATATCTTGAATAGATTAGGAATGAAAACACGAATCTCCTGAAATATCTTCAACACTCCAAAACAAATGAATAGCGAGAAATGGATGGTTAAGAGGTGCACCGACATGAGAAAACATTTGAAACGAGGAAAGGATATGATCGACAAATCTTGAATTAAATCCACCGGAGAAGAAAGAGAACGAAGAATGATGAACTTGAGGCTCCGTTAGTATCTTCCTGAGAATCATCGGATAAGAATATTGACGGAAAAGAATGGAGAGACTTCCCATCAATAAAAGGTTACTTGATTAAGAAATCTGAGTCCTTGAAGAAAAAGGGTGGGAGGGCGGGAAAACAAAGGCAAGTTGGGGTGGATGAAACAAACACCATTGCAAAGAACTGATAACTGATCTAGCAGAAATTGAAAGGATATGATTAACTTGAAGAGAAGCACACCGGTTGAAAAGGTTTGACATGACAATCTCGATAAACAAGAAGGATTAGTATTCACATAGAAGTATGAGAACACCATTTAGAAAAAAGTATGGAATCCACATTTGACTTCGAAGCAACTCAAATACCACAAACCAAAACAAAACCAAAGGATTTGGCTTGCAGAATAAGCTGGAACAACCATATGATAGACCCCATATCGTATCATGTGTCTGTTGGAAAGATATCCTATGAGATACTTGAATTCACACCTAAAAACTCCTCAAACTTTCTGGTTATGCAATCTGGTGTTGGGGATACAGGGGAAGCATAATAGCTCACCCAAACTAACAATCCCTACATCTAGTTGTATCCATCCTTCAACACATAACCAAGAAACCTTCGGGAATCATGTACCTCAACCTTCGAAAAGCATCCATTATACGAGTTATGGCAATACTCCCGAACTCCCGCCCTAGTATTGGGTGGCGTCGAGGTTATCTCACCAACAATTGCATAAAAGAGCTTTTCGATGTTGGCGAACTCAGGTATTCCAGAACTGCAATGATAAAATTGTGACGACAACACCTCGGAGCTCAACTCCTCGGGACACTGCCACAAACCCTGTCGTGGGTTTGTCACAGCAGATGTCCTCGAGAAAGGACTTAGTCATGGAGCCATCGCAACGGGTTGGCCTAAAAGGGTTAAACCGGACAAGGGGACACGGGAGTTTATACTAGTTCGGCCCCTTCGATGAAGGTAAAAGCCTACATCTAGTTGTGATCGGTATTGCTAGGGTTTCGAAGGCCAGGGAGCGAATCCGCTTTGTCTGGCTCTCGAGTTGTTGTTGTCTGTCCCTAAGCCGCGGCCGAGTCGTCCCTTTATATACATAGGTTGACGCCCGCCAGGCTACAGAGTCCCGAAGCTGGATTATAAACGTATCCGGTTCGGCCTCTCTCTTTCTATCTTACTATACAAGTTACATGACTAGGCCGGTTTACATTTACAGACTGTAACCCACCTTTGGGCCCTCCGTAAAGCACCATCATCTTTACATTTTCATGGGCTACTAATCTTCAAAGAGTCAACCCGGCTACATAAGGCCGGTTTACCTCGAGTAGTAATATCCCCAACATTAGGCCCCAGATTGGTTTGAACTTGTTCATGTCAACCTTCCACACTTAGAAAAAATATTCTCTCTTATCTTCATTTTTGATCTTGTAAACCGCCGTGATGTCATACTTCAAAATTACGATAAACCGCCCAGATGTCATCCATCCGTTGATGTCGGAGATTTCCTTCATTTAATATATATACAGTCATCGAGGCGACACCTTTATTAACTTATCCATTTTTTGGGCTCCTCGATTCCCGTACTTGCCAGTTTATCACTTCGCCTTATAAATAGGACCGAGGGGTGATTTTCACCGTTTCCCCCGTGCCTCTTCGCGTCGTCTTCCTCGCGCCGCTCAGCCTTTGGAGCTCCGCCGCCACCGTCGACCGTATCCTGTGCTCTGACCTTGGCCGCTGCATCACCCTGAACGCACCAGAATACTATGGCGCCCTTCTGCTTCCTCACCAGCTCCGGTAAGTTCTCTACTTTTTTCACCATAGATCTGTTCTAGGGTTTTGACATTCTTCGTAGTTCTTCCGAAGTTCATCAGTGCTATTCTTCCCTGTTCTTCCTTTAATAGATGGACACTTCATGCTTGATGCATCTCTTGCCGTAGCTTACCTACCATGGTCATCACAAATCCTTATGCACAAGATCCGAAAGTTTTATACATCACTATGAGATCTGTTTCTATGTTCCTGTGAGATCCGTTTCTCCTCGCACCAATATAAGCGGTTTAACATTGTATAAATAGTCTATGCCATTAGCCCTCTGATAAACCGGAAGAGCATGTAACCTTCATAATTATGCTCCGGTTTAACAGTGTCTGATCAATCCTGTGCTAGCATTACCTTTCTCTCTGATTATACTAGTCTCCGGGTTGTACCATTTATCATATCAGTATGTTTCTTACTCCCTTGTCTCTTGTGTATAATCATGCGTAATTTATAAACCGGCCCTTCATTTTCAGTTTGTTCGCTTTGCAATGGCCAAACAATTCAGTGCCCGCAACTGGGATCGTTCCCGGGTTACTGAGGCTCAATTGAATGAGATGGTTAGCATCGGCTCTCTGCCTAAGAAAACTGAGATCAAATGGCGAGTTCTATGAATAGAGAATCCTCCAACCCAAGACAAGGCGAGGTGGTAGTGTTTGTTTACCATATAGGCCGTGGTTTCAAACCGCCAGGGTCAAAATTTTATCGAGATGTGCTTGCCAGCTTCCAACTGCATCCACAAGATATTGGTCCCAACTCAGTCTCCAACTTATGTAATTTCCAAGTCTTCTGTGAAGTCTATTTACAAGAAGAACCAACTGCATAGCTGTTCCGGGATTTCTTTCGCTTAAACCGGTGCACAGAGTTTGTGAATGGCCCGAACACAGAGCTTGGTGGTGTCTCGATTCAAAAGCGGAAATAAGTGGAATTTCCGCATGCCAAACATCATAGCCACCCAAAGGAATGGAACCACACATGGTTTTATTGCAGAGACACTTCGCCTGAGGATGAAAATCCCCTCCCCGGCTTCCGTGATCATAGATTATCCAATACTCACCCAATGCTACAACGCCTGAGCTCTTCAGAAAGGGAAAAATACGCTCCTCAAATCGCCAAGCTCCGGGCCTTTATGGCAAACAGTTTATCAGGTGTGGATTTTGTGCGCTGTTGGATATCCTGGAGTATCTTGCCGCTAAGCCGGCGTCCCGGTTTAATGTGCGAATATACCGGTGAAGTTGACGATCCTCAACGCCACTTCAACATCCAATTATCTGAGGAAGAAGTTAATGAAGGTGTAAAGAAGATTCTGAATGAATCAGAACTGGTCTGTAGTCAAACCGGTCTGAGTCCCTTCTATACCAAGAACAAACCGCCTGCTGTAAGCATTACACTTCCTCTTCATATCTAATATCTTTAACTTATACAAGCTGTAACCCTTCTTCTTTATATATATAGGGTGATGACCCCTTCTGGAAACGGAAATCCATAGAGAAAGCGGCAAAGCCAACTAGAGACAAAGTGGTCAAGCCAACCCGCCCGAAGACCAAAGCCATAAAATGGACGTCAAAGCGGAAAATGGCTGACCGGATTAATATGGAACTTGATGATGATACTGATGACCCAGAAGTTGAGGTAGAACTTGACTCACTTGGCTCTCTTTTTATGCATCTTGTTAACAATGATCTTCCTCAGGAGGAGGCAGAAGCTAGTCAGACTGATGACGTAGAGGTAATTACCCTTTCCTCCGGTTCAGACTCTATGCCAACACAAAAAACTCGCCAAGCAATCCGGAAAGTAAGCTTTTCTCATCCTCTTGCTCACTTGGATCCAACATTTATTTTGAAGACTCAACAACATGAAGCTCGCCGGACAACCCAGCACAGTGGCCAACAGGTCACCTCTGCCGGTTTACCTGATACTCCGGTTCGGAAGCGCCGGTCTGAGGTCTCTCCTACTTCTGACCATTCTTACCCCAAGGCAGGTTATTTCAGACAGCCTCTTAATCCGTCTGATTCAAATTATCAGGTGACACCTCCTTCCTCTTCTGGTGAATCGACAGCAACTCAACTCCCCCCTTTGAAAACTGTGGCCGGGTGAGTTATGAAAAACCTTTCCTTTAAATGCGCCCTACATCTTTTGAACATGATGTTAATCCTTTTTATTCTGTTTGCAGGGCCAAAGCCAGACCCGACAAGAAAGCTTGGGTCACCAATCCGCCAGAAGACCCTGTTGCCGAAGAAGAAGAACCAAGAGGTGAACCGGAGCAGACTAGTGAACCGGAAGGTCTCCATCCTGAAACAACTTTTGATGATCCGCCCCTTGACGGCCAACATACTGACAAACCAACAGGTGCTGAGCCTTCCGCACCTGATACTGAACCGGCAGAACCAAACCGGGCTAATCCAATGAAAGACACTGAAATTCCATCATCATCCACCAAAAATCCTGAAGGCCAAGGTGATAACGTTATTATTACTGGAATAGGCCACAACTCTCCTGGTCATCCCATCATTTTGGCTCAGCATAGTGCTAAAGAAGAGCAAATTGCCAGGGATAAAGATAAATGGAGCAGCAACTTATCAAACTATGATCATCTTAACGCTGATGAGCTTCATTCCGGCTTCTTGAACCGTCTGCACTCAAACCGGGATTATGAAGCCGGTTTGGTGAATTTGATGAAAGAACGATATGAGATAAATGCTTCTCCCTTGTATATTGATTTATAGCTGAAATACTATTCCATGTAGCCTCCAAGAACCGTTTTATGATTGTTAATCATAAACCGGGTCTTTGTAACACTTCAAGCATCCCATCATTGATCCTTGAAAAGGTGTGTCCTCAATCATAGATAAGACTCATGTTTGAAAAAAATTAGATAACGTTCTGCAGTATAGCCCCCAAAGGCCGGTTTAACTTGGCAAGTTAATCTGGTTTCTAATCCACACCGCTGGTTTAGAACAAACATACATTAGCCCCCAAGTGCCAAGGATAATGCTTGCATTGTTCTGGAGACTTGCATAGAGGGTAGTATTTGAGAGCAAATAAGCATTAGCCCCCAAGTATGAAGTGGATAACTTGTTATATGCTTTATACTTAGTGCATAAATATGTTGTTTTGTTTAATATACCTTCAATGTTGCAGGCTGAACTGAGAAGCAAAGATGCCCAAAACTCTGACTTGCAAGAAAATGTGAAGTCTCAACAAGCTGAAGCTGCAAAAGCCAAAGAGGAGCTGACGCAGGCCCTGGCCGGAATGGAAAAGATGAAAGAATTCTTCAACCAAGATCGTGCTGGATGGGAAACCGAAAAAGCCGGTTTAACCAAAAGAGCTGTAGATGCCAAGGAAGCCCTGACACCGCTGGTTGAAGAACTAGCCGGTTTGAAGCGCCAAATCAACGCTATGACCTCTGCTATCTTTGGTAAGTGTCTGCTTATGTATGTTGCACCAGTCAATGAATCTTAAAACTGACCAAAATGTTGATAAAATCTTTGGCAGGAACTCGGATCACTCATCTTGGTGCAGATATGCGGATGAAGCTCAAAGCGGCATATACATTAGTTGAGCAGCTATACTCTGGGTCTCAGCGAGCCATTAGTACGGCGTCTTATAACAAACCGGCGCCAACATTGATTAAGGAGACCCTTGAGAAGCTGGGCATGTTATCGGCGCGTATTGTCGAGTTGAAGAGAGCCGCTGTGAGAGCAAGAGCATTAACCGCCCTTATTCGAGCCAAGGCCTGGATTCCAGACCTTGAAGCAGAGGATATCATTAAAGGATATCCAGGCATTAAAGAAGACAGTTCAAACTTTGACAATGATGATCTTTGGCGGCTGACCAAACAGATGCGGCCAGCGGCCAGTAAATTGGTTGAGGACACCGATTTGTCCCATTTTCAACCGTTTTATGATGCAGAAGGGAAAAGACAGCCATCCGATATCCATGAAGTTGAAGAACTTGTGCCTCCGATTCGTAAGCACACTTATGCCCCTGATATTAACCCTTCTGATCTTATCCATGAGGAAACAGTGTTCCAAGCTTTAACCGGAATCGATTGGTCAATGGCTGATTTCCAACGGCTGGGGAGGGATGAAGAAGTGCCTACACCAACTGATCCGCAACCGTCAAACCATCATGATGAAGAGTCTTGATCCGGTCGCCGGTTTATATGGCTACTGTGAAAAACAATGGCACTTTTTGAGCCGCTTTGAAGCTTCATGTAATAGGATAGCGGAAACTTTGTTTATCTGCCATGCCATCCAGCATGTTTCATAACGCTTTGTGACAATCTGTGCCGCCCTTCAGGATATATTTTATGCATAGCGTATGATGACTTGCCTTCCTGGGTCAAAAAAAACTTAAAAGTGTCTAGCGGTTTACCGCTAAACATGTCATAATATCCAAGAAGTATATAATACTTTAGCTGAATAATCAAGTGTGTGTACAAAAAATAATGTACAGAACATACCTCATTGATTGACCAAACGTGTATATAGCAAAGGTGTTTAACACCAACCCGAGACGTTTGATAATTTCATCTTCATAAAGCTGGTCTATCTATTAAACCGGACCGGTATAACTACCGGATTTTCTTTATAACACTGGTGATTTAGTCAAACCAGACCGGCTCAATGACCACCGATTTATAATTGATCATGTGCCAACAACTGGTGGTTGGAAAGCAAGCCGGGTCAAGGACGCCGGTTTATCAAAAAATACTTATGATTGTCAACAAACAAAATTCAAATAGGAAAATATGCGAGGCTTTTTACGAGCTGCCAGGCTCCAAATCGAGGCTTTTCATGGGCTGCCAGGCCTCTGAGTTAAACCATTTAACAAAGCCTTTTAAGATGGGCCTCCAATTAACCAATCATCGTTTTAACTGTGACAAGTTCAGGGTCTGTAAAAGATTGACTTGTCAAACGTTCGATGGGTCATACCAGGATTACCTGGATAGGAGTGGCTTACTTGATGAAGACAGGTTAACCCGGGGTTTTAGGTCAATACACCAGGCTTCCAAGCCGTGGCTTGATAGCCAATTACGAGGGTCCTTTCAAACTCTTTGTTGTTTTGCAAAAAAGAGCCCCCAAGTAACTTTGTGAGTGATGCTCAGCGTGTGCCTATGTTTGAGTTTGTACTGTGTACAATACTCTCTTTGGCTCCACAAATTTTTCCTTGTGTGGCTGAAATGCCTATCGAGAGGTGTAGCTGTGGTTCAAACATGACCAAGCCCCCTAGTGATTTTCTTTATCTTTATGCAGCTGCTAAAGCCGGTTTAACAAAGACTCCGCTTTGACCGTTAACTTGTAAAAGCACACATATGATATAAGAGAGAACAGATACCCTGCTTATAACGGAGGCTCCGGTTTATTATATGGTATATACACTGTCATAAATATGTACAGGTGAAGAGCCTATGGCCTCAAGTATAGTAAGGCCGAAGGAGAGCTATGTTCCGTGGCCGCTTTATCTCCTCCTCTGATTGGCGTGAGTCTTCATGCTCTCGAACATCAATGAGGTAGTAGGATCCGTTGTGCAGATTTTTGCTGACCACAAAGGGTCCTTCCTAAGGGGGGATAACTTGTGCATATCAGTCTGATCCTGGATGAGCCGGAGCACCAAATCACCTTCTTGAAAGGTTCTAGTTTTAACCCGGCGGCTGTGATAACGTCGAAGATCTTGTTGATAAATCGCCAAACGTGCTGCTGCAAGATCCCGCTCTTCATCCAACAGGTCCAGAGAATCCTGACGTGCCTTCTCATTATCAGCTTCAACATAAGCTGCCACACAGGGCGAATCGTCACGGATGTCACTAGGAAGAACCGCCTCCGCTCCATAAACCATGAAGAAAGGCGTGTAACCCGTAGACCTATTGGGTGTGGTGTTGATGCTCCATAAGACAGAAGGTAGCTCCTCGACCCAACAACCCGGCGTCCGCTTTAAGGGAACCATAAGCCTTGCTTTGATACCCCGTAGAATTTCTTGATTTGCCCTTTCCGCTTGACCATTAGATTGGGGGTGAGCCACTGATGCTAGATCAAGCCGGATGTGCTCACGTTGACAGAATTCTTCCATCTCTCCTTTTGATAAGTTATTACCATTATCTGTTATAATGCTATGTGGAAAGCCAAACCGGAATATCACCTTTTTGATGAATTGAACCGCCGTGGCTGCATCACACTTGCTGACTGGCTCTGCCTCTACCCATTTAGTGAATTTATCAACTGCTACTAACAGGTGGGTCTTCTTGTCCTTGGAGCGCTTGAAGGATCCAACCATATCCAGCCCCCAAGTTGCAAACGGCCATGTAATTGGAATCATCCGCAACTCTTGAGCCGAAACGTGCGCACGGCGGGCAAACTTTTGACATCCATCACATATTTTGACTAAATCCTCCGCATCAGCATGCGCCGTCAACCAGTAAAAACCGTGGCGAAAAGCTTTGGCAACCAACGACTTTGAACTGGCGTGGTGACCGCAATCCCCTTCATGAATTTCTCACAAAATCTCACAACCTTCTTGAGGAGAAACGCATCGCTGAATTGCTCCTGAAACACTGTAATGATGTAACTCCCCGTTGAGTATGGTCATGGACTTGGAACGCCAGATTATCTGTCGAGCCAACATTTCCTCAGCTGGTAACTCGCCCGGTTCATGTAATCCGGATATGGGATCGTCCAATCCGGTATGGCATGCAGAGCTGCCACCAACTGAGCCTCCGGATCACGAATAGCCAAATCTTCTTCGGTTGGTATTTTGACTGACAGATTGTGCAATACATCAAGAAAGACATTGGGCGGAACCGGTTTATGTTGGGAACCAAGATGACTTAAAGCGTCCGCCGCTTCATTCTTCCGCCGGTCTATATGGTCCACCTGATAACCTTTAAAGTGACCAGCCACTGCGTCCACCTCTCACCGATATGTAGCCATGAGTGGGTCCTTAGAATCCCAAGTGCCAGACACTTGCTGAGCCACTAGATCTGAATCGCCGAAGCACTTAACCCGGCTCAAATTCATCTCTTTAGCCATCCGAAGACGGTGGAGTAAAGCCTCATATTCAGCTGCATTGTTAGTACAAGGGAACATTAAACGAAGGACATAACAAAACTTGTCACCTCGTGGGGAAGTTAATACGACTCCAGCCCCCAAACCCTCTAACTGCCTGGACCTATCAAAATGAATAGTCCAATATGTATTATCTGGTTTCTCCTCAGGTGCCCGTAACTCCGTCCAATAGTTGATGAAATCCACGAGTGCCTGGGACTTGATCGCCGCGCGGGGTATATATTTGAGCCCGTGAGGTCCAAGCTCAATGGCCCACTTGGCAATCCGGCCAGTTGCCTCTCTGTTTTGAATGATGTTGCCCAGAGGAGCTGAACTGACCACTGTGGTAGGATGGCCCTGAAAATAGTGTTTGAGCTTCCGGCTTGCCATAAACACCCCATACACCAGTTTCTGCCAATGTGGATACCTCTGCTTTGACTCAATGAGCACATCACTGATATAATAAACCGGCCCTTGAACCGGATACTCTTTGCCAGGCTCCTTGCGCTCTACCACAATGGCTACGCTGACAGCCCGGGCATTAGCAGCCACATATAATAATAATGGCTCTTTATCGATCGGTGCTGCCATCACGGGCGGTTCCACTAGTTGCCTCTTCAGATCTTCAAACGCCTTATCAGCTGCCTCACTCCAGACAAAGTTATCTATTTTCTTGAGCATCTGATATAAGGGGATGGCCTTCTCTCCAAGGCGGCTGATAAACTGGCTCAAGGCTGTAATCCGGCCGGCCAGACGTTGAACATCGTTAATACACGCCGGTTTAGCCAAGGATGTAATTGCTGCAATCTTTTCCGGATTAGCCTCAATGCCTCTGTTTGAAACCAGAAAGCCTAAGAGCTTGCCTGCCGAGACAACGAAAACACACTTCTTCGGATTGAGCATCATCTTGTAAACCCGGAGATTGTCAAAGGTTTCCCGTAGATCATCTATCAATGTCCCCTCCTTTCTGGATTTGACCACAATATCATCCACATACGCATGAACATTGTGCCTAATTTGCTTATGAAGGCAATTCTGAACACATCACTGGTAAGTTGCCTGGGCACTCTTGAGTCCAAAGGGCATGGAAACATAGAAGAAGGCTCCAAAGGGAGTTATAAAGGTTGTCTTCTCCTGGTCCTTAACTGCCATTTTGATCTGATGATAACCAGAGTAAGCATCCAAAAACACAAACGGTCGCAACCCGCCGTAGCATCAATTATCTGGTTAATGCGAGGGAGAGCAAAGGGGTCTGCAGGGCAAGCCTTGTTTAAATCTGTGTAGTCCACACACATGCGCCAAGTGCCATTTTTCTTAAGAACCAGCACCGGATTGGCTAACCACTCTAGATGAAAAACTTCGACAATAAATCCAGCAGCCAACAGACGGGCTACCTCTTCACCTATAGCCTTGCGTCTTTCCTCGTTGAAACGGCGGAGGAACTGTCGGACCGGTTTGAACTTAGGATCAATGTTGAGTGCGTGCTCAGCGAGTTCTCTCAGTACACCTGGCATGTCAGACGGTTTTCATGCAAAGATGTCCCGATTCTCACAGATGAACTCGATGAGCGTGCTTTCCTATTAGGGATCCAGGTTAGCGCTGATGCTGAACTGTTTGGATGAATCGCCAGGGACAAAGTCAACCATCTTAGTGTCTGTAGCTGATTTAAACTTCAATGCTGGATCATGTTCCGTAGTTGGCTTTTTTAAGGAGGTCATGTCTGCCGGATCAACTTGCTCCTTATAGAATTTTAACTCCTCCGTGGCACAAACCGACTCAACATAAGCTGCATCGCCTTCTTCACACTCCAAAGCAATCTTTCTACTTCCATGTACTGTGATAGTCCCCTTATGACCTGGCATTTTAAGCTGTAGGTAAACATAACATGGCCTTGCCATAAACTTAGCATAAACCCGCCGCCCAAACAAGGCGTGGTACGGACTTTTGATCTTCACCACCTCAAATGTCAATGTTTCTGACCTTGAATCGTAGTCATCTCCAAAAGCTACCTCCAAAGCTATCTTACCAACATGATATGCAGACTTACCAGGCACCACACCATGAAATACCGTATTCGACAGTTTAAGATCCTTATCTGTCAACCCCATACAGCGGAATGTATCATAATACAAAATATTGATACTGCTTCCCCCATCCATGAGCACTTTAGTGAACTTGTATCCCCCAACTTGAGGGGCTACCACCAAGGCCAAATGACCTGGATTATCAACCCGGGCGGGTGATCCTCTCTACTCCACAAAATAGGTTGCTCCGACCAGCGTAAATACTAAGGTACTGCCGGTTCAACAGAGTTGACTGCCCTTTTGTGAAGCTTCTGATCATGTTTGCACAAACTAGTAGTGAAGACATGATATTGCCCGCTGTTCAGCTGTTTGGGATTGCTCTGATAACCCGACTGCTGTTGCTGCTGACTCCCCTGATGGTTGTAACCTCCCTGGTTGCCTTGGTGTCCTTGATTGACGTGTCCGGTTTGATTGCCTGGAAACCCTGAACTGGAACCACCACCTCCGTAACCCGGCCCGTGGAAACCTCCTCCTGAACCGCCGGGCGGGCCGCTGTCATATTGGAATTCTTGAAATCCCGCATGATATAACAATCTTTCCAGAGATGTGATGCCGGTTTCTCCTTCGATCCATGCTTTGGACAGGGCTGATTTAACAAACGCTCCAAATTGTTGCCTGGACCTCCACCCCTCTGGGGCTGCTTGCCTTTACGGCGCTGGCCATTCTCCTGCGCATTAGTATTTGCGACAAAGTCCAAGCTACTGTCGGCCTTGCGCTTACCAGCGTTTCCATGGCCTGCCGGATTATGTTGTTGGCCTTTGGCATTACCGTTCTTCTTACCCTTCTCCGGTTTGTCCTCCTCTGAATCCGGATCCTTGGTATTATCTGAATCGGCCTATTTAAGCAAAGCAGCCATGAGTGTTGACATGTCGTTGCAGTGACGTTTGAGCCTTCCCAACTTCTGTTTCAACGGTTTGAAACGGCAATTGCCCTCTAACGTTAACACTGCGGTGTCTGCATTGATACGATCTGATGAATGAAAAATTGCCGAGACCCGTTTGACCCAATGGGTCATGGACTCCCCTTCCTCTTGGACACAAGCGGCCAGATCTACAATTGACATTGGCTGCTGACACGTATCCTTGAAGTTCTGGACTTCAATTCGGCCCATGATCCGACAGAGTTGGTCGGCAAGCTATTCAACCAAGTGCGAGCTGTTCCTTCCAACATCATGGTGAAATATTTAGCACACACCGCCTCATCCACATCTAACATCTCCATTTCCATCTCATAGCTCTCCACCCACGCCTCTGGCTGCAAATCGGCGGTGTAATTTGGTACCTTACGAGGTCCCTTGAAATCCATGGGTAGTCGCACATTACGCAAAGTGGGAGTTAAACACGGTACCCCTAAGAAACTGAACATCGCCCCTGGCTCCACGGAGGCGGTGGGGTGAACCGGAGTATGTTGTTGTGCTCCGTGTCGAGCTGTCAACTCGGCCTCTCGACGTGCGCGGCCATGGTCCACAACATCTTGCGCATTAGCACCTCCCCCAGCCGGGTTGTTCCCTCGTGGCGAATTTCGGCGACGTGCACTACTGGACATGGCCGGTTTGTCCTCCATGTGTCTGCTATAACTCCGGCTTGGACGGGGAGTGGAATGAATCCTCTCACGGCCGTGTGAATATGCTTGCTGTTGATTTAGTGCTGTATGAAGGAGATCCCTGGCCCGACGCGCTTCCACTGCAACTGGTGACTCGCCGTCGGTTGGGAGGGCCGCCAGGCGTGAAGCGGCGGCCACAATGTTGTCCAATGGGTTGGAATAATGCCCGGGCGGTGTTGATGGTACAACGTTGTTCTGGCGAGGCAGGTCCGTCGTGCGCGGCTGAACCGGTGCTCCTGCTCCCGGCGCCCCCGCCCGGTTTAGCGTGGGTTGGTTACCAGCTCCTGCACCTGGCGTGTTGAAAAGATTCTACGGCTCATAAACCAACGGGAGACGTGATCGGTACCTTCTTCTCATGACTTCCTTTGAAGCATTCTAATCCAGTCTAATCCGGTAAGCCTGTGCTTCCAACTCGGCCTGCTCCGTAGCCATCTTGGCGTTCTCTACTGCCAGGTCCGCTTTAGCCTGGGCTATCTGATCTTTCACTTTTACAATCTCCGCATCGTGCTGATCCCTGGCTGCTGCGTCCACCTCCGCGGATATCAATGTTGCCAGAGCGTCGAACAAATCAGACAAGACTTGGCCCGGAGGTGGCGCCGAGCTTCCTGCCCCTGCTGGTGTGGCCGTCGTTGAACCGGAGAGCATTGCTACGGCGGTAGATGAATGTGGTGCCGATTGTGTGCCGGCCATGAAGATGGTGGCCTGGTTTGGCAGACCGAGGGAATCCGGAATACTGTTGCCCTCGGATCCTCCCTCAATCCGGCCGTCCTACAACTGGTAAAGCGATTCAGTTTCTCTAGAAGACTCGTCATCAGAGCAGACTACGGTTTCTCCATCGGACACCGGTCCGTCCTCGTACCCCGATCCACGGACGACACCTACAAAAACATTCCTTGCCTCGGGGTGAAACAGCGAAGAACTTGCACGCCGAGCTGTTTCGATGATGTCGGTGCAGATGTCCGGCTCGGGGGCCGGTTCGCCAATCTTGCCGATGAAGACATGAATCCCACCAAAGGGGACCCGGTACCCGTATTCGATTGAATCGGCATCGGGACCCCATCCTGTGTTGTCGATGTAGAGCTTGCCGCGGCGACTCTTCGTCATCCGGCCCACAGCGTATCCCTTGAGTCCATCGAAGCTGCCCTTCAAGAACTCAAAACCATCATGCGATAGCCCCACGGTGGGCGCCAACTGTCGTGGGTTTTTCACGGCAGATGTCCTCGAGAAAGGACTTAGTCGTGGAGCCATCACAATGGGTTGGCCTAAAGGGGTTAAACCAGACAAGGGGACACGTGAGTTTATACTAGTTCGGCCCCTTCGATGAAGGTAAAAGCCTACGTCTAGTTGTGATTGGTATTGCTAGGGTTTCGAAGGCCAGGGAGCGAATCCGCTTTGTCTGGCTCTCGAGTTGTTGTTGTCCATCCCTAAGCCGCGACCGGGTCGTCCCTTTATATACATAGGTTGACGCCTCTCGGGCTACAGAGTCCCGAAGCCAGATTATAAACGTATTCGGTTCGGCCTCTCTCTTTCTATCTTACTATACAAGTTACATGACTAGGCCGGTTTACATTTACAAACTATAACCCACCTTTGGGCCCTCCGTAAAGCGCCATCACCTTTACATCTTCATGGGCTTCTAATCTTCAAAGAGTTAACCCGGCTACATAAGGCCGGTTTACCTCCAGTAAATATCCCCAACAAACCCTAAATGTCAGGAGGCACCAAGAACAATATTCTCGTCACAAGACTATCGGAATTATTCCAAGATACCCGCGTGATCCTAAAAAAAGTTTAGTGAAATTTGAGGAGAGCAAAGTCAAAACTTCTACGCCAAGAGACCTCACCAGAGCGACGAAGGTACTGAGGAGTAAAAAGAATCCTACTCTCCGATATATATAATCCTAAGACTCAAAACATTTTTGTTCTAGACCCAACAACGTCAGCGATTCAATCAAGCAGGGGGCTCCTAAGTCGGGTATGGCTCTGATTACCAACTTGTAACACCCACGATGCGGCTATATCTCCCACGTGTCGAGGCATGACTTAGAGGCATAACCGCATGGTGGTTTTGTCGCAAGAGGGGTAATCTTCACACAATCCCATGTACTGAATAAGAAAGGGATAAAAAGTTGGCTTACAATCGCCACTTCACACAAATAACAAGTTAAACATACATCATCCAGAGTACAATCAAGGTCTGTCTACGGAACCAAAATAAAAGAAGACGACCCCAAATGCTAGATCCCCGACCGTCCCAACTGGGCTCCACTACTGATCGTTAGGAAACGGAACATAGTAACGACCAAGGTCCTCGTCGAACTCCCACTTGAGTTTGGTAGCATCACCTGCACTGGTATCATCGGCACCTGCATCTCTTTGGAAGTATCCATGAGTCACGAGGACTCAGCAATCCCACACCCGCGAGATTAAGACTATTTAAGCTTATGGGTAGGGTAAGGTAATGAGGTGGAGCTGCAGCAAGCGCTAAGCAAGTATGGTGGCTAACATACGCAAATAGGAGTAAGTTGAGAAGCTATGCAACGGTCGTGAAGCTAGAAGTGATCAAGAAGTGATCCTGAAACTACTTACGTTCAAGCATAACACAAGACCATGTTCACTTCCCGGACTCTGCCGAAAAGATACCATCATGGCTACACACGCGGTTGATTCATTTTAATTAAGTCAAGTGTCAAGTTCTTTACAACCGGATATTAACAAATTCCCATCTACCACAAAACTGCGGGCCCGGCTCTCGAAAGTTTATACCCTGCAGGGGTGTCCCAACTTAGCCCATCACAAGCTCTCACGATCAATGAAGGATCTTTCTTCTCCCGAAACAACTCGATCAGACTCAGAATCCCGGTTACAAGACATTTCGACAATGGTAAAACAAGACCAGCAAGACCGCCTGAATGTGCCAACAAATCTTGATAGGAGCTGCACATATCTCGTTCTCAGGTCACACCAGATGAGACATCCTGCGAGTAAAACCAGCCCTCAAGTTTCCCCGAGGTGGCCCCGCAGTCTACTTGATTCGGACCAACACTTAGAGAAGCACTGGCCCGGGGGGTTAAAAATAAAGATGACCCTCGGGTTATTTACTCTCAAGGGAAAAGTTATAAGTTGTTAGGCAAATGTAAAACCAAGGTTGGGCCTTACTGGAGGAGTTATTCAAAGTGAACTGTCAAGGGGGGCCCATAACCCCAACCGCGTTAGGAACGCAAAATCAAGGAACATAACACCGATCTGACAGAAACTAAGGCGGCAAGAGTGGAACAAAACACCAGGCATAAGGCCGAGCCTTCCACCCTTTACCAAGTATAGAGATGCATTAAATTAAATAAGAGATACAATGATATCCCAACATATCCATGTTCCAACATGGAACAAACTTCAACTTCACCTGTCACTAGCAACGCTATAAGAGGAGCTGAGCAAAAGGGGTAATATAGCCAAACAACGGTTTGCTAGGATGGTTGAAAAAGGTTAGAGGCTATCATGGCAATTTGGGAGGCTTGATAAACAAGTGGTAGGTAGCACGACATAGCGGTAGAGCGGACAACTAGCAAGCAAAGATAAAAGTGATATCGAGGGTATGGTCATCTTGCCTGAAATCCCGCAAGGAAGAAGAAAAAGTCCAAGAAGAAGACAAACGGACATAGTCGAACGAATCCTCACAACTCTGGAACGAAACCGAAGCTAATGAGAGAAGCAAACCGGAAAGACGCAAGCAACATGGTAAACCAACAAACATAAACATGGCATGATGCACAACCAAGGATGATGCATGTCCAGCTTAATGAGGCATGGCATAGCTAAGTGCACAAACAACACTACAAGTTAAGTGGAGCTCAATATGTAACAAGTTGCGTATTGACGAAACACCACATTCAATTATTTAGTTCACTCCCGTTTAGGTACTCAACAATATTAAATGTTGGTTAACATGGCAAGAGGTGAAGCATAAGTAAACTACACATTTTAGGCAGTTTTAAGTGAGGCCGGAAACAACAAATAACCATTCTGGTAAATCCCCACATGTCATTTAGCAATTGATGCAAACAACAAATTAAACATTCTTAATGTTGTTATCATGATGCGGATGACATATACAAGTTTATGCAATTTTATGAAAATGTTACATGAGCATGTTATGAAGCATTTGTCATCGTGGCAGAAACGGAAGGGGTGCCACGACAACAACAACGGAAATGGTGCCACGACAACATTCCGGTTCCGGTAACTCGATTGAGATGCCGGTGCAAAAGAAAGCGTGATGGGAGTGTGTTATGCGATGAACGGTGGGGTGCTCCCGGTTACCGGGTTCCCATGGGTCGACGACGGTGTCAAGCGAGGGAACAAGTAACGTTCAAAGGCAGATACAACATCCAAAAATGCATTAGGTCCACGGGCGTCGTCTCGAGGTTATACCTTCGAAGCGTGCCTTTTCGAAACGGTTCGGGTTCGATGCGATGTGGTTGTTCACAGGCCGTCGTGGGAAGTAGTGGTACTATCAGTCCTCGGCGACGGAAGTGCAAGTAGTGGTGCACATTCCGGTAGCGCTTCACAATGATGGTAGTCGAACTTAGCAATCTGAAGGGGTACTTGGTGAACAACAGTCGTCAAAGTACTTGTCGGTCCATGAAGTCGATCTCAGAGGTCTTGTCGGATCCACAGCGACGGTTGTTGTTCACTCGACGACCTATGACGACGGTAGTCGTACACGGTTCGTAGACGTTCGGTCCATCGATAGAGGTACTCGTTACATCTCCAGGCATAGTGGTACTTGTCATAATCCAAGACGGTCTTGGCGGTATAGCGATCATAGAGGTACTTGGCGACGTTTCCAGGAAGCAACAAACAAAGCACCCACAAACAAAAGCAACCAGTGCCCCGGTGCTCTGTATGATGGTCGATGCACTTGTGGCCGAACAGAAGAGGAAACAAGGCATCCCGGAGAAGCATGGAGTGGCCTGTGAGGTCGGCCGTGGTGGTGGTGCAATTGGTAGAGGAGGGCATGGCAACTGCAGAAAGCAGGCACGGAGGCGATGGTGGTGGTCGAACGAGGCAGGGGCAGCTCGACACGCGCGCTGTAAAGAGGCCAGCTAAGCCATGGTGGTGATGATGGTCGGAGGCGTTCAATAGGATTGACGCAGCCAACTCCTTCGGGTTGGAACACAATGGAACAGGAGCACGGCGACGCGTGCGTCAGCGAGGAAGGCATCGGAGGTCGACGCGCATGCGGCGCGGGAAAACAAGAGAGGCATGGCGAGGTCGACGGCAGGGCAGCCTCGCGGTGGCGGCGCACTGCAGCAGAAGAAGCGGAGGGAGGCGCGGCAGGGGCGATGCTGCTGGCTACGGTGAGGTCCGGCGGCGCGCGGGAAGAGCAAGTGCAGCAGGGCGTCGGGGTCGCGCGCGGGGTGGCCTTCCTAGTCGCAGCGGACCATCGACGTCGCATCACGACGGCAAGCCCGCGCCAGGCTGCCGTGGCCACAGGAGAGTGCGAGGCAAGGCGCGGAAGGGCGGAGGTGCTGGCGGTGGGCTATGGCGACCATGCGGCGAGGAGGCAGCGCAACGGGGAGAACCGGCTCGGTCGATGGCCACGGAAGGCGGCGATCTCGCGAGGTGGAGGGGGCGAGGTGAGCAGATGGAGCGAGGGGATTGGGAGAGATGGGGATCGAGAAGGACGAGAGGTGGCGGCGCTGGTGGAGGAGACGAGGAGTAGGGATCGATCGGGTTAGGGATTAGGTCGGGGACTTGGTGAGCTTCGCTGGTGGGCTGCAGGAGGCCCAAGTGGCATGGCTAGGCTCTCTCTCTCTCCCTCTTCTTATTTCTTTAGCACAAAACTAATGAGGAGAAGAAAAAGAAAGAGGGAGGGGTTAGGGAAAGAATTTGCGCACACAGATAATTTTCCTAGACTCACAAAAATGTGCTTGTTCCGAGAAAATAGAAACAACCATGATTGAAAGATGTAAATTCAAACTCATTTGAATTTTTGAACTAGGACTTGGTTTTTGAAGTGTCCAAAAATGTTCAAAATTTTTGTGGACATCAGGAAAGCGATGAAAGAAATTATGGGAAAAGTTTGAGGACCAAACTTGAAGTAGAAAATACATGGAATTACTTTGCAAGTGTGTTAGAATATTGATTATAGCTCCCTAATATATTGGGAGGATATGTTATATAGAGAAATCACCATGTGAGTTCCCTCAATTTAAATAGATCAAAGATCTATGTATTTTATTTAGTTGATTTTAAAAAAAATGAAATGGCATGATGGCATGATGCCATGATGCAATGCACATGATGCAAAGATGAATGCTACAGACAAAACAAATCACCCGACGAAACTCGGAAAACATGGAAGGCATCTGAAGCGTCGGTCTTGGGGCGTCACAACTCTCCTCCACTTACAAGAGATCTCGACCCGCGATCTAAGGATGGCGCCGCGAAGAAACGGAAGAGGAAGAGGTAAGAAAAAATTGCTTCTTTGACAAACGAGTGAAACCAATGAACCTTGAGAGGTTGAAAACTTGAAAGAAAGAACAGAACACAGTTGAACGAAATTGAGAGCACTCTGGTAGAAAAGAGAAACAAGGAACACCATGTGAACATTGGAGGTTGCAAAGCTATGAATGACGAGCACAATGGACAAGAAGGAACTGAAACCACTCTGGTTGAAATGAGATAAACAAGGAACGAGGAAGAACATATTCGAACATCACTCCGGTTGAAAAGAGATCCAAGACTTGATAAGATGGGAAGAATTTGAGCAGAGGACACAACACTCTTGCTAAACGGATATGCAAGGAAAAGAACATAATATTTACAAAATGAGATGATGGGTCGAAGAGAGCAACATCACAATGCCTCCAGAACGAGAGAATAGAATCTAGATTGTTGGGATAAAGGGACGGCGAAGAAAACAACATCTTCTACCATAATTGAATTTGAGAGAGCATCCTTATAAGAAGGATTGAACGGATCTGTTGAGAATTAAACAACAAAAGAATAAGGATGTAGTGGGTTTATGGAAAACGTCTCACCGGCATCGCCCCCACGCCCGCGGCCGACCCAAACCGCCACTGCCTCGAAAACCATGCAAACCCTAATCCGAGAGGGGTATAATTTTCTAAGTCCTGAAATTCTAACATCATGTGCCTCTCTTCATCATGTGATATCTCCATGCTCATAGCTCCGATTTGCGCACATGATATATTCAAATGTTCATATCGTGATTCTCTTCATGTTAGTATCATTTTCATGCATGTTACTATCCATATTGATGCCCTAACCTTCGTTGCAAAAGTGCTATATGATGTTGTCCGTTAGAATTTAGCATAACTTGCTGATTTGTTATTTTCGTTGAATTTTGTGTGTGCCTCCTATGAGCATGATGTCTATATATTTTTGGAGCATATCCATGCCATATTTACAGTGGTGCAGGCCTTGTAGTTTTATGAGCTCTTTGGTGACTAGCACAAGCATGCAAAGTAGGCTATGTGATGTTGCTGATTTCAAACACTTAGTATTTTGCTAAGTCCTTTTCCTGTTACATTTTAAAGCTATGTAAACTTATTGCTCCCAGTAGATCCATACACAGTTTGAGGTAGTTAAGTAAAAGTGTTTTGAAGATGTGGTATTTCTCTATCCATTCATGCCTCTGGTGTCAATTATGGAGTAATCTAGCTTGTCATTACCATGCTCTACCTTTGCTAAATATTGTTGTTGGCAGATTGTTAACATGAGATTCAATTTTTCCATGTGTTTCGCTAGTGATCCATGCACCCTATGCACCTTGTGATGCCATGAAATGCACTGTGGTGAGTGGCATGAGCATGGAAAGTTGCTATCATGAATCTGTTTCTGCCATGTCATGTTTTTCTTCCAAGTCTGAAACTGTTCATATAACTTACCATGTTTGCATGGCTGCCACATCATTTTCCATGCATATTTGGTTAAAGTCCAGTAAGGGAGTTTTGTTCTTTTCCTTTAGTAATAGCATGCAATGCCTTTGTTTGCCATGATATGTTCCTATAATATGTTGTTTGCTAGCTCTAAACATTGCTATATGATGCTGTTTTTGACATGTTTAGTATTTTCTCTAAGTCTGTGAAGCTGATATCATTTGCATTTTTGCCATGCTATTTTAGGATTATTCTAGTGAGTTGTCCCAGGAGCTCAGTGTTCATGATTTGTGGAGCTTCACCTATACTTTAATGCCATTTGCTTTGTTGCTATGTTGGAGTGTTGTAGCATAGTTTCTTGATGCGTCCTAAGTGCTATGATGCCGTTAAGCGCAGATTTGCATCATTCTTGTTTTGCTTGTCATTTGCAAACCGTGCATCCGTTTCCGGTGATACTTATATCGATTTCGACCGAAATCATCCCATCTTTATAGCGGCATACTTGGTTTGCCAACTTGATACCTTGAACATCATTTCCCTTCCGGAGTGCCCATACGCATTGCACGTCATACCTTGCATGTCATGCCATGTCTTGCATCATGTTGCTCATGCATTGCTCTGTGATTGATTGTTGCTCCATTGCTTGTGTTCTTGCTTTTGGTAGAGCCAGGAGACGAGTTCGTGAACGAGGAACCTATTGAGTACGCTAACGAGGAGCAAGATTTCGACAACTCTAAGAACTTTGCAGGCAAGATGACCATTACCATCGATATCACTTCTATCTTTGCTTGCTAGTTGTTTCGTTCTATTGCTATGTCGTGCTACCTACCACTTGTTTATCATGCCTCCCATATTGCCATGTCAAGCCTCTAACCCACCTTCCTAGGAAATTGTTGTTTGGCTAAGTTACCGCTTTTCCTCAGCCCCTCTTATAGCGTTGCTATTTGCAGGTGCCTTGCAGGTTGTTCCAAGTTGGAACATGGATATGTTGGGATATCACAATATCTCTTATTTTAATTAATGCATCTATATACTTGGCAAAGGGTGCAAGGCTTGGCCTTTTGCTCGGTGTTTTGTTCCACCCTTGCAGCCTTAGTTTCCGTCATACCGGTGTTATGTTCCTTGATTTTGCATTCCTTACGCGGTTGGGGTTATAGGACCCCCTTGATAGTTCACTTTGGAATAAAACTCCTCCAGCAAGGCCCAACCTTGGTTTTGACATTTGCCGAACAACAATCTAAACTTTTACCAAGGGAGTTGCAAACCCGAGGGTCATCTTTATTTAACCCTCCCGGGCCAGTGCTCCTCTGAGTGTTGGTTCGAACCGGGCAGCCTGCAGGGCCACCTGGGGAAACTTGAGGGTTGGTTTTACTCGTAGCTTGTCCCATCTGGTGTGCCCTGAGAACGAGATATGTGCAGCTCCTATCGGGATGTGTTGGTGCATCAGGCGGTCTTGCTGGTCTTGTTTTGCCATTGCCGAAATGTCTTGTAACCGGGATTCCAAGATTGATCGGGTCTTCCCGAGAGAAAGAATATCCTTCGTTGATCGTGAGAGCTTGTGATGGGCTAAGTTGGGACAACCTTACAGGGTATAAACTTTCGAGAGCCGTGCCAGCGGTTATGTGCAGATGGGAATTTGTTAATATCGGTTATAGAGAACTTGACACTTGACTTAATTAAAAGGAATCAACCACGTGTGTAGCCATGATGGTCTCTTTTTGGCGAAGTCTGGGAAGTGAACACGGTTTGGGTTATGTTTGAACGTAAGCAGTTCAGGATCACTTCTTGATCACTTCTAGCTTAACGGTCGTTGCGTAGCTTCTCGTCTTACTCTTATTCTCGTATGTTAGCCACTATATTTGCTTAGAGCTTACTGAAACTCCACCTCATTACCACATCCTACCCAAAAGCTTAAATAGTCTTAATCTCGCGGGTTTTGAGATTGCTGGGTCCTTGTGACTCATGGATACTTCCAAAACAGTTGAGGTGCCGATGATACTAGTGCAGGTGATGCTACCAAACTGAAGTGGGAGTTCGACAAGGACCTTGGCCGTTACTACGTGTCTTTTCCTGATGATCAATAGTGGAGCCCAGTTGTGACGATCGGGGATCTAGCAGTTGGGTTTATCTTCTTTTCATTTGGGTGTTCGTAGCTGGTCTATGAGTGTACTCTGAATGATGTATGAATTATATGATATTTGTGTGACATGGTGATTGTAAGCCAACTCTATTTATCCCTTTCTTGTTCATTACATGGGATTGTGTGAAGACGACCCTTCTCGTGACAAAACCACAATGCGGTTATGCCTCTAAGTCATGCCTCGACACGTGGGAGATATAGATGCATTGTGGGTGTTACAAGTTGGTAATCAGAGCCATCCCCGACTTAGGAGCCCCCTGCTTGATCGAATCGCTGACGTTGTTGAGTCCAGAAGAAAATGTTTTGAGTCTTAGGATTATATATATCGGAGAGTAGGATTCTTCTTACTGCTCAGTCCCCTTCGTCGCTCTGGTGAGGCCTCCTAACGTAGATGTCTTGACTTTCCTCTCCTCAATTTTCATGATTTTTTCGGATCACGTGGGTATCTTGGAACCGTTCTGATATTCTTGTGACAAGAACATTGTTCTTGGTGCTTCCTGACATTTAGGGGTTGTGGCAGTGTCCCGGGGAGTTGAGCTCCGAGGTGTTGTCATCACAATTTTATCGTTGCAGTTCTGGAATAACTGAGTTCGCCGACATCGAAAATCTCTTTTATGCAGTTAGTGGTAAGATAACCTCGATGCCACCCAGTACTGGGGAGGGAGTTCGGGAGTATTGCCATAGCTCATATAACGGATGCTTTTCAGAGGTTGAGGTACACGATTTCTGGAGTTTTATTGGTTTTGTGTTGACAGATGGATACAGTTGGAGCGTAGGGCTTGTTAGTTGTGTGATATATATTGTGCCTCTCTGTATCCCCAACACCAGATTGCATAACCAGAAAGTTCGGGAGTTAATAGGTGGGAATTCAAGTAGCTCTAGTTATTCTTCCCATAGATATTTTGTTTGTGATTTGGTAATCCTTACCACTTATTTGTTCCATTCGTACCTTGTTGTTTAATTCATCAACCTTTATCTAAGTGGCTTCTCACCTTAATGGTCATGTATTGTTAACGTTGGAATTCATTCGTCCATTCCTGTTCGGATGTTTATTGTGAAGACTATATGTTGCAATTTCTATCCGTTGATTCAGCTTGTCTATTTGTCTATCATGGTTCTAACGGATGTCACCCTCTTCAGGATGGCTCCTCCAACGCGTCTGAATCTGCAACGCAATGATGGGGAATAGGTGAACCCTCCACCTCCACCTCCACCTTCGAAGGCATGGCAAGCTATCATGCAGCCACTAACGCCAACACCCAGATGCTTTTGCAACCCTTGCAAGAGCGCAACCAAGGCCAAGGCAACCAAGTAAATCAAGGTCAAGGGTAATTCAACATTCAGCCTCAGTTTGCTACCCTCAACCAGTTCCTTGCAAATCAGCCGAAGTCTTTCAGCAACTGGTCGAGGCCACGGATGCCAATGATTGGCTTGTGGACATCAGCGAGCATTTTGAATGTACCAATGTCGGGCCTGAGGACTACATCAAGTTTGCTTCTTTTCAGCTCAAGGACCAAGCAATTGATTGGTATCGGCAATACAAAGATTCCAGAGGAGGTCAAGTGATTACCTGGGATGACTTCTGCCGGGATTTCAAAGCTCACCACATTCCTACAAGTGTTTCTGAGAGCAAGTGTGAGGAATTCCACAGTCTCAACCAAGGCAGCATGTCCATGCATCAATACAACATCCAGTTTTAGAAACTTGCTCGCTTCGCAAGGCAGGACGTTCCTGATGAAAAGAGCATGATCTATCACTTCAAGGGTGGCCTCAGAGAGGATCTGCAGTTAGAGCTCATGCTTATTGAGCCTACTAAGTTTGATCAATTGTATAACATGGCCCACAAGCAAGAAGGTGCTCAGCTCAAGTGTGAGGCTTCAAAGAAGAGAATCAAGGATGCAGTTCAGTCTTCTTCCTCACAAGTGGCAGCTAAGCAACATAAGTTCTGGCTTCCTCCGCCTCCTCCGTTTCGTCAGCCCTACCTGCAGAAGAACAAAGGTGGCCACGGATCTTCCCACCCACCCAACCCAGGCTATCAGAACAAGTATCATAATCAAGCTCCAAAGACAAGTGCGACTCCTTCTTATCATCGTCTGCTCTCAAAAGTTACTTGCAACAAGTGTCAGCAGAAAGGTCACTATGTGAACAAGTGCTTCAACCAAAGGCGTCTTCCGCCTCCTCCTCCTGTGAGATCTTCTAGCAGTGCAGTGGACAAGCATAATCCCAAGCATGCTAAGGTGAACATGATGAACGCAGCTCAAGCAGAGGATTCTTCAGATGTGATCATGGGTAACCTTTCAGTTAACTCCATTCCTGCAAAAGTCTTATTTGATACTGGTGCATCACATTCTTTCATGTCATATTCATTTGCATCGGAGCAAAATGTTGACCCACAGAGATTTTGTCCAAAGTTATACAAGTTGTTTCTCCGGGAAAGCTTATGACTTCTAGTTTGGTAGCTCCTGATGTATCTATCTAGTTCAGCAACTATAAATTTCTGTCTTCTCCAATTGTTCTTGGCGACTCGGATATTGATCTAATTCTCGGGATGGACTGGCTTTCTAAGAACAAGGCTCAATTTGATTGTGCTGCCAGGGAAATTCAGTTGACACACTCTTCTGAGGATGTGATCATATATGCCGCTCGAGATGAAACCATTCGTTGTTCTCTCTCAATGATAAGGGTGAGTTAGACGCAATTTCTCAGATTCCAGTTGTTTGTGAGTACCAAGATGTCTTTCCAGAAGAGCTTCTGGGTATGCCTCCTCACCGGCCAGTTGAGTTCGTTATCGATCTTGAGCCTGGTACTGAACTCGTTTGCAAGCGTCCGTACAAGCTTGGACCAAAGGAGCTAAAGGAATTGAGGAAACAGCTCAATGAACAAGAGCGTCCGGGTTTGATCAGACCGAGTTCATCTCCATGGGGTTGTGGTGTTATTTTTGTCCAGAAGAAGGATGGCACGGACCGACTTTGCGTCGATTACCGTCCATTGAACAAGAAGAAAATCAAGAACAAGTACCCACTTCCCAACATCAATGAGCTATTCGAGCAACTTAAAGGCATAAAGGTGTTCTCCAAGCTTGACCTCCATGTGGGTTATCATCAGATTCACATTCGTGAACAAGATATCCCTAAGACAATATTCAGAACAAGCTTTGGTTCTTATCAATATACTGTCATGTCTTTCAGCCTTGTCAATTCTCCTCCAACGTTCTCTCGCATGATGAACTTCATCTTCAACCCCTACACAAATGAACTCGTCCTGGTGTATGTCGATGATATCTTGGTGTTCTCCAAGAACAAGAAGGATCATGCCAAGCATTTACGATTGGTGCTCGACAAGCTCAGAGAGTATCAATTCTACGCGAAGTTTTCCAAATGTGAGTTTTGGCTCGATTAAGTTCTTTACCTTGGCCACATCATCTCCGCCTAGGGCATTGCTCTTAATCCGGAGAAGGTTTCTGCAATTGTGAACTGGGAACCTCCTCATAATGTCAAGCAGCTCCATAGTTTTCTTGGACTTGCAAGCTATTGCCAAAGATTCGTTGACAATTTCTCTAAGGTTGCAAAGCCTCTTTCCAACCTCCTCCAGAAGCATGTCAAGTATGTCTGGACTCCTGAGTGTGACTTTGCTTTCAACACTCCCAAAGAGAAGCTAGTCCAGCTCCTGTCTTGACTTCTCCTGATGAATCCAAGCCATTCGAAGTTTTCTGTGATGCCTCATTGCAAGGTCTCAGTGCTGCGTTAATGCAAGAGAAGAAAGTTGTGGCTTATACCTCTTGTCAGTTGAAGCCCAACGAAAGGAACTACCCCACTCACAATCTTGAGTTGGCGGCAGTTGTCCATGCATTAATAACATAGAGACATCTCTTGTTAGGAAGGCAAGTGGACATTTTCACCGATCACAAGAGCCTCAAATATATCTTCACTCAACCCAACCTCAACCTCAGGCAAACTCGTTGGGACGAAATGTTTCAAGAGTACAATCCAAGTATTGAATATACTCCAGGCAAGGCCAATGTGATTGCAGATGCTTTGAGCAGGAAGGCTTATTGCAACAGCTTAATTCTCAAGCCATTCCAACCAGATCTTTGTGAAGCTTTCCGCAAACTCAACCTCCAAGTTCTTCCTCCAGGGTTTCTTGCCAACCTTCAAGTCACTCCTACTTTGGAAGACCAAATTCGTGAGGCACAACTCCTTGAAATCATGGTGAAGAAGGTGAAACATGGTATTGCCAAGGGCTTACCCATATACAAGTGCTATCACATTAATGATAGATACACTTTATTCTTCGAGGACAGGATTGTGGTTCCTAAAGGTGATCTAAGGAAGGTCATAATGAACGAAGTGCACAATTCTCTTCTTTCCATTCATCCAGGTAGTTCGAAGATGTACAATGACCTCAAGCAGTCGTATTGGTGGACTCGAATGAAGCGAGAGATTGCTCAATTCATAAATGAATGTGATGTCTGCCGAAGGGTGAAAGCAGAACACCAGCGACCAACTGGTCTCCTCCAACCTCTTGCTATTCCAGAATGGAAGTTTGATCATATCGAAATGGACTTTGTCGCTGGTTTTCCCAGGTACAAGAGTGGGAATGATGCTATTTTCGTTGTCATCGACAAGCTTACAAAAGTGGCTCATTTCCTTCCAATCAAAGAATCTACCACATCAGCTCAGTTGGCAGAGCTATACACCTCTAGAATTGTCTCATTGCATGGTATTCCGCAATTGATATCTTCAGATCGTGGAAGCATTTTCACTTCTAAGTTCAGGGATTCCTTCCAGAAGGCCATGGGCACAAACATTCGCTTCAGCACAACTTTCCATCCTCAAACAAGTGGCCAAGTCGAGCGAGTCAATCAAATCCTCGAAGACATGCTCAGGGCTTGTGTCATCTCTTTCAGTATGAAGTGGGAAGATTGTCTTCCATATGCCGAGTTCTCCTACAACAACAACTTCCAAGCAAGTTCGGGCAAGGCCCCATTCGAAATTCTATATGGCAGGAAGTGCCGTACTTCTCTTAATTGGTCCGAGACTGGTGAATGCCAACTTCTTGGCAATGACTTGATCACAGAAGCTGAAGAAATGTGTAAAGTCATCCGTGAAAATCTCAAAGCCGCGCAATCACGTCAGAAGAGTTACTATGATAGCAAGCACCATGACTTGGCTTTGGAGATCGGAGACCATGTCTACCCCCGCATCTCTCCAATGAAAGGCACTCGACACTTCGGTATCAAAGGGAAGCTTGCCCCTAGATATGTGGGTCCTTTCAAGATCATTGGCAAAAGAGGCGACCTCGCCTAGCAACTCGAGCTTCCGTCCAACTTCGCAAATGTGCACGATGTGTTTCACGTGTCACAGCTTCGCAAGTGCTTCAAGACTCCCAAGCGCACTATCAACTTCCAAGAGATTGATATCCAAGAAAACTTGTCTTATCATGAGCATCCCATTGCTATTCTTGAAGAAACCGAGCGCAATACTCGCAACAAGTCAATCAAATTCCTAAAAGTTAAGTGGTCGCACCTTTCTAACCGAGAAGCCACCTGGGAGCACGAGGATCACCTCCGTTCCGAATATCCGGAGTTCTTCCAGTCCTAGATCTTAGGACAAGACCCTCTTGTAGTGGTGGAGTGTTGTAACACCCCAGATGTAACTTTCCATAATTGTAACTCCAACTCTTGCTGTTTCTGGCTATGTGATATGATATATCCTTCGTGGTTGAGTTTTTGTCTTCGTTTTGCATTTTGTTCATGTCATGCATCTCATCTCATGTCATCATGTGCATCTCATTTGCATTCGTGTTCGTCTCATGCATCTGGTCATTTTCCCCGTTGTCCGGTTCGCGATCTGACACTCCCACACGCACCCGTTGCACCCCTCTTATCTTGTTTTGTGATCGGGAGAAAAACGTTCTCGGAATGGGTCGAGATTTGTTGAGTGGCCTTGCTACATCACCGGTAGGCCGCCTGTAAAATTTTGTTCCATTTGGAGGTCGTTTGATGCCCCAACGGTTAACCGGGTAATCACAAAAGCCCCTATCTTGTTGCAGCCCAACACCCCTCCAAAACAGCCCACTAACCCATCTAAACCCCCTCCATGCTCTCCGTCGTTGGATCACGATCGTGTGGGCAAAAACCGCACCTCTTTAGACACTCCTAGCTCCCCCTACCTATAAATATGCCTCCACCTACTCATTTTTTCTGATCAAAACCCTAGCTCCCCTCTCCCCGTGCCGCCGGACACGTCCGGGCGATGCCGGATGCGTCCGCCACCCCCACATGCACCACTCCCGATCCGACATGTGGCAGCCAGCCACCGCCCTCCGCTACCGGCCCACGAGGCCTGCAACCGGCCCCTCGGCCCGCTTCGCCCGCGCCGCCACCTCTCGCGCGTCGCCGTTGCCCGCCATCACGCGCCGCCGCCCGTCTCCACCACCGGCCGCCGCCGCCCTTCGCCGTCTCTGCCACCCCGCCAAGGTCGCCGCCCGGCCGGATCCGCGGCCCGGCCGCGTTCTTCGGTGCCCCTCCACCACCTCCGGCCGGATCCGCCCTCCCCGGCCCTCTCTGGTGCCTCGCCGCCACGTCCCGGGCTCGCCAGAGCCAGGAGCTCGCCAACATCACCTCCACGCCCGCGGCCGACCCGATCCGCCGCTGCCTCGAAAATCGTGCAAACCCTAATCCGAGAGGGGTATAATTTTCTAAGTCCCGAAATTCTAACATCATGTGCCTCTCTTCATCATGTCATATCTCCATGCTCATAGCTCCGATTTGCACATATGATATATCGATATGTTAGCCTCGTGATGCTCTTAATGTTAGTGTCATTTGCATGCATATTACTGTCCGTATTGATGCCCTAGCCTTCGTTGCAAAAGTGCTATATGATGTTGTCCACTAGAATTTAGCATAACTTGCTGATTTGTTATTTTCGTTGTATTTTGTGTGTGCATCCTATGAGTATGATGTATATATGTATTTGGAGCATCTCCATGCCTTCTTTACAGTTGTGCAAGCCTTATATTTTTATGAGCTTTGTGGTGACTAGCAAAAGCATGCAAAGTAGGCTATGTGATGTTGCTGATTTCAGACACTTTAGTATTTTATAGTCCTTTTCCTGTTTTGATGCTATGTAAACTTGTAGCTACCAGTAGATCCATGCTCAGTTTGAGGTAGTTCAGTAAGAGTCTTTTGAAGATGTGGTATTTCTTTATCCATTCATGCCTCTTGTTGCAATTATGGAGTAATATAGCTTGTCATGACCATGCTCTACTTTTGCTAAATATTGTTGCTGGCAGATTGTTAACATGAGATTCAGTTTTGCCATGTGTTTCGCTAGTGATCCATGCATCATATCAACTTGCTCCTGCCATTTTTAGCTTCATGAATATGTCTACTTACTGTTGGTTACCTTGTGATGCCATGAAATGCATTGTGGTGAGTGGCATGATCTTGGAAAGTTGCTATCATGAATCTGTTTCTGCCATGTCATGTTTTTGTTCCAACTCTGAAACCGTTCATATAACTTGCCATGTTTGCATGGCCGCCACATCATTTTCCATGCATATTTGGTTAAAGTTCAGTAAGGGAGTTTTGTTCTTTGCCTTTAGTAATAGCATGCAATGCCTTTGTTTGCCATGATATGTTCCTGTAATATGTTGTTTGCTAGCTCTAAACATTGCTATATGATGTTGTTTTTGACATGTTTAGTATTCTCTCCAAGTCTGTGAAGCTGATATCATTTGCATTTTTGCCATGCTTTTTTAGAATTATTCTAGTGAGTTTTAGCAGGAGCTCAGTGTTCATGATTTGTATAGCTTCACCTGTACTTTAATGCCATTTACTTTGTTGCTATGTTGGAGTGTTGTTGCATAGTTTATTGATGCATCCTAAGTGCTATGATGCTGTTAAGCGCAGATTTGCATCATTCTTGTTTTGCTTGTCATTTGCAAACCGTGCATCCGTTTCTGATGATCCTTATATCGATTTCGACCGAAATCACCCCATCTTTCTAGCGGCATACTTGGTTTGCCAAGATGATGCCTTGAACATCGTTTCCCTTCTAGAGTACCCATATGCATTGCACATCATACCTTGCATGTCATGCCATGTCTTGCATCATGTTGCTTGTGCATTGCTCCGTGATTGATTGTTGTTCCATTGCTTGTGTTCTTGCTTTGGGTAGAGCCGGGAGATGAGTTTGTGAATGAGGAACCTGTTGAGTACGCTAACGAGGAGCAAGCTTTCGATAACTCTGAGAACTTCGGAGGCAAGATGACCATTACCCTCGATATCACTTCTATCTTTGCTTGCTACTTGTTTCGTTCTATCTCTATGTCGCGCTACCTACCACTTTTTTATCATGCCTCCCATACTGCCATGTCAAGCCTCTAACCCACCTTCCTAGCAAACCGTTGTTTGGCTAAGTTACTGCTTTTGCTCAACCCCTCTTATTGCGTTGCTAGTTGCAGGTGCCTTGCAGGTTGTTCCATGTTGGAACATGGATATGTTGGGATATCACAATATCTCTTATTTTAATTAATGCATCTATATACTTGGCAAAGGGTGGAAGGCTTGGCCTTTTGCTCGGTGTTTTGTTCCCCTCTTGCCGCCTTAGTTTCCGTCATACCGGTGTTATGTTCCTTGATTTTGTGTTCCTTACGCGGTTGGGGTTATAGGACCCCTTGACAGTTCGCTTTGGAATAAAACTCCTCCAGCAACGCCCAACCTTGGTTTTAACATTTGCCTTACAACAACCTAAACTTTTCCCAAGGGAGTTGCAACCCCGAGGGTCATCTTTATTTAACCCCCCGGGCCAGTGCTCCTCTGAGTGTTGGTCCGAACCAGGCAGCCTGCGGGGCCACCTCGGGGAAACTTGAGGGTTGGTTTTACTCATAGCTTGTCCCATCCGGTGTGCCCTGAGAACGATATATGTGCAGCTCCTATCGGAATTTGTCGGTGCATCGGGCGGTCTTGCTGGCTTGTTTTGCCATTGCCTTGTAACCGGGATTCTGAGACTGATCGGGTCTTCCCGGGAGAAGGAATATCCTTCATTGATCGTGAGAGCTTGTGATGGGCTAAGTTGGGACACCCCTGCAGGGTATAAACTTTTGAGAGCCGTGCCCATGGTTATGTGGCAGATGGGAATTTGTTAATATCGGTTACAGAGAACTTGACACTTGACTTAATTAAAAGGAATCAACCGCGTATGTAACTGTGATGGTCCCTTTTCAGCGGAGTCCGGGAAGTGAACACGATTTGGGTTATGTTTGAACGTAAGTAGTTCAGGATCACTTCTTGATCACTTCTAGCTTAACGGCCATTGCGTAGCTTCTCGTCTAACTCTTATTCTCATATGTTAGCCACTATATTTGATTAGCGCTTACTGCAACTCCACCTCATTACCACATCCTATCCATAAGCTTAAATAGTCTTGATCTCACGGGTTTTGAGATTTCTGAGCCCTCGTTGTGATGGCCTCGATTCAATCGTACACTAATCATACATGCAAATGTGTACGATCAAGATCAAGGACTCACGGGAAGATATCACAATACAACTCTAGACACAAATTAAAATAATACAAGCTTTATATTACAAGCCAGGGGCCTCGAGGGCTCGAATACATAAGCTCGAATACACAAGAGTCAGCGGAAGCAACAATATCTGAGTACAGACTTAAGTTAGACAATATTGCCTTAAGAAGGCTAGCACAAAAGCAACAACGATCGAAAAGGCAAGGCCTCCTGCATGGGAGCCTCCTAACTACTCCTAGTCGTCTGCAGTCTTCACGTAGTAGTAAGCATCCTCCGGGTAGTAGTAGTCATCAGTGGCGTCGTCTGGCTCCTTGGATCCGTCATCTGGTTGCAACAATCGGGTATGGGGGAAAAAGAAGTAGCAAAGCAACAATGAGTACTCATCCAAAGTACTCGCAAGACTTACATCAGATCTAAACTAAGTATGCATCTGTATCAAAGGAAAGGGGTTGTATCTGTGGACTAAACTGCAGAATGCCAGAAGGGAAGGGGAAAGCCTAGCCTATTGAAGACTAGCATCTTCTGGAAACCACTATCTTGCATCAACAGGAGGGAGTAGAGTAGCATAAATTAAAGTAGTAGAAGTGTTATCAACGTCGGCCAGAGATCCTTTCTCGACTCCCTGCGAGAAAGCAATCTCAGAGCCATACTATCCAAGTGTCATCACAATACAATTCTCATCACCATCAAGTTCTCATCACAAGTATCCAGTTCTAGTTGTATCCATCGGGATACAACTCCAAGTGTCCTTACCGTAGGACAGACTATCGATAGATGTTTTCTTCCCTGCAGGGGTGCACCAACTTACCCACCACGCTCGATTAACTCCGGCCGGAAACACTTTCCTGGGTCATGCCCAGCCTCGGCCAAACAATACGTCGCAACCCGACCTAGGCTTAATAGAGAGGCCAGCACGCCGGACTAAACCTATGCCCCCAGGGATCATGGGCCATCTCCCCATACAGAAAGCAGTAGCAGTTCTAATGCAAGCATGAGAGGGAAGAAATGAGCGATATCGGAATGCTCAAGGGGGGGTTTGCTTGCCTGGAAGCTCTGCTAAAAAGGAAGAAGCGTCGTCGTCGACGTAGTCGATCACAGGGGTATCGACAGTGGTCTCGAGGTCTACCGGAAAGAAGTAACGGAGGGGAACACAATAAATAACAGAGCAATCAAAGCATCACGAAGCATAACATGGCAATACACGGTGCTAGGGGTGACCTAACGCGGTATTAGGTGGTACCGGTGAAGGAGGGAAACATCCGGGAAAATATCCCTAGTGTTTTGCGTTTTCGGACAGATGAATCGGAGGGGAAAGTTGTGTGTTCGCTATGCTAGGGATGTGTGGCGGATGAAACGATTGCGTATTCGGATTCGGCTCGTCGTTCTGAGCAACTTTCATATATAAAGTTTTTCGATCCGAGCTACGGTTTATTTTCTATTAAATTTTGAAGTTTAAAACAATTCCTGAAATTATTATTAATTTGGAAATAAGGAGTAAAAGATAGGTGCACCCAGATCTGTGTACACAGAAGTGTACTAGAGGGTGACATCTTGGCCCAGGGGGTCCCGGTTGACCAGTCAAAGTTTGACTGGTCAACAGGGGGTGGGGCCCTCCCGTCATTGACTAGGTCTGGCTAATTAATTCCAGATTCAACTAATCCGGTGATTAGGCTAATTAATCCTAGTTAATTAAATTAATTAATTACCTAATTAATTAATTTCATTATTTTTTACAACCCTTTTTTTACAGGGGCGTGGGGCCTCCTTTGCAGTGACACAGGGGCCAGTCGGGGCGGGTTTAATGGGCGTGGGCGCCCGTGCCCGAGGGGTGCGACTGGGGCCTAGCCCGCCCGAGCGCGGGGCGAGGCCACCAGCGACGGGGACTCACCAGGCGCCGCGGCGAGCAAACCCGGGAGGGGCATGCGGCGGAGCAGTGGGGAGGCGACGCGCGGGTGGGGTAGAGTGGTGGCTGGCTGCAACATGGCGCGGGTGCCGCAGGCGACGAGGAGCAGCTCGCAAGCGGGAGGAGCGCGGGGGCAAGGCGTGGCCATGGCATAGTGGGGCGCGGGCTCGCCTGCAGCAACAGGGGGAAGCGCGAGCGGCGAGCCAGTGGCCACATGAGCATGCTGGGGCAGGGTCGGGGTGAGCAGCGGTAGTGGCGGAGCGGCAAACAGCAGCAGACAGTAGGCGGCTTCGACGGGCGCGGCTATGGCGCAGCCGGCGAGCAGAAGGCAGCGGTAGGGAGCAACGCGCGGGCGTGGCGAAGGCGGCTCCCGGGGCGGCCACGAGCGACAGGAGGTGGCGCGGGCAAAGGGAGCCCGATGCATTGGCTGGCTGGTAGGGACGCACAGGATCGATGACCGGGACCACGTCTAACGGCGACGGAGCTACGAGTACGAGTGAGAGGCGTGCTAAGGGCCAAATTCGACGGGGAAGAGGATGAAAAGGGAGCGGGGGCTCACAGCGAGCGCAGCAGAGTGCTCGGTGAAGCCGGAAGGGGTCGATGGAGAGCGAATCGACGATGAGCAGAGGCGATGGCCGATGGAGGGGATCGTGGCTAGCGTCGCCGATGCGGCGTCTTAGTCCAATCCAGCACGCGTAGATGATGTGGCCGATGACGACGGAGCTCCCAAGTGTGATCTCAGGCAAGGAAGAGCTCGGTGGCCACGCGGAGGAGGTCGTCCATGGTAGCGGCTGCTCGGGCATGCACGGGGAATAAGAAGGTGAGCGGGGGAAGGGGATCTGGGACGCTAGGGTTTGACAAAGAGGGGGGTGCGGCCTCAAGTAGGCGCCGAGAGGGTCGGGATGGCCGGCACGTGGCTGATCCGGCCATGGATGCATGGACGTCGGCCACGGCACCATGGATGAACAGGGGGAGGAGATAAGCTGGGGGAGTTCGGCTGGGCCTCCCTGTAGCCATAGAGCCCAAGTGCACAGTAGTTTCTTGCTCCTTTTCTTTTCTATTTCTGTCTTTTATTTCTACTCCGCTTGTATTTAGTTGGCCCACCGAACGAATTGTGTTATGTATGAAACTTGGCAAATAAATCATGCACAACATGTTGGTGTGGCACAAAAAGTTTTAGAGACAAAGGAATTGTTCAAGCAAATCTTTGGAAAATTGAATAAGTCAATTAATATGCTGCTAGGCCACTTTATATTTTCCTACGGATTAAAGGGAGAGCCGAATGATGTTGGATGCCACATGATAGTTAGCTAGTGAATATTTGCAACCCAACGAACATTTTTGTTTTACTGTTTGGAGAAATAATTTATTTGACTTTATTTTAACATTGAATTTGAATTGGTTTTGAATCAAAGTGAGATTAGCAACAGTAATAGTGATGACTTGGCATCATTAGTAGGGGATTACTGTAGCTTGATTATCCGGGCGTTACTAATCTCCTCCACCACAAGAAATCTCGTCCCGAGATTTAAGAGGTGGAGTAAGGGGGAAGCTATAAGGACGAATGTCTGAAAGGATCAGCATCCAGTAGTTATCTCAAGGAAGGAGATTTTAGAAGCACCAAGACATATCGAGAGTGCTATACAGAGATTCAACTAGTTTTAACCACGTAGGCATCCAGCTGATGCCTAAAATAGGTGATGAAGGGGTTCAGAGCAAAGAAGAATAATGTTGCCTCTGATACCGAAATGAAACATGGTGAGGAAGTTAGCTCGTGTATTACATACGGAGTCGAGTGCCAAGAATATTTCAGAATCAAGGTTGTACAGGAGAGTCAGGTTCCGATCCTGTCGAACTATGGGTTATGGGCCCACCATGTGGGTTAAAAAGTAGGAAGGGTGCTGACATCTTGCACGGATATGATAGCAAGGCATGTCATAGGATAGCCTGTCAGTTATGTTGGCATCAACGTTGGTACCAAGGGCGAGGGACGAAGAGAACCATTTTCCTGCTCGTTAAGACGAGGCGGACCAATAGGCAAAGTTCTCGTCCATCGGTGGCTACCGGAATGTCATCAACAATAGTAACATGATCTTATAGACCGAGGTGTTTCCATAAGCAGGGAATTATTTCTGCTTATAACATATATAGATCACAAGAAAGGTTAAGCAAACCAATGGAAAGGAAAATGTGTTTAAACACAAGATTTAGGAGTGTATTTTTTCCATGGAAAAGTAGAGCATGATATACATGTTAGATTAACAAGTACATCACCATTTGGATAAAGGGGCAAGGGAATTCATGATGTTATCCATACAATGGTGTTTGGATAACAGAGCAAGAAACATTTGGCAATGCACTTCCAATGTCTTGTTGTTGTTCAGCGCACCACAATCATGCTTCGAGGTAACATTAACATGGTGTTTCAAGCAAGATTGAATCTGAAGGTCACAAGAAGTACAAAGGATAAATTCCAAGAATGTCAAGGAATGTAAGATATAACCAAAACATGACCAAGTCTATATTGGCAGGAAGGCAAGGATGGTGTCAATGACAACACGAATCATCGACATGCAAAGATGGTATTTCTCCTCAAGAATTCGATTGATATCTTAGAACAAGGCAGTATATTGATGGTGATCACGACAAATTTGTCGAGAGGCTCTAAGAAGATGCCATTAAGCAGCAACGACATCAAGCAAAAGGAATGATGAAGCGAAGGCTATTGGAACCACGGGTACAACACAAACTTGAAATTAAGCTTGTTGTTCAAGGCGAACTGATATGACGAAAAAGATCGACGTAAGCTTAGATCATCATCAAAAATTGTGCTCCGGGAAGAAGGAGCAGGTAGCACAGTTAAAATTTTGCATGAAGATGATATAGTCGATAAGGCTAAGGAATGACTGGAAGGATTATTAAACTCGTAAGCACTAAAATTACTTAGAGTTATTGAATCGGAGTGGGGAATCGATTCACTTATTGGTGTTCTCGGTTCACAAACAACCTAGAACCCATGAAGTGATAAAGACAGGTTAAGGTAGTACTCCATCAATAGTTCATAAGATGTAGTGCAATGGCATGATATCCTCGAGTTACCAGGGGTAATACTCGAAGGTAGATCATAATAGAGGTTGGGCGGGCGTATTGACCTGCAGAAGACAAGTGATTTAACTTGTCCAAGAAATGGGATCAAAGGGGAACACTCATGGTCAGAACCACGGTTGCAAAGGGTCAACTAATAGATACAAGATGAGCTTGTACCAAAGAAATAATTATTTTTATGATCAGCTTCCATGATAAGTTCTGCATTGAGTCCATGGGCATGAACACAAAGGTTCAAGGTCGACTCCCACTTCTTCAATGCATAACTTTCATTCACTCCTTGTTTTTGAAGAAATTGTAGTGCAGAAGATTTATCTGGCGAAGTACCAGAAGAGTAAGACTCATGAGAATGTTTGGGTTCATACGAATTATGGAAGGCATAAGCTGAACCCATCGGGGCATTTTTTACGAATCTATACAATCATCAACCAAGCAAAAGATACAAGTTCGAAAGTAGAGTATCGAAGTCAAAGCAGATGATACAATTTACCAAAGGCATTATGTATCCAAGGAAAAGGCTACAAGGTTACGGAATATGAAGGACATTGTCGGATAAAACCCAACAAAGGATCTGGTGGTCCACAAGGGACCTGATGTGAGCATTGGTACTCAATCAGAGGAAGAAAGAATGCAAGGAGATCAGGTTATAGAAACAACTGACTAACTCAAAGCTGGAATGCAAAGGAATTACGAATTCCAAGACAAGGGATCAGAAGCAATGCTCTGATTAGGGATGGATAGGTAGAATAGTCATAGGGGTACAATCGATGGCGATTTGATTGGTCGAGATCCAGCACATGTTAAAATGACGTCTGTGCCGGAAGGATGAATTCTAGGATCTGATTGAGGATTTCGAGTATTCGCAACATATTGTATCAACGGACTCAAAATGATAATGACAAAGGATGTCAATAAGATTACTAGACTTATGGTATTAACCATAATGCAAGCAAGCAAGAAATTCAAGAACAATAGGCTGTTGAGGATTTTCACAAGAACGAATGGTATTGCGAAGAATTTTGTGAAGTACATGAATCAACTGAGGATGAGCGGATACTCGGTAGGTGCACAAAGTTATCCGTAGGGGTATTCAGGTGACAAGGAACTGCAAGGCAGTAAGCTAAAAGGATTCTCAGAAAAGGGAGAGCAGTTCATGGCATCTTGTAATAATAAGATCAATGGGATAGAATGTAAGATTGGCAAGTGTGTGTAGTTATCCATAAGGATATTTCGGTGGTAGAGGATTGCAAAGACAACAGGCACAAAGTCTCGAGAAAATATTGTAGAGTATCTTCGGAATCTTCTGATGCAGCAGGCGATTATCCGAAATAAGGGGCTCTTCGGGTGGATGTGATCACGAGATCCTAATGTTCGAGTTAGTAAACCATTTAACCCGAATACAGGAGAGATCAGAGTCCCAGAATATAGGTCGAGGAATAAAAGATCCTAATACCACCCAATGGCGACGTGGGACCGTAAGACACACAGCCATGTTAGTAAAAGTTTTTGTAGTGACTAGACTCAACTTCGGCCAAGGAGTTGGAAAGGGGGCTACCTACAGGTAGTCGGCTCTGATACCAACTTGTGACGCCCTCGATTCAATCATACACTAATCATACACGCAAATGTGTACGATCAAGATCAAGGACTCACAGGAAGATATCACAACACAACTCTAGACACAAATTAAAATAATACAAGCTTTATATTACAAGCCAGGGGCCTCGAGGGCTCGAATACATAAGCTCGAATACACAAGAGTCAGCGGAAGCAACAATATCTGATTACAGACATAAGTTAGACAATATTGCCTTAAGAAGCCTAGCACAAAAGCAACAACGATCGAAAAGGCAAGGCCTCCTGCCTGGGAGCCTCCTAACTACTCCTAGTCGTCTGCGGTCTTCATGTAGTAGTAAGCATCCCCCGGGTAGTAGTAGTCATCAGTGGCGTCGTCTGGCTCCTGGGATCCGTCATCTGGTCGCAACAATCAGGTACGGGGGAAAAATAAGTAGCAAAGCAACCGTGAGTACTCATCCAAAGTACTTGCAAGACTTACATCAGATCTAAACTAAGTATGCATCTGTATCAAAGGAAAGGGGTTGTATCTATGGACTAAACTGCAGAATGCCATAAGGGAAGGGGAAAGCCTAGCCTATCGAAGAATAGCATCTTCTGGAAACCACTATCTTGCAGCAACAGGAGGGAGTAGAGTAGCATAAAGTAAAGTAGTAGAAGTGTTATCAACCTCGGCCAGAGATCCTTTCTCGACTCCCTGCGAGAAAGCAATCCCAGAGCCATACTATCCAAGTGTCATCACAATCCAATTCTCATCACCATCCAGTTCTCATCACAAGTATCCAGTTCTAGTTGTATCGAACGGGATACAACTCCAAGTGTCCGTTACCGTAGGACAGGCTATCGATAGATGTTTTCTTCCCTGCAGGGGTGCACCAACTTACCCACCACGCTCGATTAACTCCGTCCGGACACACTTTCCTTGGTCATGCCCGGCCTCGGCCAAACAATATGCCACAACCCGACCTAGGCTTAATAGAGAGGCCAGCACGCCGGACTAAACCTATGCCCCCAGGGGTGATGAGCCATCTCCCCGAGAACTCCTGACGTTGCGTGGGCAGCCGGTGAGCAGACTTAGCTACCTCCTTCAAAAAGGTAGGTGCTTACCAGTCCAACCCGGCGCGCGCCGCTCAGTCGCTGACGTCTATTAAGCTTTGGCTGATGTATACGACACAGAACGCCCATACAATGGTCACGTGATGGTTAGTGCTATCAGGCCAGAGGCCCCTCGGATCAAATATCCAAACCGTAGTGGATTAGGAGCACGCGGTAACGAGAAGAGACTCGCGATCGATGTGACCCCATCGCCCCGTCTCAAGTACTTGCGGCAAGGGCTAAGAATGTCCGGCCACGCCTCGTAAGTATCTCGCGGGCACCTTCTAGGTCAACCCAACTCCACATCACTCGCAATTAAGCTCGTGCGGGTACCCCTCAGGGCCGACCCGTCTTTAGTAACATGGCTCAGTGCAAAGTCATAGTAACCATAGTAACTGTGTGTCTAACACCAAGGGGAAAACCTGAGGAATCACCCCTGGTGAATTCCAGTCGATGTTGTCATCAAGGTGAACATAAGAGGATCCACCCTCGAGGTTCACACTTGAGGGGCTGCACGACAGAGCCGTAACAGAAGTGGTTAAGGAGGAAATCACCCTCGATGACCCGACCAGATAGCTACACTACAGAGATCTCATCAGGAGTGATGTAAGAGGTTCCACCCTCGGCACTCGATAGTAACTCTGCAGAGTCGTACAACTAGGGGGGTGATGTGCGGTGTCGGGGCCTGGACACCGATCACGTGATCGAGTCATCGAACATAAAGCGAGGCAACCGGGACAAGGTGGGGGTCACTGATGGATCTCTAACCAACCTATACTAGGCAGTTTAGGATAAGCAGGTAAGGTATGAAAGCAGGTAACAACAACAGACTATGCATCAGAGTAGGATCATAAAGAAAGCAGTAGCAGTTCTAGTGCAAGCATGAGAGGGAAG
>NC_041386.1:207763912-207774543 GCF_002162155.2 Triticum dicoccoides | reverse complement strand
GCCTGGAAGCTCTGCTGAAAAGGAAGAAGTGTCGTCGTCGACGTAGTCGATCACAGGGCTCTCGGCAGTGGTCTCGGGGTCTACCAGAAAGAAGTAATGGAGGGGAACACAATAAATAACAGAGCAATCAAAGCATCACAAAGCATAACATGGCAATACGCGGTGCTAGGGGTGACCTAACGCGGTATGAGGTGGTACCGGTGAAGGGGGAAACATCCGGGAAAATATCCCCGGTGTTTTGCGTTTTCGGACAGATGAATTGGAGGGGGAAAGTTGCGTGTTCGCTATGCTAGGGATGCATGGCGGATGAACTGACTGCGTATTTGGATTCGGCTCATCGTTCTGAGCAACTTTCATATATAAAGTTTTTCGATCCGAGCTACGGTTTATTTTCTATTAAATTTTGATGTTTAAAACAATTCCTAAAAATATTATTAATTTGGACATAAGGAGTAAAAGCTAGGTGCACCCAGATCTGTGTACACAGAAGTGTACCAGAGGGTGACATGTGGGCCCAGGGGGTCCCGGTTGACCAGTCAAAGTTTGACTGGTCAACAAGGGGTGGGGCCCTCCTGCCATTGACTAGGTCTGGCTAATTAATTCCAGATTCAACTAATCCTGTGATTAGGCTAATTAATCCTAGTTAATTAAATTAATTAATTACCTAATTAATTAATTTCATTATATTTTTTTAAAACCCTTTTTTTACAGGGGCGTGGGGCCTCCTTGGCAGTGACACAGGGGCCAGTCGGGGCGGGTTTAAATGGGTGTGGGCGCCCGTGCCCGAGGGGTGCGACTGGGGCCTAGCCCGCCCGGGCGCGGGGCGAGGCCACCAGCGACGGGGACTCGCCGGGCGCTGCGGCGAGCAAACCCGGGAGGGGCGCGCGGTGGAGCAGTGGGGAGGCGACACGCGGGTGGGGTAGAGCGGTGGCTGGCTGCAGCACGGCACGGGTGCCGCAAGCGACAAGCAGCAGCTCGCAAGCGGGAGGGCCGTGGGGGCAAGGCGTGGCCATGGCGTAGTGGGGTGCGGGCTCACCGGCAGCAACAGGGGGAAGCGCGAGCGGCGAGCCAGTGGCCACACGAGCATGCTCGGGCAGGGTCGGGGTGAGTAGCGGTAGTGGCGGAGCGGCAAACAGCAGCATACAGTAGGCGGCTTCGACGGGCGCGGCTATGGCGCAGCCGGCGAGCAGAAGGCAGTGGTAGGGAGCAACGCGCGGGCATGGCGAAGGTGGCTCCTGGGGCGGCCACGAGCGACAACAGGTGGCACGGCAAAGAGAGCCCGATGCGTGGGCTGGCTGGTAGGGACGCACAGGATCGATGACCGGGACCATGTCTAACGGCGACGGAGCTACGGGTACGAGTGGGAGGCGTGCTAAGGGCCAAATTCGACGGGGAAGAGGAAGAAAAGGGAAAGGGGTCGATGGAGAGCGAATCGACGATGAGCAGAGGCGATGGCTGATGGAGGGGATCGTGGCTAGCATCCCGATGTGGCGTCTCAGTCCAATCTAGCACGCGTAGACGATGTGGCCGATGATGACGGAGCTCCCAAGTGTGATCTCAGGCAAGGAAGAGCTCGGTGGCCACGCAGAGGAGGTCGTCCATGGCAGCGGCTGCTCGGGCATGCACGGGGAAGAAGAAGGTGAGCGGGGGAAGGGGATCTGGGACGCTAGGGTTTGACCAAGAGGGGGGTGCGGCCTCAAGTAGGCGCCGAGAGGGTCGGGATGGCCGACACGTGGCTGATCCGGCCATGGACGCACGGGCGTCGGCCACGACACCATGGATGAATAGGGGGAGGAGAAAAGCTGGGGGATTTCGGCTGGGCCTCCCTGTAGCCATAGAGCCCAAGTGCACAGTAGTTTCTTGCTCCTTTTCTTTTCTATTTCTGTCTTTTATTTCTACTCCGCTTGTATTTAGTTGGCCCACCGAACGAATTGTGTTATTTCTACTCCGCTTGTACATAACTTGAACCTTAACTTAATTAAAATGAATGGGATGAACCTCAAGTGGGAGTTCGACGAGGACTCTCAACGATACTATGTCTCTTTTCCTGATGATCAGTAGTGGTGCCCAGTTGGGAGTGATCGGGACCGTGTCGCATGTTAGGTTATCTTTTATTTTGGCGCCGTAGTCGGGCCATGAGTGTTTGGATGATGTAATGTAATTTATATACCTTGGTTGACGTGGCGAGTGTAAGCCAACTATGTTATCTCCCCTTTATTATTTATATTACATGGGATGTTGTGAAGATTACCTTACTTGCGACATATGCCTTCAATGTGACTATGCCTCTAAGTCGTGCCTCAACACGTGGGAGATATAGTCGCATCGAGGGTGTTACACTTGTCATACCCAAATCCTTCCCTAGACCTTTCCATTTTCATGCTAGCCCAAATCCCAATATTCTTTTTATTGGGAATATTCCTTTTCTATTAAAGGAATAACTCAATTTGCCCAAGGTTGTGAAGCAACCTATATTTCCATCACTCCTAAAATTCCCAAATAATTCTCATAAATTGTTTGGGTCATATCTTTCTCAAATATGGCAAAATATTTCATTGGCCATGTTTCCCATCATCCTCAAATAATTCATTTCCTATTTTGCCCTAAATGGCAGATTGTGAAGCAAGTGCCATTTATCTTTGCCCAATTGACTCCAAACTTCTTGGACATATTTTCATGTCAAAATAATTGACTCATGACAAATTTCAACTTAATTTGCCTAGTAAATATTCCTGAGCAATTTTTCAAAGTTCCTGTCTGAGGGAATTGGTTGTGAAGGAAGTACTAGCTAGGTTAATACAATTGAGTTGAATTTTTTTGTATGGTCTTTCATATCATCAAATAAAGGCTCTCCAAAAGATTTGAGCTCATGCCCTGCATCCCTGTGAGCACAAGTTCAAATCTTTGTTTCTGTCCAAATTTTTAGTTAGTGAAGCAAGTATATATGTTATCTTGCTCCATTATGGTTGTAAATTTTCCTAGGCCTTCTCTTATCCATATAACCTATCTCCACCCAATTTGGGCATATTTCATCTACCCATTTTCCCTCTAGAATTTTCGCAAGTTTCTGGTGAGTGGAAATGTTTGTGAAGGAAGTACCATTTTGGTTTATCCAAATGGTATGAAACCTTTTTCACCATCTTCATATGATCAAATAACTCTGCCTTGCCCAATTTGAGCTCAAGTTGACACTCCTAATGAGTGCTTCTTCATCATTTCTAAATCTGGTCAGTAGGGTGCATTCTACATTAACTACTAGCTAACCCCCTTCCCTTAGGCTGAAACCCTGCTATCTTAGTCACCCTCGTAGGTGATCAAACTCAGTCAAAGCGTAGCCTTAATCTCCACACATGTGAGCCACAACAAACTCCAAACACGTTGCTATTCCATTGTATCTTTGCTACTTGTGGTCACCTCAGTGAGCACTATGCTTGTTTCTCTCCTCCTTGCCATCACCCTCAGCACACCTTGTCTGCCAGACAAGATTTGGCCGATCAGAGCACGGGTTAGCGTCGTGTGCACGCGGTGACCACCGCCCTGGAATGCCATGGATGCGAGCTCAGCGTCGTTTGCTTCGGGCCCCTCCTCCTGTTGTCCTCTTCGCGCGCGTGAGCGTGTCTAACAGCTAGCACGTGTCGTCGCCATCCTCCTGGACCATTTCCCCGTCCGTTTGCTTCCCCAGCGACCCGTCCCCGTCGAGAAACAGAGCGCGCCCGTGACCGCGTCGTCTTCCGCGGCCATGTCCTCTTCCTTTTCTTGTCCCCAAGCTTTGACTCGTCTCCGTGAGCTCTGCCACTCGTCCGTTCCCTCCCTCGTCGCTTTGCCGCCACTCCCCGTGACCCTTGGCCACGCATGCCCGTCGCCGGAGCACGGACACGTAGCCGCGCGCGTGCCACCTCACCCCCTCGCTGCCCTGGCTATATAAGGCCACCCCGAGGTTGCTCAACCTCATCACTCACGTCACTTCACTCCTAGGATCCCGCCTAGCTACGTTCCCGAGCCCTGGAGTCCCTCCTCGCCGCAAACCATCGCCATGGCCGCAGTTCTACTCATTTCAAATTCGAGCACGGCAGCGCCGCTCCTCCTCTCCATCCTCCACTCGTAGACCCACCGGAGCTAGCAGACCCTCCCCACCCCTTCTCCTTGCCACGCGTTCCTCTCTGCCCATCGCCGGTCTCAGCCTGCAGTCATAGGAGCCCTCGTTCTCGGTTTCCTCGAGGCCCGTGCCCTGCCTGGATGGGTGCGGCGCCTCCCCCAATCCCAGCGGTGGTCCAAGCACCACCGGAGAGGGCCGGAGCCACCCGGACAAGCGCCGGCACCGGCGGCCTCTCTCTAGACCGCGAGCGAGCACGGGGGGAAGACGAAGACGACGACCCCTCCCCACCAGTTGGACGTTGACCCCACGACCCCACCCGTCAGCCCCTCCACCCATTGACCCGGCGCTGATGACGTGGATAAGTGAAGACGCCCTTCTCTGTTTTGCGTTTTCTGTTGTTGAAACCGCATTTCTCTGCGGGTTATAACCAATGTTCATTTTCTCTGTAGGAAAGCGTATTTCCCAGAAGGTGCTTTCTCTTTTTCCAACCGCCGGCCGAAACCCCTATTTTGTGAACGTTCGTCTATTCAGGGCAGAAATGAATAAGCTTTTATTTGTTTTCCGCCTAAGGAACAAACGGCCGTATCTTTTCAACCACAACTCCGATTGAGGTGAATCCAAAGCCCACATCTTCGTCTCTTCGAGCCAGAACTTTTGGTATCATTTTCACTATGGTTTGACATAATGGAAATGACCATTTTACCCTTGCCCTAACCAGCCCCCTCCGAGAGCGGACCCTTTTCGGCGATTCTTTTCGCGGTCGTTCCGCACGTCTCCCTGGAGCCTTCTTCATCCCCAGGCAAGCCACAACCACCATGTGCATGATAGCCATGGAGAAGCATTGGTTTTCAACTTGAATGTTTAATAACTGTCTGTTTGTTTTGCTACCGCTGTCGTTATTTCGGTTATGCTTATGGATCGGTGTTTACCGTCATGCTATGTTTTCATGCACGCTGTTATCATGTTCTTCATGCTAGTATTACTTTAATATTGGCAATGTTTGGTAGTAGTACATGTTGGTGATGGTCTTCGGTGCCTGACTATCGTCTGTTCCGTGTACCGTTGTTATGCATATTCCTTTGCCTACAGTTAATTAAATACTTGCCTGGTAGTTTTATCGTTATGTTATTGCATGGTATTTATTGTTGATATTAGTGGCTATGTTATGCTGTGAGTAGTATTCTAGTTGTGATATTCATGCTCGTCAGTATGCCATGCTTATCGGGATAAATGGTTAAATGTTGTTGTTATGCTCGTTGATTGGGATGCACCCCCATGCTTATGTTAATATCATGTTCATGCATTGTAGTTGCATCATGTTATTTTTATCATGACTCGGCATATTGCATTCAAGTTTAACCGGATTAAATTGAACTTGAACAACTGTTGGCTGAGTCATGGTGACACCATATCGAGCTGACCACTGCAACCACGCTTACGTAATGGGAAGGTCCTAACGGGGTCTATTGTCATGCCTCTCGCTGGTGCCTCCCGCGTGGGAAGGTTATGCGCGGTTGCTACCTTGTCCAGGTAGGATGGCATAAGCCTTGTGTGCCCGTTGTTTCGTAAGGATCCTTGTCCCCATTTGGGACCGTTTTGCCACGATGGTGGCCGTTGGTGCCTTTGGTAGGCATGGGGCCACCCAGGACTTAGCCCAAAGGGAAGTTGGTTGGAATGGCTAGAAGAGTGTCATGGCAGTAGGACGGTTTTGTCGGAACACCATTGGTCCACTGAATGGGAGTGCGAGGCCATGGGTTTCGTGGTGTGGGTAAAGTGTGCTAACCTCTGCAGAGAGTGTGTGTTAAATCTATCGATAGCCACGCCCGCGGATATGGGCCCAGTTCGTGTCGGTCACACTATGGGTCAACAGTAATAATAATGATGTGCCTAATAACAACCCTGGTTCGACGATGAAAGAAGTTGGTTGATATTGATGTGATCGTGAGAGGATCACTGTGATATCGGGAGTACCAACTTGATGGATATTTATGGTGCTATGCGAGAGTCAAGGGTAAAGGTCAAGCTCCTTGTGGTCATAAATGATTACTACGGTATTGTTAATACCAAGCTTGATTGGCTCCTGAGATGATCGTGTGATGTCTGTGATGGTAAGTGATGCATGTGATGGTTACGATGTAAGCCGAGCAGAGTAAGTTGGTGCATGATAGTTTCATCATGTTGCATGCTAGTCTCATCATGTTCATATGTTTATGCCATGCTCGTATTGTTCTAGCTGTATTATGTTATACATGCCATGTGGTTCTGATAGTGTTGTGTTCATCATTGCTTAATAATCTGTAATTACCATGCTATTGTTTGTCTTGATTGCTTTGGTTGCTGTGAGCTTGCAAGTACATTCAATGTACTGACCTGGTGTGTCATGCCACTCTGCAGGTCATGCTATATATGATTGCTTGTTTGCCGTCGATTCCTTGTTTGCGCACTAGGATAAGCGTTCCAGCCAGAGTCCCCGCGGAGTGGAGTTCACCACCGCCAACGTTGTTCCGCTGCCAGGATTTATTCCGCTGCATCGTGTTGTTCTGCTGCTTGCATGGAGCAACCGTGATTGGCGTAGTGTCGCCGTGCCGATGTAATCCCCTTGTACCCATATAGATTGTAATAAAGAGCTGAGTTGTTCTATGCTAAGCAGTGCCGTATTCCAGAAGACTTCTCCTCGATCTCTGGGCTAGAATATGGGGCGTTCCGGTTTCTCTGAGCCGGAGTGCCACAGGCTTGGTATCAGAGCCAGGTCTGGCTGTAGGATGCCCTAGCCCACATGAACATTAGAATGCGGTAGCATAGAGCCCTGTTGGTTTGTTGCACTTGATTGTTGCATAGCATGCATATAGATTATCATATTGTCGCTAACGGTTAATCTTGTGTGTAGGTGGTATCGGTTTCGATCCACTACCTTCACCCTCTTTCTTTTCATGCCTGCTCTTCTGTGTTCGGCGCTCTCTCTGTCCCAGCAGAGTGATCCCCTGGTACCGAGTGTTCTAGACACCATTTGCAGGAGTTATGCTCAGGTATTGCGTCGATATCTTTTCCTCCACCCAAATCGTTTTGGTGACAGACATGTCTCTATCCCAAATCGTGCCCTCCATCTCGTCCCGTTGGCAACCCTTACTGATCTTTGTTATCAGAAGAGGGCAATGCCAGCAAGCCTTGCTTTTCCTCCCCTAGTTTGCCCTGTCATCTTGCTTTTTGGACGTGTATGATTCCCTTCGTAAGCTCGATGATGAGGAAGTCGTGTCCGTGTGCCTCGCTACATGTTCACCAAGTCCGTCCTCGCCTCGGTATCCATCTAGATCTAGCCGGTATTCAGCCAGTGCTTGGTGTACCCTTGGTTACGCCAACTCTTTCCACACACAGACTCACTTTCATGCACACCGCCACAACATATTAGACCGTAGTACCATAGCTTCAGCGACAATTGTGTGCTTAGGTGTGCATGCATATTATTGTTTGAGTAGCAGTAATATGTGCTAATTTCTTTATTTTGTTAGTATGCTTGTGTGATTTTGTTTTTGTCATTTCTTTTGTTTCTTTCTTTGGGCCTTCGGTGTTACAATTCTCCCCTTATTAAAGTTGCTCGTCAACCGACACCGGACCAGAAGAGTCTGCAAGGAATGCATATATTTGGAAGCTCAGCTAAACAGAATGGAATTATCAGCAGACTGCAGTGAAATTGGAATATCTTGTCTGAATGCAAAAAGAAATCCTGGATGGACTGTCAGTATCAAGTTTGCATCACTATGGAATTCTCAACCGACTGCATTGAGATCTAGGGATATCTGATCATGATACGGATAATCAGGTTTGCCTCAGTGTGCACACTTCATAGCAGAAATATCAAGAAGATAAGCTATGTGCAAGATTGACAGTATATGGCAGTACATCTCAAGAATCAGAACTGCGACAGTTCAGTCAGAAAGCAAGTCTGCCTCGGGAATCAGATTTTCACATATAAGCGGTCAGCATACCACCAAGGTCTTGCAAGTCACTCGAAAGAAGATTTGACAGGCACATGAGGATTGTTAAAAGAAGGAAGCCAGTTATACACCATAGTGTGACAAAGGAATGAGCTCAGTATAAGTACCTGTGAACCTGGAAGATGATCCTGATGAGCCCTTGTCTTCTTTCTCCAGTAATGGCACCACGCCTGTGATCTGAGCCATTTTTAGCTATCCGGGGTGGATGCCGATTTTTATTTCTCTCTTCAACGACTGTCATGAGTTCTGAGCTGCTTTTCGGCCGTCTCATACAACTGTTGAGTTTCTTTTTGTGATACTAGCCCTATAGCTGCTTTTGGCTATTTTAGGGAGCTGCCACTTTCTTCTTATCAACCCGGTCTCATGTTCTGAGCTGCTTTTCAGCCGTCCTGAGCCGTGGTTGAGTTATCTCAGTAATGTCCCAGATCTGAGTTGTAAAGACCATTCTGGTGGCTACTGATTTATTTGCCAATTTCTTGCAAGGGTTCGGATGATCATTTTTCTACGGTCAGAACTTGATAGGTGATGAACCGACAATTTGAATAATGCTACCATGTCAGGAAATGAGGATAAGAGTACGCATGTCAGAATATTGCACCCGACAGAATCCATGGTCACACAAAGAAGCAATATGACCAAGCTCTTTCAGCCAAGGAACCAGATAAGAAAAACAGTAATGGAGTAGCTAGACTGGTGATGCAGGTATGAAAATGGTTGCAAGACCCACATGGTGCAGATACCCGGACAGTCTGAGTCAGTATGGATCACCATGGATATTCACCTAAGATTTATCAGTATCAAATATCCGAATGTGCGAAGTCAGACCAAAGGTCAAATCAACAGTGTGACTCTAGCAACTATGGTAAAGCATCGCACCACCTACTATCCCGATGGATATGCCGACAGAGTGAATAATCAGGATGTCAAGTAACAGTCTTGAGGCATGTGCCCTCACTTATGAGGATTATCAAAGGATAGCCTTTCGTGAGCCAAATTCTTTTGCCAGAACCACCGTCAGTCGAGTCTGCGGATATTATCATGTAAGATCGTACCCCTTCATGCTGGACTCGGCAAGCGACAGTCAAATATTTAGAATGGACCTGATACTCCAGAAGGTGGAGCCAGTTAAGATGATTCAGAAACTTCTGTGATGGGTCAGCATCTGTGAGGAAACGGTTATGCCCCAACTCACAATTTGGAACCCAAAGGACCTGCATTCAGTGAAGAAACCCAAGGCAAGGATTCAAAGCTTGGGTGTTCACCAGGAAAATGTGGCCACAACCTCATGAAAGGTTGTCAGTGCTGGATGACGCACCCATCGGAAATCACTCTCAGATTTGTGAGACAGACACATATTTCAGTCACGGAATCTTAGCTAAGTCAGTGGATATGAAAATAATTGGAGCCAGTATAAGCATGAACAAGCCAGATAAGATCTGTCAGGATATGGATACAATGAATCAGACCACCAGAGCCAGTCAGGTAAAAATTTAGTGGGAATAACAATAAAGGAAAAAGGAGACCTGAGTTGGAAACAGTTTCCTTAAGTCATAATATTCATACTTGTTCCCTGAGCAACCAAATCTTGAGGACGAGATTTCTTTAGGGGGGTAAGGTTTGTAATAGCCTGATTTTTAGCCCTTTCTTTTTCTTTTGATTTTTCTGAGGTTTTTGCCTGAGATTTATTTTTCCATGGCTATGTGGTCTGGAAAATGAAGAATAGGAACTCTTCTTTGTTTCTAGAGTGGCTTGTTGTAACACCCCGGATATGACTTTCCCAATTTGTACTCCAAATCTTGTCATTTCCGGCGTTAAGTTATTTTATTTTCTCGGGTTCGGGTTTTTGTCTCCGTGTTTTGTTGTAGTTGTCATGCATCTCATATCATGTCATCATGTGCATTGCATTTGTATACGTGTTCATCTCATGCATTCGAGCATTTTCCCCGTTGTCCGTTTTGCATTCCGACGCTTTGTTCTCCTTCGGTGGTCATTTCTAGCTTTCTTTCGTGCGTGGGGATTAAACATTTCCGGGTTGGACCGAGACTTGCCAAGCGGCCTTGGTTTACTACCGGTAGACCGCCTGTCAAGTTTCGTACCATTTGGACTTTGTTTGATACTCCAACGGTTAACCGAGGGATCGAAAAGGCCTTGTGTGTGTTGCAGCCCAACACCCCTCCAAGTTGGCACAAAACCCACCAAAACCCTCTCCATCATCTAGAGCGTTCGATCACGATCGCGTGGCCGAAAACCGCACTCCATTTGGAGCTTCCTAGCTCCTCCTACCTATAAAACTAGACCTTCCCCCGAAATTTCGGGTCATTCCACCCCTAACCCTAGTCCCGCTCCTCTCCGCGCGGCCGGACACGTCCGCCCGCGCCGGACATCACCGCCGCCGCAAATCGCGCGCCGCCACGTGGCCGAGCCGCACCACATCGCCGCCTCAGTTCCGCCGGCCCGCTCGGCCCGGCCGAGACCCCCGAAGCCCATCGGCTCCACCCCGCCGCCTGGGTGCCCGCAACGCCCGACCGCCTTTGTCGTCACCG
>NC_041386.1:207724720-207763826 GCF_002162155.2 Triticum dicoccoides | reverse complement strand
CACCGCCGCCATCGCCCGACGCCACTCCACCGCCAGCGCGCCCCGCCGGCCGGAGCAGAGCGCCGCCGCCGACGCGCCTCGTCGCCCGCACCTCCTCCGACGTCGCCGCGCCTCTCCGACTTGCCGGTGACCGGATCCGGCGAGATCCGGCCCGGAAGGGCCTCGGGCCCCTCCTCCTTCGAGCTCCGGCACCTTCTCCGGCCGTCTACAGTGCTCCCTCCGGCGAACCTCGATCGGCGTGCAAATCTGGATCTGGGACGAACGGTTGACTTTTTGCCCGAACCCTAATCCATATGCCCATGTTCATCGTCCTATAACTTTGCATCCATAGCTCCGTTTTTGGCGTATAGCTTATCAAAATGTTCGTCTCAGAGAGTAAATCATTTCATTCCATTGCATCATTTTAATTTGAGTTCATCTTGATGCCCGAAATGCTGTTAGAAGAGGGCTACTTGAGATGATTGTCAGATATGCTACTCCATTTAGTTATTTGTCATTTTTGCCATGATTATTGTGTGCATGATATGCCCATGAGCTCTACACATGTTTTGTTAAGGGTTTTGCCATCTTTCCAGAGGTGCAACCCATGTATTTTGTGATGTGTGTGGTGACTAGCACCAGCTTGCAAAGTGGTACACTTGTTAATGCTGATTTCAGGGACTTAGTAATTCCACTGAGTCCTTCATCTGTTTATCTCATATGGCCATATGTTCTTGTTGTTTCCAAGTGATCCGTGCATCTTTTGAGGATGATCAGTAAGGATGTTTTGTTAATCTTGTAGTGCTCTATCCATACATGTCTTTGTTTGCATTTATGGAGCACCCTAGCTTGAGTCAATCGAGCTCTACTTTTGCTACTTCGTGAATCTGGGCAGATTGTCTACTTGTTAGCGTTTGTGCCGATGAGTTGTAGTTGATCCGTGCATGCTATGCTATTGTTCTTGCCATGCCTAGCTTGAATTTTGTGTATTCTTGATGGATGTATGCTTAGTTTGTCATGACTTGCTCCGTAGTGAGTGCATCGAGCTCGTAAACATGCCTACTTGATATCTGTTTTCAGCATATGCCAGTTTTCACAAAGTCTGGAAACTGATTATGTTTTTGCCATGTTCACATGCTTGCAATTGTATTTTCTGATCCCTTTTGGCTCAAGGTCACTAAGGGACTTTTGTTAAGCTCTTTGAGTAGCTCCATGCCATGATTTACTTTTCCATGTTCAGGTCCTGTAGCATGTAGTTTTGTTGCTCCGAAGTGTGCTACCTGATCTGAAATTCCAGACAAGTGTAATTTCACTAAGTCTGAGATCTGTTTACCATATGCATTTTTGCCATGCTTGTTTGAACCTGTTAATGGATGAATTGGCCGTAGCTCAGTGCTAGACTTTTGTTAAGCATCATGAATGCATCCCTGCCATGTATTTTGATGCGATGTTTGAGTGCTGTATCATGTTCATCTCATTGCATTTAAATGACTACTTGCTGTAAATCGCAGACCGGTGTCATATTTGTTTTGCTTGCCATTTCCAAACCGTAACTCCGATTCCGGCGTTCTTTATATCGTTTTCAAGCGATTTCATCTCATATTTCCTATGGCACACTTGGATTTCCAATTTGAGGCCAGGTTCATGCATCCCTTGTCAAATCTTGCATATGCATCCTGCATCGCATCCCGCATAGCATATCATCTTTGCATCATATTGTTTGAGCTTTGCACATGGTTGATTGTGTCCTTGTTGCTTGTTTGCCTTGTTTGGGTAGAGCCAGGAGACGAGTTCGCTAACGAGGAGCCCGTTGAGTTTGCTTTCGAGGATCCAGTCAACTCTGACAACTTTCCAGACAAGATGATCATACCCTCGAAATCACTACTATCTTTGCTATGCTAGATTGCTCGCTCTTTTGCTATGCCAATGCTACGATGCCTACCACTTGCTTTCAAGCCTCCAAAATTGCCATGTCAAACCTCTAACCCACCTTGTCCTAGCAAACCGTTGATTGGCTATGTTACCGCTTTGCTCAACCCCTCTTATAGCGTTGCTAGTTGCAGGTGAAGATTGGAGGCCGTTCCTTGTTGGAACATTTATTTACTTGTTGGGATATCATTATATTATCTTGTTATCTTAATGCATCTATACACTTGGTAAAGGGTGGAAGGCTCGGCCTCTCGCCTAGTGTTTTGTTCCACTCTTGCCGCCCTAGTTTCTGTCATATCGGTGTTATGTTCCCGGATTTTGCGTTCCTTACACGGTTGGGTTATACTGGGAACCCCTTGATAGTTTGCCTTGATTAAAGCTTTTCCAGCAATGCCCAACCTTGGTTTTACCATTTGCCACCTAGCCTCTTTTTTCCTTGGGTTTCCGGAGCCCGAAGGTCATCTTATTTTAGCCCCCCCGGGCCAGTGCTTCTCTGAGTGTTGGTCCAAATAGAGCCACTTGCAGCGCCACCTCGGGGAAACATGAGGGTTGGTCTTAGTTGTACGTAGTGTTCATCTGAGTGTGCCCTGAGAAAGAGATATGTGCAGCTCCTATCGGGATTTGTCGGCACATTCGGGCGGTGTTGCTGGATTTGTTTTAACCTGTCGAAGTGTTGTGAAGAACCGAGGTACCGAGTCTGATCGAAACGTCTCAGGAGGAGGTCTATTCCTTTGTTGACCGTGAGAGCTTGTCATGGGCTAAGTTGGGACTCCCCTGCAGGGTTTTGAACTTTCGAAAGCCGTGCCCGCGGTTATGGGCAGATGGGAATTTGTTAATGTCCAGTTGTACATAACTTGAACCTTAACTTAATTAAAATGAATCAACTGAGTGTGTTACCATGATGGCTTCTTCTCGGCGGGGTCCGGGAAGTGGACACGGTGTTGGAGTAATGCTTGCGCAGGTTGTTCGTTAGTTTCTCGCTCGCGCTTTGCCTCCTCTTCTCGCTCTCTTTTGCAAACTGGATATCCACCATATTTGCTAGTCGCTTGCTGTAGCTCCACATATATCTTTACCTTGCCTTACCTATAAGCTTAAATAGTATTGATCGCGAGGGTGCGAGATTGCTGAGTCCTTGTGGCTCACAGATTACTATTACACCAGATGCAGGGCCTGATGATTCCGCTCCAGGTGACGTGCTCGAGCTCAAGTGGGAGTTCGACGAGGACTCTCAACAATACTATGTCTCTTTTACTGATGATCAGTAGTGGTGCCCAGTTGGGAGTGATCGGGACCGTGTCGCATGTTGGGTTATCTTTTATTTTGGCGCCATAGTCGGGCCATGAGTGTTTGGATGATGTAATGTTATTTATGTACCTTGGTTGACGTGGCGAGTGTAAGCCAACTATGTTATCTCCCCTTTATTATTTATATTACATGGGATGTTGTGAAGATTACCTTACTTGCGACATATGCCTTCAATGCGATTATGCCTCTACGTCGTGCCTCGACACGTGGGAGATATAGTCGCATCGAGGGTGTTACAAGTTGGTAATCAGAGCCTTCCCCGACCTTAGGAGCCCCATTGCTTGATCGTTTTAGCTGCCGAGTTGTGTCTAGAAAAATGTTTTGAGTCATTCAGGAATTATATATCGGAGAGTTTAGGGATTCTTTTTACTTCCCAGTCTCCTCATCGCTCTGGTAAGGCATCCTGACGTAGAGTTTTGACTCTTCTCTTCTAAAATTTCACTAAATTTTTTTTAGGATAACGCGGGTATCTTGGAATCGTTCCGATGGTTTTATGACGAGAACATTGTCTTGGTGCCTCCTGTTAGGGGTTTTGTGGAAGTGTCCCGGGGAGTTGAGCTCTGAGGTGTTGTCGTCATAATTTTATCGTTGCAGTTCTGGAATACCTGAGTTTAGTACGCCGACATCGAAAATCTCTTTTATGCAGTTCATTGGTGAGATAACCTCGACGCCACCCAGTACTGGGGCGGGAGTTCGGGAGTATCGCCATAACTTGTATAACGGACGCTTTTCGAAGGTTGAGGTAGATGGTTTCCGAAGTTTTTCTCGGTTATGTGTTGAAGGATGGATACAACTGGATGTAGGATTTGCTAGAATTGGGTGAGATATTATGCTTCCCCTGTATCCCCAACACCTGATTGCATAACCGGAAAGGTTCGGGAGTTTCATAGGTGGGAATTCTAGTAGCTCTAGTTCTTCTTCCACGGATATTGGTTTGAGAATGGGATTTCTTACCAATTATTCGTTCTTGATCCGTACCTAGTTTATTTATTTCTCTACCTTAATTCTAAGTGGCTTCTCAATTTATGGATATGTGACCATTTCAAGAGGAAGGCATTCGTTCATTTTGTTCAGATGTGAAGACTATATGTTGCAATTTTCATTCCGTTGGATTCAGCTTCAATATTTCTCTATCTATGTGCTAATGGATGTCAACCTCTTCAGGATGGCTCCTCCAACGCGCACGACTCCGAATCCTGATCCGCCACCACCTCCACCTCCTTCGGAGGCATGGCAAGCTGTGATGGCCGCAACCAATGCAAACACACAGTTGATCAAGCAAATTCTTCAAGAGCACAATCAAGGCAACCAAGGGAACCAAGGCAACAATCAGAATCACTCTGCTACACTCAACCAGTTCCTTGCTAACGGGCCAAAGACTTTCAGCAATTGTGTTGAGGCAACCGATGCTGACGATTGGCTTGTGGATCTGTGCAAGCATTTCGAGTGCAGTAACATCAGGCCTGAGGACTTCGTCAAGTTCGCTTCCTTCCAACTCAAAGATCAAGCTGCAGAATGGTTCCAGCAGTACAAGGATTCCAGATGTGGACGTGTTATCACTTGGGATGAATTCCGTCAAGATTTCAGAGCTCACCATATCCCTCAGAGCGTGGTTGAAAGCAAGCGTGAGGAATTCCGCAAGCTGAAGCAAGGCTCTTTGTCTATCTATGACTACAACAAGTTGTTTCAGAAGCGCGCCCGCTTTGCTAAGCAGGACGTCCCTTATGAGAAGAGCATGATATACCAGTTCAGGGGTGGTCTCAGAGAAGAAATCCAGCTCGCTCTTGTTCTCTTTGAGCCCTTGAGATACGATGAGTTCTACAACATGGCATTGAAGCAAGAGGTTGCTCCATTTAGGTGTGATGCTTCCAAGAAGCGAGTCAGAGATGTTACTCCTTCTTCCTCTACTCAAGTGGCCAAGCAGCAGAAGTATTGGCTTCCTCCTCCTCCGTTCCGTCAGCCGTATCAGCAGAAGAGCAAAGGTGGCAGTGGATCTTCCCACCCACCCAACCCTGGATTTCAGAACAAGACTTCGTCTCAACCTCCAAGATCTAGTGCTCCGTATCACCGTCCACTTTCAGAGGTCACGTGCAAGAAGTGCCAACAGAAGGGTCACTACGCCAACAAGTGTTTCAACCAGAGGCATCTTCCTCCTCCTCCTCCTCCTGTCAGATCGGCAAGTACATCTGTGGTCAAGCATAACCCAAGCACGCCAAGGTCAATTTGCTGAACGCAGCTCAGGCAGAGGACTCACCAGATGTGATTATGGGTAACCTTCCTGTTAACGATGTTCCTGCAAAAGTTCTTTTTGACATTGGTGCATCGCTTTCTTTTATTTCAACTCCATTTGTGGCCAAGCATGATTTTGTGACCGAAAGGATTCCTGTTCCGTTGAAGATTGTGTCTCCGGGAAAGCAAATGACTTCTAACAATTGCGTTCCGGATGTCTCTATCACGTTGGGCAATTACAAGTTTCTCTCTTCTCCGGTGGTTCTTGGAAACTCGGATATTGATCTTATTCTCGGAATGGATTGGCTTACTAAGCACAAGGCACATCTTGACTGTGCAGCCAGGCAGATTCAATTGACTCATTCGTCTGAGGATGTAATTGTCTTTGCCGCTCGGGATAATACTATCCGTCTGTTTTCTCTCAATGAGAAGGGTGAACTCGATGCCATCTCGCAAATTCCAGTCGTTTGCGAATATCAAGACGTCTTTCCAGAGGAGCTTCCAGGAATGCCTCCACACCGGCCAGTTGAATTCGTTATTGATCTTGAGCCCGGCACGGAACCTGTGTGCAAGCGTCCTTACAAGCTCGGACCTGAAGAGTTGAAGGAGCTGAAGAAGCAACTCGATATTCAAGAAAGAATGGGTCTCATCTGGCCTAGTTCTTCTCCGTGGGGTTGTGGTGTTCTTTTTGTGAAGAAGAAGGATGGAACAGACCGACTTTGTGTTGATTACCGTCCATTGAACAAGAAGACCATCAAGAACAAATACCCACTTCCCAACATCAACGAGCTGTTCGAACAACTCAAAGGTGCCCAAGTATTCTCCAAGCTTGATCTCCGTATGGGTTATCAACAGATTCGTATCCGTGAGCAAGATATTCCTAAGACGGCTTTCAGAACAAGCTATGGTTCATATGAATACACTGTCATGTCTTTTGGCCTTGTCAACGCTCCTCCGACGTTCCCTCACATGATGAACTTGATCTTCAACGCCTACACCAATGACTTCGTTTTGGTCTATCTCGACGACATTCTGGTTTTCTCAAAGAACAAGGAAGATCATGCCAAGCACTTGAGTTTGGTGCTTGATAAGCTAAGGGAACATCAGTTCTACGCCAAGTTCTCCAAGTGCGAATTTTGGCTCGATGAGGTTCTTTATCTTGGTCATATCATCTCTGCCAAGGGCATTGCGGTGAATCCTGAGAAAGTGTCTGCAATTGTGAATTGGGAACCTCCTGAGAACGTGAAGCAACTCTGTAGCTTCCTCGGTCTCGCAAGCTATTGTCGAAGATTCATTGAAAACTTTTCTAAGATCGCGAAGCCTCTCTCAAATCTTCTCCAGAAGCACGTCAAGTACGTTTGGTCTCCGGAGTGTGACATTGCTTTCAACACTTTGAAAGAGAAATTGATCACTGCTCCAGTTCTGACTCCGCCTGATGAATCCAAGCCGTACGAGGTCTTTTGTGATGCCTCTCTCCAAGGTCTTGGCGCAGTGTTGATGCAAGAGAAGAAAGTTGTTGCTTATACCTCTCGCCAGTTGAAGCCTAATGAGAAGAACTACCCCACTCATGATCTCGAGTTGGCGGCAGTTGTGCATGCTCTTTTGACTTGGAGACATCTCTTATTGGGAAGAAAAGTGGACATCTTCACTGATCACAAGAGTCTCAAGTACATCTTCACTCAGCCTAATCTCAACCTCAGGCAAACTCGATCGGTCGAAATGATTCAAGAGTATAATCCGAGTATCGAGTATAGTCCAGGCAAGGCCAATGTGATTGCTGACGCATTGAGCAGAAAGGCTTATTGCAACAGTCTGATTCTCAAGCCTTATCAACCCGAGCTTTGTGAAGCTTTCCGCAAACTTAATCTGCAAGTTGTTCCTCAAGGTTTCCTCGCCAACCTTCAAGTCTCTCCTACCTTAGAAGACCAGATTCGCCAAGCGCAACTTCTTGATGCTATGGTGAAAAAGGTGAAGATTGGGATTGCCAAGAGCCAACCCAAGTACAAGTGCTACCACCTTGATGACAAGGACACTCTCTTCTTCTGGGATCGTATTGTTGTGCCCAAAGGTACCTTCGTAAAGTGATCATGAACGAGGCTCACAATTCTCTCCTCTCCATCCACCCCAGGAGCATGAAGATGTATCAGGACCTCAAGCAGGCTTATTGGTGGACTCGAATGAAGCGCGAGATTGCTCAGTTCGTGAATGAATGTGATGTCTGCAGAAGAGTGAAGGCAGAACACCAAAGGCCAGCTGGTCTCCTCCAACCTCTTGCCATTCCAGAATGGAAGTTTGACCACATTGAAATGGACTTCGTGACTGGGTTTCCAAAGTCCAAGCGTGGCAATGATGCTATATCCGTTTTCATCGACAAACTCACCAAAGTGGCTCACTTTCTGCCTATCAAAGAGTCAATCACTTCGGCTCAATTGGCGGAACTCTATACCTCTCGGATTGTCTCTCGCACGGTATTCCTCAATTGATCTCTTCAGACCGTGGCAGTATCTTTACCTCCAAGTTTTGGGATTCTTTTCAGAAGGCCATGGGCACCAACATCTGCTTCAGCACAGCTTTCCATCCTCAAACTAGTGGTCAAGTCGAGCGTGTCAACCAGATTCTTGAAGATATGCTCAAGGCTTGTGTGATCTCCTTCGACATGAAGTGGGAGGATTGTCTTCCTTATGCTGAATTCTCCTACAACAACAGTTTTCAAGCAAGTTCAGGCAAGGCCCCATTTGAAATTCTATATGGCAGGAAGTGTCGTACCCCTCTCAACTAGTCTAAAACCGGTGAACGTCAGCTTCTCGAAAATGACTTAATCAAAGAGGCAGAGGAAATGTGCAAAGTCATTCAAGATAACCTCAAAGCAGCCCAATCCCGCCAGAAGAGCTACTATGATAGTAAGGACCGTCATTTGGCTTTCGAGATCAGAGATCATGTTTACCTCCGTGTCTCTCCTATGAAAGGTACTCGTCGCTTCGGTATCAAAGGGAAGCTTGCCCCTAGATACGTGGGACCTTTCAAGATTGTCAGCAAGAGAGGCGATCTCGCCTATCAACTCGAGCTTCCTTCAAACTTTGCAAATGTTCATGATGTATTCCATGTCTCTCAGCTCTGAAAGTGCTTCAAGACTCCTGACCGCACCGTCAACTTCGAGGACATTGAGCTCCAAGAAGATCTTTCCTATCGTGAGCACCCCGTTGCTATTCTTGAAGAGACAGAACGCAAGACTCGCAATAAGTCAATCAAATTCCTCAAAGTCAAGTGGTCACACCATTCCGATCGTGAAGCTACCTGGGAACGAGAGGATAACCTCCGTTCTAAGTACCCGGCATTCTTTTAGTCCTGGATCTCGGGACGAGATCCTTTCGTAGTGGTGGAGTGTTGTAACACCCCGGATATGACTTTCCCAATTTTTACTCCAACTCTTGCCGTTTCCGACGTTAAGTTATTTTATTTTCTCGGGTTCGGGTTTTTGTCTCCGTTTTTTGTTGTCGTTGTCATGCATCTCATATCATGTCATCATGTGCATTGCATTTGCATACGTGTTCATCTCATGCATTCGAGCATTTTCCCCGTTGTCTGTTTTGCATTCCGGCGCTTCGTTCTCCTCCGGTGGTCATTTCTAGATTTCTTTCGTGCATGGGGATTAAACATTTCCGGGTTGGACCGAGACTTGCCAAGCGGCCTTGGTTTACTACCGGTAGACCGCCTGTCAAGTTTCGTACCATTTGGACTTCGTTTGATACTCCAACGGTTAACCGAGGGACCGAAAAGGCCTTGTGTGTGTTGCAGCCCAACACCCCTCCAAGTTGGCCCAAAACCCACCAAATCCCTCTCCATCATCTAGAGCGTTCGATCACGACCGTGTGGCTGAAAACCGCACTCCATTTGAAGCTTCCTAGCTCCTCCTACCTATAAAACTAGACCTTCCCCCGAAATTTCGGGTCATTCCACCCCTAACCCTAGTCCCGCTCCTCTCCGCGCGGCCGGACATGTCCACCCACGCCGGACATCACCGCCGCCGCAAATCGCGCGCCGCCACGTGGCCGAGCCGCCCCACATCGCCACCTCAGTCCCGCCGGCCCGCTCGGCCCAGCCGGGGCCCCCGAAGCCCATCGGCTCCACCCCGCCGCCTGGGTGCCCGCGCCGCCCGACCGCCTTCGTTGTCACCGCCGCCATCGCCCGACGCCACTCCGCCGCCACCGCGCCCCGCCGGCCTGAGCAGAGCGCCGCCGCCGACGCGCCCGTCGCCCGCACCTCCTCCGACGTCGCCACGCCTCTCTGACTCACCGGTGACCGGATCCGGCGAGATCCGGCCCGGAAGGGCCTCGGGCCCCTCCTCCTTCGAGCTCCGGCACCTTCTCCGGTCGTCTACAGTGCTCCCTCCGGAAAACCTCAATCGGCGTGCAAATCTGGATCTAGGACGAACGGTTGACTTTTTGCCCGAAACCCTAATCCATATGCCCATGTTCATCGTGCTATAACTTTGCATCCGTAGCTCCGTTTTTGGCGTATAGCATATCAAAATGTTCGTCTCAGAGAGTACATAATTTCATTGCATTGCATCATTTTCATTTGAGTTCATCTTGATTCCTGAAATTCTGTTAGAAGAGGGCTACTTGAGATGATTGTCAGATCTGCTACTTCATTTAGTTATTTGTCATTTTTGCCATGATTATTGTGTGCATGATATACCCATGAGCTCTACATATGTTTTGTTAAGGGTTTTGCCATCTTTCTAGAGGTGCAACCCATGTATTTTTGTGATGTGTGTGGTGACTAGCACCAGCTTGCAAAGTGGTACACTTGTTAATGCTGATTTCAGGGACTTAGTAATTCCACTAAGTCCTTGATCTGTTTATCTCATATGGCCATATGTTCTTGTTGTTTCCTAGTGATCCGTGCCTCTTTTGAGGACGACCAGAAAGGATGTTTTGTTAATCTTGTAGTGCTATATCCATCCATGTCTTTGTTTGCAATTATGGAGCACCCTAGATTGAGTCAATCGAGCTCTACTTTTGCTACTTCGTGAATCTGGGCAGATTATCTACTTGTTAGCGTTTTTGCCGATGATGTTGAAGTTGATCCGTGCATGCTATGCTATTGTTCTTGCCATGCCTAGCTTGCATTTTGTGTATTCTTGATGGATGTATGCTTAGTTTGTCATGACTTGCTCCATAGTGAGTGCATCGAGTTTGTAAACATGCCTACTTGATATCTGTTTTCAGCATATGCCAGTTTTCACAAAGTCTGAAAACTGATTATGTTTTTGCCATGTTCACATGCTTGCAATTGTATTTTCTGATCCCTTTTGGCTCAAGGTCACTAAGGGACTTTTGTTAAGCTCTTTGCGTAGCTCCATGCCATGCTTTACTTTGCCATGTTCAGGTCCTGTAGCATGTAGTTTTTTTGCTCCGAAGTGTGCTCCCTGATCTGAAATTCCAGACAAGTGTAATTTCACTAAGTCTGAGATCTGTTTACCATATGCATTTTTGCCATGCTTGTTTGAACCTGTTAATGGATGAATTGGCCGTAGCTCAGTGCTAGACTTTTGTTAAGCATCATGAATGCATACCTGCCATGTATTTTGATGCCATGTTTGAGTGGTGTAGCATGTTCATCTCATTGCATTTAAATGACTACTTGCTGTAAATCGCAGACCGGTGTCATATTTGTTTTGCTTGCCATTTCCAAACCGTAACTCCGATTCCGGCGTTCTTTATATCGTTTTCAAGCGATTTCATCTCATCTTACCAGTGGCACACTTGGATTTCCAAGTTGAGGCCAGGTTCATGCATCCCTTGTCAAATCTTGCATATGGATCCCACATCGCATCCCGCATAGCATATCATCTTTGCATCATATTGTTTGAGCTTTGCACGTGGTTGATTGTGTCCTTGTTGCTTTTTTGTCTTGTTTGGGTAGAGCCGGGAGACGAGTTCGCTAACGAGGAGCCCGTTGAGTTTGCTTTCGAGGATCCAGGCAACTCTAACAACTTTGCAGGCAAGATGATCATACCCTCGAAATCACTACTATCTTTGCTATGCTAGATTGCTCGCTCTTTTGCTATGCCAATGCTATGATGCCTACCACTTGCTTTCAAGCCTCCAAAATTGCCATGTCAAACCTCTAACCCACCTTGTCCTAGCAAACCGTTGATTGGCTATGTTACCGCTTTGCTCAGCCCCTCTTATAGCGTTGCTAGTTGCAGGTGAAGATTGGAGGCCGTTCCTTGTTGGAACATTTATTTACTTGTTGGGATATCATTATATTATCTTGTTATCTTAATGCATCTATACACTTGGTAAAGGGTGGAAGGCTCGGCCTCTCGCCTAGTGTTTTGTTCCACTCTTGCCGCCCTAGTTTCTGTCATATCGGTGTTATGTTCCCGGATTTTGCGTTCCTTACGCGGTTGGGTTATAAAGGGAACCCCTTGATAGTTCGCCTTGATTACAGCTTTTCCAGCAATGCCCAACCTTGGTTTTACCATTTGCCACCTAGCCTCTTTTTCCCTTGGGTTTCCGGAGCCCGAGGGTCATCTTATTTTAGCCCCCCCGGGCCAGTGCTCCTCTGAGTGTTGGTCCAAATAGAGCCACTTGCAGCGCCACCTCGGGGCAACTCGAGGGTTGGTCTTAGTTGTACGTAGTGTTCATCTGAGTGTGCCCTGAGAAAGAGATATGTGCAGCTCCTATCGGGATTTGTCGGCACATTCGGGCGGTGTTGCTGGATTTGTTTTAACCTGTCGAAGTGTCTTGAAGAACCGAGGTACCGAGTCTGATCGGAACATCTCGGGAGGAGGCCTATTCTTTCGTTGACCGTGAGAGCTTGTCATGGACTAAGTTGCGACTCCCCTGCAGGGTTTTGAACTTTCGAAAGCCGTGCCCGCGGTTATGGGCAGATGGGAATTTGTTAATGTCCGGTTGTACATAACTTGAACCTTAACTTAATTAAAATGAATCAACTGAGTGTGTTACCGTGATGGCTTCTTCTCGGCGGGGTCCGGGAAGTGGACACGGTGTTGGAGTAATGCTTGCACAGGTTGTTCGTTAGTTTCTCGCTCGCGCTTTGCCTCCTCTTCTCGCTCTCTTTTGCGAACTGGATAGCCACCATATTTGCTAGTCGCTTGCTGCAGCTCCACATATATCTTTACCTTGCCTTACCTTTAAGCTTAAATAGTCTTGATCGCGGGGGTGCGAGATTGCTGAGTCCTTGCGGCTCACAGATTACTATTACACCAGATGCAGGGCCCGATGATTCCGCTCCAGGTGACGCGCTCGAGCTCAAGTGGGAGTTCGACGAGGACTCTCTACGATACTATGTCTCTTTTCCTGATGATCAGTAGTGGTGCCCAGTTGGGAGTGATCGGGACCGTGTCGCATGTTGGGTTATCTTTTATTTTGGCGCCGTAGTCGGGCCATTAGTGTTTGGATGATGTAATGTTATTTATATACCTTGGTTGACGTGGCGAGTGTAAGCCAACTATGTTATCTCCCCTTTATTATTTATATTACATGGGATGTTGTGAAGATTACCTTACTTGCGACATATGCCTTCAATGCGATTATGCCTCTAAGTCGTGCCTCGACACGTGGGAGATATAGTCGCATCGAGGGTGTTACACTTGTCATACCCAAATCCTTCCCTAGACCTTTCCATTTTCATGCTAGCCCAAATCCCAATATTCTTTTTATTGGGAATATTCCTTTTCTATTAAAGGAATAACTCAATTTGCCCTAGGTTGTGAAGCAACCTATATTTCCATCACTCCTAAAATTCCCAAATAATTCTCAAAAATTGTTTGGGTCATATCTTTCTCAAATATGGCAAAATATTTCATTGGCGATGTTTCCCATCATCCTCAAATAATTCATTTCCTATTTTGCCCTAAATGGCAGATTGTGAAGCAAGTGCCATTTATCTTTGCCCAATTGACTCCAAACTTCTTGGACATATTTTCATGTCAAAATAATTGCCTCATGACAAATTTCAACTTAATTTGCCTAGTAAATATTCCTGAGCAATTTTTCAAAGTTCCTGTCTGAGGGAATTGGTTGTGAAGGAAGTACTAGCTAGGTTAATACAATTGAGTTGAATTTTTTTGCATGGTCTTTCATATCATCAAATAAATCTCTCCAAAATATTTGAGCTCATGCCCTGCATCCCTGTGAGCACAACTTCAAATCTTTTTTCTGTCCAAATTTTCAGTTAGTGAAGCAAGTATATATGTTATCTTGCTCCATTATGGTTGTAAATTTTCCTAGGCCTTCTCTTATCCAAATAACCTATCTCCACCCAATTTGGGCATATTTTATCTACCCATTTTCCCTCTAGAATTTTTGCAAGTTTCTGGTCAGTGGAAATGTTTGTGAAGGAAGTACCATTTTGGTTTATCCAAATGGTATGAAACCTTTTTCAGCATCTTCATATGATCAAATAAATCTGCCTTGCCCAATTTGAGCTCAAGTTGACACTCCTAGTGAGTGCTTCTTCATCATTTCTAAATCTGGTCAGTAGGGTGTGTTGGGGATATTACTACTGGACATAAACCGGCCAGGAGTTACCGGATTAACTGTATGTAGATTAGAAGCCATGAAGACGTAAGGGTGATGGTGCTTTACGGAGGCCCAAGGCCCAAAGGCGACTTTAAGGCCTATAGATGTAAACCGACTTTCTCATGTAACTTGCATTGTAAGATAGGAAGGATAGAGACCGAGCCAGACACGTTTATGATCCGACCTCGGGACTCTGTAAACCGGCGGGCGTCAACCTGTGTATATAAAGGGACGACCCGGCCACGGTTTAGGGACAACAGACAACTACTCGAGAGCCAGGCAAAGCGGATTCGCTCCCTGGTCATCGAAACCCTAGGAATACCAAACACAACTAGACGTAGGCTTTTACCTTCATCGAAGGGGCCGAACTAGTATAAAAACCCTTGTGCCCCTTGTCCGGTTTAACCACTTTAAGCTAACCCGTAGCGATGGCTCCACGACTAAGTCCTTTCACGAGGACATCTACCGTGACAAAACCACGATAGTTGGCGCCCACCGTGGGGCTATCACATGATGGTTTTGAGTTCTTGAAGGGCAGCTTCAGAGGACTCAAGGGATACGCCGTGGGCCGGATGACTAAGAGTCGTCAAGGCAAGCTCTACATCGACGACGTAGGATGGGGTCCAGAGGCCGGTTCAATTGAATACGGGTAACAGCTCCCCTTTGTCGGAATTCACGTCTTCATCGGCAAGATCGGCGAACCGGGCCCTGAGCTAGATACCTACACCGACATCATCGAGACGGCTCAGCGTGCAAGCCCTGCCCAGGTTCAGCCCACAGCAAGGCATGTTTTTGTAGGTGTCATCCATGAAGCAGAGTATGAGGATGGACCGGCATTTGAAGGAGAAACCCTTATCCGTTCCAATGATGAGTCTCCAACCGGAGAGACCGAGTCACTGTATCAACTGCAGGACGGCCAGATTAGTGGAGGTTCCGATGGCAACAGTATTCCGGACCCCCTGGATTTGCCAAGTCGGGTCGCGGTCTTCATGGCCGGTACACAACTAGCGCAACACTCTTCTACCGCCGCGGCAATGCTCTCCGGTTCAGAAACAGCAACGCCAGCAGGAGCAGGGGGCTCGGCACCGCCTCCGGCTCAGGTTTTATCTGATTTATTCGACACCTTAGCAACATTGCTGGTAGCATAGGTGGAGGCAGCAAACCGGGATCAGCACAACATGGAGATTGCGAAGGTGAAGGATCAGATAGCTCAGGCTAAGGCGGACCTAGCAGTAGAGAACGCCAGGATGGCTATAGAACGAGGCGAGTTAGAAGCTCAGGCCTACCGGCTTAGGCTGGATCAGAGTGCCTCAGATGATGTCATGAGGAGGAGATACCGGTCGCACCTCCCGCCGGGTTATGAGCCAAGGAACCTCTTCAACACACTAGGAGTAGGAACTAGTAACCAGCCGGTGGTAAACTGGACTGAGGCACCGTGAACAGGAGCGCCGGTTCAGCCGCGGGCGATGAACCCGCCTCGTCATAACAACATTGTGCCACAGTATGTTCCGACGCCCCCGGGGCATTACTCCAACCCGTGGGATAACATTGTGGCCGTCGCTTCACGATTGGCAGCCCTCCCAACTGACGGCGAGTCACCGGTGGCAATTGAGACACGACGGGCCAGAGAGCTTCTTCAAACAGCTTTAAACCAACAACAGCTTATTTGCATAGTCGCGAGAGAATTCACTCCACCCCCCATCCGAGTCAGAGCTACAGCAGGCACGTCGAGGATGAACTGGCCGTGTCAAGCGGTGCACGTCACCGTAACTCATCGCGAAGGCATAACCTGGCAGGTGGTGGTGCTAATGCACAGGATGTGGTGGATCATAGTCGTGCACGTCGAGAAGCCGAGTTAGCAGCACAGCATGCGGCTCGTCAGCTTACTCCGGTTCGCCCTACCGCTTCAGTGGAGCCATGTGTGGTCTTCAGTTCTTTGGGGGTGCCCTGCCTCACTCCAGCCTTGCGCAACGTACGACTGCCCAAAGATTTCAAAGGCCCCCGCAAGGTACCCAATTACACCGCCAATTTGCAACCAGAGTCATGGGTTGAGAGTTATGAGATGACAATGGAGATGCTGGATGTGGATGAAGCGGTGTGTTCTAAGTATTTCACCATGATGTTGGAATGAATGACCCATACCTGGTTAAAGAGCCTACCGGCTAACTCCATTGCGTCATGGGCCGAGTTGAATAGCCGATTTATCCATACTTTCAAGGATACATGTAAGCAGCCCATGTCAATTGTGGACCTAGCCGCTTGTGTTCAGGAAGAGGGGGAGTCTACGACCCATTGGGTGAAGCGAGTCTCAGCCATTCTGCATTCATCAGAATGCATCAATGCGGATACAACAGTTTTAATGTTGGAAGGCAATTGCTGGTTTTTGCCATTAAAGCTGAAGCTAGGGAGGCTCAAACGTCACTGCAATGACATGTCAACCCTTATGGCTGCTTTGGTGAAATATGCCGATTCAGATAGTACCAAAGACCCTGAGTCTAAGGATGACAAACCGGGGAAGGGGAAAAAGAACGACAACACCAAGGGGCAACAGCACAATCCGGCAGGTCATGGGAATAATGGCAAGCGCAAGGCAGACAATAGTTTGGACTTTGTGGCCAACACCAATGCTCATGATAACGGTCAGCATCGTAAGGGTAAACCGCCCTAGAGGGGCGGAGGCTCAGGCCCCAATTTGGAGCGCATGTTAAATCAACCTTGTCCAAAGCATGGATCGAAGGAGAGGCTAGCTTCACATCTTTGGAAGGATTGTTTCATCATGCGAGAGTTCAAGAACTCCAATATGTTTCAATACGACAATGGCCTGCCCAGCAGTTCAGGAGGTGGTTTTCATGGGCTGGGTTATGGAGGCAGCAGCTCCGGTTCAGGATTCCAAGGCAATCAAACCGGACATGGCAATCAAGGGAACCAGGGCAATCAGGGAGGTTATAACCATCAGGGGAATCAGCAGCAGCAGCAGTCGGGTTATCAGAGCAATCCGAAGCAGTTGAATAGTGGGCAGTATCATGTCTTCACCACTAGCTTGTGTAAGCATGATCAGAAGCTTCACAAGAGGGTCGTGAACTCTGTTGAACCGACAGTGCCTCAGTATTTGTGCTGGTCTGAGAAACCAATTTTATGGAGTTGAGAGGATCACCCACCCCGGGTTGATAATCCGGGTCATCTGGCCTTAGTGGTGGCACCTCAAGTTGGGGGGTATAAGTTCACCAAAGTGCTTATGGATGGAGGAAGTAGTATCAATATCCTTTACTATGATACCTTCCGCCGTATGGGATTGACAGATAAGAATCTTAAACCATCGAACACCATTTTTCATGGTGTGGTGCCTGGTAAGTCTGCATATCCAGTGGGCAAGATAGCCCTAGAGGTGGCTTTTGGAGATGATCATGACTCAAGATCAGAAACGTTGACTTTTGAGGTGGTGAAAAATCAAGAGTCCGTATCACGCCCTGTTCGGACGACCGGCTTATGCCAAGTTCATGGCAAGACCAAGTTATGTGTATCTACAACTTAAGATGCCGGTTCATAAGGGAACCATCACAATACATTGGAGCAGGAAGATCACTCTGGAGTGTGAAGAGGGTGATGCGGCTTATGCTGAATCGGTTTGTGCCACAGAGGAGCTGAAGTTTCATAAGGACAATGTTGATCCGGCGGATATGACTTCTCTGAAGAAGCCAACTACAGAGCATGATCCGGCAGTGAAGTTTAAATCGGCTACAGACACTAAGATGGATGATTTTGTTACCGGCGATTCATCCAAGTAGTTCAGCATCAGTGCTAACCTGGATCCCAAATAGGAAAGCGCGCTCATCGAGTTCATCCGTGAGAACCGGGACATCTTTGCATGGAAGCCTTCTAACATGCCAGGTGTACCGAGGGAACTCGTTGAGCACACACTTAATATAGATCCTAAGTTTAAACCGGTCAGACAGTTTCTCCGCCGTTTCAACGGAGAAAGGCGTAAGGCTATTGGTGAGGAGGTAGCGCGGCTGTTGGCCGCAGGGTTTATTGTGGAGGTTTTTCACCCGGAGTGGCTGGCTAATCCGGTGCTGGTTCTTAAGAAAAACGGCACTTGGCGTATGTGTGTGGACTGCATAGATTTGAACAAGGCCTGTCCAGCAGATCCCTTTTCCCTCCCTCATATTGATCAGATTATTGATGCTACGGCGGGTTGTGACCGTTTGTGTTTTTTGGATGCTTACTCTGGTTACCATCAGATCAGAATGGTAGTTAAGGACCAGGAGATGACAACTTTTATAACTCCCTTTGGAGCCTTCTACTATGTCTCCATGCCCTTTGGGCTCAAGGGTGCCCAGGCGACTTATCAGCACTGTGTTCAGAATTGTCTTCATAAGCAGATTGGGCGCAATGTTCATGCATATGTGGATGATATTGTGGTAAAGTCCAGGAAGGAGGAAACATTGATAGATGACTTGAGAGAAACTTTTGACAACCTCCGGGTTTATAAGATGATGCTTAATCCGGACAAATGTGTTTTTGGTGTTCCGACAGGCAAGCTCTTGTGTTTTCTGGTGTCTAACAGGGGCATTGAGGCTAATTCGGAGAAGATCACAGCTATCACCTCTCTGGCTAAACCAGCATGTATCAATGACGTCCAGTGTCTCGCGGGCCGGATTGCAGCTTTGAGCCAGTTTATCAGTCGTCTTGGGGAGAAGGCTATCCCTTATATCAGATGCTAAAGAAAACGGATGAATTTGTCTGGAGCGATGCGGCTGATAAAGCATTTGAGGATTTGAAGAGATAGTTAGCCGAACCACCAGTCCTTGCGGCTCCGGTTGATAAAGAGCCCTTATTGCTATATGTGGCTGCTAATGCCCGGGCTGTTAGTGTGGCTATTGTTGTGGAGCGCAAGGAGGCTGGAAAAGAGTATCCGGTTAACAGCCGGTTTATTATATCAGCGAGGTGCTTATCGAATCGAAGTAGAGGTATTTGCATTGGCAGAAGCTGATGTATGGGGTGTTTATGGCAAGCCGGAAGCTCAAACACTATTCGCAGGGTCATCCTATCATAGTGGTTAGTTCAGCCCCTCCGGGAGACATCATCCAAAACAGAGAGGCAACTGGCTGGATTGCCAAGTAGGCTATTGAGCTTGGACCTCACAGGCTCAAATATACACCTCGCACAGCGATCAAATCTCAACAACTCATGGACTTCATCAATGATTGGACCAAGTTGCAGGCGCCAGAGGAAAAACCAGACAACACTTATTGGACTATTCACTTTGATGCGTCCAGGAAATTGGAGGGCTCGGGGGATGGAGTCATATTAACTTCCACACGAGGTGACAAGTTTTGTTATGTCCTCCGCTTAATGTTCCCTTGTACTAACAATGCAGTTGAGTATGAGGCCTTACTCCATGGTCTGCGGATGGCTAAGGAGATGAACTTAAGCTAGGTTAAGTGCTTCGGTGACTCGGACCTGGTGGCTCAGTAGGTATCTGGCACTTGGGATTCCAAGGATCCACTCATGGCTGCATATCGACGGGAGGTGGACATAGTGGCTGGTCATTTCAAAGGTTATCAAGTTGACCATATAGACCAGCGAAAGAATAAAGCGGCGGACGCTTTAAGTCGTCTAGGCTCTCAGCGTAAACCGGTGCCACCTAATGTCTTCCTCGATGTACTTCATAATCCGTCGATCAAACTACCCACAGAGGAGGAGTTGGCTATTCCTGACCCGGAGGCCCAGTTGGTTGCAGCTTTGCATGTCATACCGGATTGGAAAGTCCCGTACCTGGCTTACATGAACCGGGGTGAGTTACCGGAGGATGAAACCTTGGCCCGGCAGATAATCCGGCGGTCCAAGTCAATGACCATTATCAATGGGGAGTTACATCATTACAGTGTGACAGGGGCGACTCAGTGTTGTGTGTCTCCTCAGTAAAGGGTATTCAAAGATTGTACAATCTAAAGATATCAAGTGTAAAGCGGAAGAACAATACATACAGCGGGCGGTTTGTTTTGCGTGTAAAAGGGGTTTAATCCGGTTTGACGACATACAACTTCCGATTCGTTCAATATTTTCTTGACAGCCTCAGTGACTTCTTCATCTGTTAACTGAATATCGATATGACGTTGGGAGTCTTCTACTTCACCAGTATACTCGCACATTAAGCTGGAGCAGCGACTTAACGGCAAGATACTCCAGGATATCCAGCAACGGACGAAGTTTACACCTGTTAAACTTTTGGCCAAGAAGGCTCTCAACTTGGCGAGTTGAGGTGCGTACGGGGCCCATTCCTGGGCACTTAGCCGTTGTGGAAGTGGATGAGTATTGGCAAGCCGGTGGGCACGGTAACCCGGCAGAGGGTTCTCATCTTCAGGGGAGGTGTCTCTACAATAGAACCAAGTTTGATTCCATTCTTTAGGGTGACTGTGCAGCTTGGCATGAGGGAATTCAACCTCTTTTCTTTTCTGAATAGAGACGCTGCCAAGTTCAGTATTGGGTCGATCTACAAACTCAGTACGACGGTTCAGATGGAAGAAATCTCGGAACAACTCAACAGTTGGCTCTTCTTGTAGGTACACTTCACAGAAAACTTGAAAGTTGCATATATTGGATACCGAGTTGGGACCAATATCTTGAGGGTGGAGTTGAAAGCTGGCAAGCACATCCCGGAAAAAATTTGATCCGAGCGGTTTGAAACCACGGCCTATGTGATCAACAAACACCACTACTTCACCCTGCTTAGGGGTGGGAGGATTTTCCGGCCTAGGAACTCGCCACCGGGTCTCATTCTTCTTTGGTAAAGTGCCGATCTTGACCATTCCATTCAGTTGCTCCTCTGTAACCCGGGAGGGAGCCCAGTTGCAGGAATAAAATTGCTTGGCCATTGCAAATGAAAAGCCGGAAAGAAAAGCCGGTTTACAATTCATTGATAGTGATGCATAAGGTGCAACATGACAAAGGAATCCAAGTATGTGAAATTGGTAAACCGTAGGATGATACAATTATGAATGACAAAGCGATAAGTGGAAAAAGAGATATACACATATTATTAAACCGGAGTATGACAATAGAGATAAAGGGATTGCCGGTTTACAAGGGGACTAATGGTATGTGATAGATTGCTTTCTACAAAGGTAAACTTCCTATGTGGTAAAGAAGGAACATATCTAAGGCAAGAACGACTAAGTAAGGTAAAACAGGTTTCACAATATTGCATTGAAATTTTAGATCTACCGTAAGTTGGGAAAAGGAAAAATATTGAGAAGGTTTGGTCCCGAAGCAGTTCACACAAGGTTCAGATCAAGTTATTAGGTTTGGTTTAAATGGCCGAGGTAAGGAGTGTCATGGCTGCGATGCAGAACACGTTGAGATCAAGCTTTGCTATTTATGGGCTGATGAAGAACAAGAAGAGAGCAACATGAACCCGCGTGAACCCTAATGGATCTACAGAGGGAAAAGGAAGGGCTTACAACAGTTGTTACGGAAGCGGAGGTGCGTCGCGTTTATCTGGTGCGACCAGGTCGATGCAGCAGCCGTTGGTGATGCAGAGGCGAAGTTCGACGACGGTGGCGACGCTTGGAGGCAGGGGCGTCACGAGGAGGAAGAAGAAGCAAAGAGACGGAGAGAAAAAAGGAAATGACTCTTGGCCCTATTTGTAAGGTAAAGGGGAGGTGATAGGCGCGAGAATCGAGGAGCCTGAATATTGGATATCTAACGGAGCGGTCGCCTCGATTGTCGGAAGATCATTAACTGAAGGTGAGATGTATCATTTTTAAATAACAAAGTGATGTCATGGCGGGTTATCATGATCCTGGAGTGTGACGTGATGATGGTTTACAAGATCAAAGTGAAGATGCAAGGGAAGAATTTTTCTAAGTATTGAAGATTGACATGAACAAGTCCAAATCAATCTGGGGCCTAATGTTGGGGATACTACTACTGGACATAAACCGGCCAGGAGTTGCCGGATTAACTCTATGAAGATTATAAGCCGATGAAGACGTAAGGGTGATGGCTCTTTACAGAGGCCCAAGGCCCAAAGGCGAGTTAAGGCCTGTAGATGTAAACCGACTTTCTCATGTAACTTGCATTGTAAGATAGGAAGGATAGAGACCGAGCCATACACGCTTATGATCCGGCCTCGGGACTCTGTAAACCTGCGGGCATCAACCTGTGTATATAAAGGGACGACCCGGCCACGGTTTAGGGACAACAGACAACAACTCGAGAGCCAGGCACAGTGGATTCACTCCCTGGTCATCAAAACCCTAGCAATACCAAACACAACTAGACGTAGGCTTTTACCTTCATCGAAGGGGACGAACTAGTATAAAAACCCTCGTGTCCCTTGTCCGGTTTAACCCATTTAAGCTAACCCATAGCTATGGCTCCACGACTAAGTCCTTTCACGAGGACATCTGTCGTGACAAAACCACGATGGGGTGCTTTCTACAGCAACTACTAGCTAACCCCCTTCCCTTGATCTAAATCCCTGCTATCTTAGTCACCCTAGTAGGTGATCGAACTCAGTCAAAGCTCAGCCTTAATCTCCACACGTGTGAGCCACAACAAACTCCAAACACCTTGCTGTTCCATTGTATCTTTGCTAAATGTGGTCACCTAAGTGAGCACTATGCTTGTTTCTCTCCTCCTTGGCATCACCCTCTGCACACCTTGTCTCCCAGAGAAGATTTGGCCGCTCATAGCACAGGTTAGCATCGTGTGCACGCGGTGACCACCGCCCTGGAATGCCATGGACGCGAGCTGAGCGTTGTTTGCTTCGGGCCCCTCCTCCTCTAGTCGTCTTCGCGCGCGTGAGCATGTCTAACAGCTAGCACGCATCGTCGCCATCCTCCTGGAGCCATTTCCCTCTCCATTTGCTTCCCTGGCGACCCGTCCCCGTCGAGAAACAGAGCGCGCCCGTGACCGCGTCGTCTTCCGCGGCCATGTGCTCTTCCTTTTCTTGTCCCCGAGCTTTAACTCATCTCCGTGAGATCTGCCACTCGTCCGTTCCCTCCCTCTTCGCCTTGCCGCCCCTCCCCGTGACCCTTGGCCGCACGTGCCCGTCGCCGGAGCATGGACACGTAGCCGCGCACGTGCCACCTCACCCAATCGCTGCCCTGGCTATATAAGGCCACCCTGAGGTCGCTCAACCTCACCACTCACGTCAGTTCACTCCTAGGATCCCACCTAGCTACTTTCCCAAGCCAAGAGTCCCACCTCGCCGCAAACCATCGCCATGGCCGCCGTTCTGCTTGTTTCAAATTCAAGCACGGCAGCGCCCTCTTCCTCTCCGTCCTCCACTCGTAGACCCAGCGGAGCTAGCAGACCCTCCCCACCCCTTCTCCTCATTGCCGGAGCGCCGTAACCCCGAGCTCCTCTCTGCCCATCCCCGGTCTCCGCCGCGCTCGTAGGAGCCCTTGTGCCTGGTTTCCCCGAGGCCCGTGCCCTGCCTGGATGGGTGCGGCACCTCCCCTCGATCCGAACAACGGTCCAAGCTCCGTCGGAGAGGGCCAGAGCCGCCCAGATGAGCGCCGGCACCGGCGGCCTCTCTTTGGACCGTGGGCGAGCACGGGGGAAGACGAAGACGACGACCCCTCCCCGCCAGCTGGCCGTTGACCCCGCGAACCCACCCATCAGCCCCTTCGCCCGTTGACCCCGCGCTGATGACGTAGATAAGTGAAGACGCCCTTCTCTATTTTGCATTTTCTGTAGTTGTTGGGGATATAACTACTGAGTATAAACCGCTCAGGAGGGGCCGGGTTATACCCATAAGGAGTTATCCATATTGAAGCGCATGAAGACAAGGAGCATGGCGCTTTATCATAGAGATCCAAAGGCCCAGGGCCCAAAGGCGGATTAGGGCCCGAAGACATAAACCGCCATATGGTGTGTAACTTGTGTTGTAAGATAGGAAAGGGTAGAAATCGAGCCGGACACGTTTATGAGTCGGCCGAGATTTTGTAAATTGTCGGGCATCAACCTGTATATATAAAGGGACGACCCGGCGGCGGTTTAGGGATAAGAAACAACAGATCGAGAGCCAGGCAAAGCGGATTCGCTCCCTGGTCATCGAAACCCTAGCAATTCCACCACAACTGGATTAGGCTTTTACCTTCATCGTAAGGGGCCGAACCAGTATAAACTCCTTGCATCCTTGGTCCCGCTTTAACCCCTTTAAGCTAACCCATCGTGATGGCTCCACGACTAAGTCCTTACACTAGGACATCTGCCGTGACAAAACCACGACAGTTGGCACCCACCGTGGGGCTATCGCATGATGGTTTCAAGTTCTTAGAGGGCAGCTTCGAAGGGCTCAAGGGATACGTTGTGGGCCGGATGACCAAGAGTCATCGCGGCAAGCTCTACATCGACGATCCAGCCTGGGGCCCCAAGGCCTGTTCAATTGTGTATGGATATCGGGTCCCCTTAGGCGGTATTCACGTTTTCATTGGGAAGATCAGTGAACCAGGCCCTGAGCCAGACATCTGCACCGACATCATCAAAACGGCTCAGCATGCAAGATCCACTCGGGTTCAGCCTGCCATGAAGCGTGGCTTCGTGGGAGTCATCCACGGAGTGGAATCCGAGGATAGATCAGCATCTGGTGGTGAAACCGTCGTTTACTCTGATGACGAGTCATCTACCGGAGAGACCGAGTCATTGTACCAATTGCAAGATGGCCGGTTTGGGGGCTGTTCCGATGGCGATAGTATTCCAGACCCCTTTGATCCGCCGAGCCGAGTTGCGATCTTCATGGCCGGTACACAGTCAGCATAACATTCTTCAATTGCAGCAGCAATGATCTCCAGTTCAACAGCAGCGACAACAGCTGGGGTAGGAGGCCCTACGCAACCGCCGGCTCAGGTTTTGTCCGGTTTATTCGACACTTTGGCAACACTACTGGAGGCTGAAGTTAACCCGGCGAATCAGGATCAGCATAATGCAGAAGTAACGAAGGTGAAGGATCAGATAGCTCAAGCCAAGGCAGACCTGGCAGCCGAGAACACCAGGATGGGTGCGGAGCGGGCCGAGTTGGATGCACAGGCTTATCGGCTTATGTTGGATCAGAACGCATCAAATGATGCAATGAGGAGAAGGTACCGGTCCCACCTATCTCCGGTTTATCACCCAAGGAATCTCTTTAACACGCCAGGGGTAGGAACCAGTAACCAGCCAGTGGTAAACCGGGTAGAAGCACCTGGAACGAGGGCGCCGGTTCAGCCGCGCACAATGGACCCGCCTCGTCCGAATATCCAGCCGCAGCACGTGTCAACGCCTCCGAGTCATTACTCCAACCCATTGGATAACATAGTCACCGACGCTTCACAATTAGCGCCCGTCCTGGTCGAAGACGAGTCCCCTATAGCGATTGAGACACGACAAGCCAGGGAACTTCTTCAGACAACTTTGACTGAGCAGCAAGCTTATTCGTACAGTTGCGAGAGGATTCATTCCACCCCCCGCACAAGCCGGAGTTACAGCAGGCATATTGATGAACCGGCTGTGTCAAGCAGTGCGTGGAACCGTAACCCGCCTCGAGGGCATAACCCGGCGGGCGGCGGTGCTAATGCTCAGGACGTGGTGGATCACGGTAGAGCACGACGAGAAGCCGAGTTAGCAGCGCAACACGCGGCCCGTCATCTTAGTACGGTCCGTCCAACTACTTCGGTGGAACTAGGTGTTGCTTTCAGCTCTTTGGGGGTGCCATGTCTCACCCCGGCTTTACGTAATGTGCGGCTGCCCAAGGATTTCAAAGGTCCTCATAAGGTGCCCAATTACACTGCCGGTTTACCCCCCGAGTCATGGGTTGAGAGCTATGAGATGGTGATGGAGATGCTGGATGTGGATGATGCGGCATGTGCTAAATACTTCACCATGATGTTGGAAGGAACAACTCGTACTTGGCTGAAAAGTTTACCAGCTAACTCCATTGGATCCTGGGCCGAGTTAAAGGCCTGGTTTATCCAGAATTTCAAGGATACGCGCAAGAAGCCCATGTCAATTTTGGACTTAGCCGCATGTGTCCAAGAAGAAGAAGAAGAATCAACAACCCACTGGGAGCATCAAGTCTCAGCGATTCTGCATTCATAAGACCGCATCAATGCTGATACAACAATTTTGACATTGGAAGGCAATTGCTGGTTCATGCCTCTGAAGCTGAAGTTAGGGCGACTCAAGCGTCACTGTGGTGACATGGGAACACTTATGGCAGCTCTGGTTAAGTACACCGACTCTGATAGTACCAAGGATCCCGAGTCTGACGATGAAAAGCAGGGGAAGGGAAAAAAGTGTAGCAATACCAAAGGGCAACAACATAACCCGGCGGGCCATGGAAACAATGATAAGCGTAAAAAGCGGACAACAGTTTGGATTTTGTGGCTAATACCAACACGCAGAATAACGGTCAGCGTTGTAAGGGTAAACCGCCCCCGCGGAATGGAGGATCAGGTATCAAGCTTGAGTACCTGTTAAATCAGCCTTGCCCAAGACACGGGACGTGAGAAAGGACAGACAGGCACCTCTGGAAGGATTGCTTTATTATGAGGGAGTTCAAAAACTCAAATCTTTTCCAAGATGGTCATGGACCGGGCGGCGGTTCGAGACCCAGTTCTCATGGGCCGTGTTATGGTGGAGGCAGTTCTAGTTCAGGACTTCAAGGAAATCATGGCAACCAAGGGGGTTATAGCCAACAACACTCTCAGGGAAGTCAACAACAGCAACAATTGGGTTATTAGAGCAACCCGAAGCAGTTGAATAGTGGGAATATCATGTTTTCACCACTAGCCTATGCAGGCGCGATCAGAAGCTTCAAAAGAGGGCAGTAAACTCTGTTGAACCGGAAGTGCCTCGTTACTTGCGCTGGTCTGAACAACACATTGTGTGGAGTCGAGAGGATCACCCGCCCCGGGTTGATAATCTGGGTCATCTGGCGTTGGTGGTGGCGCCTCAGGCTGGAGGATATAAGTTCACTAAGGTGCTCATGGATGGAGGGAGCAATATCAATATCCTTTATTATGAAACCTTCCATCGCATGGGGTTGACAGATAAAAATCTTAAACCGTCGAACACTGTTTTCCATGGTGTGGTACCCGATAAATCAGCGTATCCAGTTGGTAAGATAGCTCTGGAGGTTGATTTTGGAGATGATCATGATTCAAGATCAGAGACATTGACTTTTGAAGTGGTGAAAATCAAGAGCCCATATCATGCCCTGTTTGGACGGCCGACTTATGCTAAGTTCATGGCAAGGCCCTGTTATGTTTATCTGCAGCTCAAGATGCCGGGTCATAAGGGGACCATCACAGTACATGGGAGCCGTAAGATTGCTTTGGAATGTGAAGAAGGTAATGCGGCCTATGCTGAGTCGGTTTGTGCAACAAAGGAGTTGAAGCTCTACAAGGACAATGTTGATCCGGCAGATATGACTTCTCTGAAAAAGCCAACTACAGAGCATGATCTGGCCTTGAAGTTTAAATCGGCTGATGAGACTAAGCTGGTTGACTTTGTTCCTGGCGATTCATCCAAGCAGTTCAGCATCAGCGCTAACCTGGATCCGAAATAGGAAGGCGCGCTCATCGAGTTCATCCGTGAGAACTGGTACATCTTTGCATGGAAACCTTCTAACATGCTAGGTGTACCGAGGGAACTCGCTGAGCACACCCTTAATATCGATCCCAAATTTAAACCGGTCAAGCAGTTTCTCCGCCGCTTCAATGAAGAACGGCGCAAGGCCATTGGCGTGGAGGTAGCCCGACTCTTAGCAGCAGGGTTTATTGTGGAGGTTTTTCACCCTGCGTGGTTAGCTAACCCGGTGCTAGTACTTAAGAAGAACGACACTTGGCGTATGTGTGTGGACTACACAGATTTGAACAAGGCTTTCCCAACTAACCCCTTTGCTCTCCCTCGTATTGATCAAATCATTGATGCTACGGCGGGTTGTGAGCGTTTGAACTTTTTGGATGCTTATTTCAGGTTATCATCAGATGAAAAAGGTAGTTAAGGACCAGGAGAAGACAACTTTTATAACTCCTTTGGACCCTTCTGCTATGTGTCTATGCCTTTTGGGCTTAAGAGTGCCCAGGCGACTTATCAGCGCTATGTGCAGAATTGTCTTCATAATCAGATTGGGCGCCATGTTCATGCTTATGTGGATGATATCGTGGTGAAGTCCAGAAAGGAGGAGACATTGATAGATGACTTGAAGGAAACTTTTGATAATCTTTGGGTTTATAAGATGATGCTTAACCCGGCCAAGTGTGTTTTTGGTGTACCGGCAGGCAAGCTATTGGGTTTTCTGGTGTCTAACAGGGGCATTGAAGCTAATCCGGAAAAGATCAAAGCTATTACGTCTCTGGCTAAACCGGCGTGTATTAATGATGTTCAGCGTCTGGCGAGTCATATTGCGGCGTTGAGCCGGTTTATTAGCCGGTTGGGAGAGAAAGCTACCCCCCTATATCAGATGATGAAAAAGACAGATAATTTTGTCTGGAGTGATGCTACTAATGCGGCGTTTGAGGACTTGAAGAAACAGTTAGCTGAGCCACCTGACCTTGCTGCTCCGGTTGATAGAGAGCCGCTGTTATTATATGTGGTAGCCAATGCCCGGGCTGCCAGTGTGGCCATTGTGGTAGAATGTAAAGAGGCTGGCGAGGACTATTCGGTTCAACGGCCAGTTTATTATATGAGTGAGGTACTTATTGAGTCTAAGCAGAGGTACCCGCATTGGCAGAAGCTGGTGTATGGAGTTTTTATGTCAATCTGGAAGCTCAAGCAGTATTTTCAAGGTCATCCCATAACTGTGGTCAGTTCTGCCCCTTTGGGAGATATAATCCAGAACAGGGAAGCAACTGACCGGGTTGCCAAATGGGCCATCAAGGTTGGACCTCACGGGTTAAAGTATATGCCTCGCACAGCAATCAAGTCCCAAGAACTTGTGGATTTCATCAATGACTGGACAGAATTACAGGCGCCGGAAGAAAAGCCAGATAACACTTATTGGACTATTCATTTTGATGGGTCCACGCAATTGGAGGGCTCGAGGGCTAGAGTCGTGTTAACTTCCCCACGAGGTGATAAGTTTTGTTATGTTCTCCGTTTAATGTTCCCTTGCACTAACAATGTAGCTGAATATAAGGCCTTACTTCATGGTGTTCGAATGGCTAAGGAGATGAATTTAACCCGGGTTAAGTGCTTTGGTGACTCAGACCTGGTAGCTCAGCAAGTGTCTGGTACTTGGGATTCCAAGGATCCGCTCATTGTGGCGTATCGATGAGAAGTGGACATAGTGGCTGGTCATTTCAAGGGTTATCAGGTTGACCATGTGGACCGGCGAAAGAATGAAGCAGACGACGCTTTAAGCCGTTTGGGATCTCAATGTAAACCGGTGCCACCAAATATTTTCTGGATGTTTTGCATAACCCGTCAGTCAAGCTACCTACAAAGGAGGATTTGGCTGTTCCTGATCCGGAGGCTTAGTTGGTGGCAGCTCTTCATGTTATCCTAGATTGGACAGTCCCATATTTGGCATATATGAACCGGGCGAGTTACCGGAGGATGAAACTTTGGCCAGGCAGATAAACCGGCGATCCAAGTCAATGACCATTGTCAACAGAGAATTGCATCATTGTAGTATAACAGGGGCATTTCAGCGTTGGTATCCCCTAAAGAAGGCTGTGAGATTTTGCGTGAGATCCACGAAGGAGATTGTGGTCACCACGCCGGTTCAAAGTCCCTGGTAGCTAAGGCCTTTCGCCACAGTTTCTATTGGCTGACGACTCACGCTGATGCTGAGGATTTGGTAAAAAGGTGTGATGGTTGTCAGAAGTTTTCACGTCGAGTTCATGTTCCCGCTCAGGAATTGAGGATGATTCCAATCACTTGGCCGTTGGCAACTTGGGGTCTGGATATGGTTGGGCCCTTTAAGAGGTCCAAGGATAAGAAGACCCACCTTCTGGTGGCGATTGATAAGTTCACTAAGTGGGTGGAGGTAGAGCCAGTCAGTAAGTGTGATGTAGCCACGAGTGTTCAATTCATCAAGAAGGTGATTTTCCGGTTTGGTTTTCCACACAATATCATAACTGATAATGGTAAAAATGTGTCCAAGGGTGCTATGGAAGAATTTTGTCAACGCGAGCACATCCAGCTTGACGTGTCATCAGTGGCTCACCCCCAATATAATGGTCAAGCGTAGCGAGCCAATCAAGAGATACTACGAGGCATCAGGCCCCGGCTTATGGTTCCTTTACAGCGGACGCCGAGTTGTTGCGTGGAGGAGTTTCCTTCTGTGTTATGGAGCATCAATACCACACCCAATAGATCTACGGGTTATACACCTTTTTTCATGGTTTACGGAGTAGAGGCGGTTCTCCCTAGTGACATCCGTCATGACTCACCCCGTGTGGCGGCTTAAGTTGAAGCTGACAATGAGAATGCACGTCAGGAAGCACTTGACCTGTTAGATGAGGAGCGTGATATTGCAGCGGCGCGTTCGGCGATTTACCAGCAAGATCTGCGTCATTATCATAGTCGTCGGGTTAAAACCAGAATGTTTCAAGATGGGGCTCTGGTGCTCCGGCTCATCCAGGATCAGACTGATATGCACAAGTTATGCCCGCCTTGGGAAGGACCTTTTGTGGTCAGCAAGAATCTGCACAACGGGTCATACTACCTTATCGATGTTCGAGAGCACAAAGACTCACGTAAATCGGAGGATGATACCCATTGGCCATGGAATATAGCTCATCTTTGGCCTTACTACACCTGAGCCATATGCTCCTCTTATGTACACATTATTGACAATGTATATATTATGATGATCAATATAATAAACCAGCATCCCTGCTAAAGCGGGGCCTCTGCCGTTATTCCTTACAAGGTTTTTGGTTACATGGGGGCTTCTGTTTGTAAAGCGGAGTTCTAATTACCCATTGATCCGGCTCATAAGCCACACATAAAAAAACTTGGGGGCTTGCTACCCAAAGTCAAAGGAGCCAAAGAGAGTCTATTGTAAAGAAAAGCTCAAACATAGGCACCCATTGAGCAAAACTCAAAATATTACTTGGGGGCTCTTTGCTTCTACAAGAACAAAGAGTCTATAACCTCGTAATAGGCTATAAAAGCCAGGCTCGGAAGCCAGGTGTATTCACCTAAAACCCCGGGTTATCCTGCCTTTTTAAGTAAGCTACTCCGCCCAGGTAATCCTGATAGACCCGTCGAACGTTTGACAAGTCAATCTTATAAAGACCCTGAACTTGTCATAGTTAAAATGACGATTGGTTGATGTGAGGTCCATCTTATAAGGCTTTGTAAAATGGTTTAACTCAGTGGCCTGGCAGCCCATGAAAAGCCTCACAGTTTTTGCATATTTTCTTCTGAAATCTTTCTGATATTTATTTTGAGGCGTTTTATACTAATCCAGTGTTTATTGACCCGAACTAGCCGTTGGCTATAAGTCAGTCGAGCAAACTGAAAATATTGCCGCTTTCTATTGACCTGTTTTTTCTGGCGATTATAAGTCGTCAGTATACACTCAACTATAATCCGGTGTCGATTGACCCGGTCTGGCTTTGACTACAAATCACCAGTATGATATAAGAATAATCCGGCGTTTATATAACCCGGCACGGCTTTACTATAAACCGGAAAAATAGGGAGGAGTTATCAGTATTCAAAGATTTGGGTCATCACCCTTATTACAAAAAGTTGGTTAACCAATGATGTGATTCCATGTCACAGGTATGATATATTTCATATTTGATTCTTCTTAAATACAACCCGGGTTATATGTGGGGCATTATGACCCGTTCGGCGATAAACCGCCAGGACACTTTAAACTTGTTATATGGAGAAACAGGTTGAATAAAGCTGCTAAAGATCATAAACAGGCATAGCATAATATGGCAGATTAATAGTATCACGCAAAGTGAATATGCGGGATGGCATAGCAGACCAAGTATTTAAACTAGCCTGTTACAAGGCGTTTTGACGCCCAAAAGGATAATTGTTTTCAGCAAGTATTGCAGTATGCAGAAGATCAAACCGGTTTCCGGATCATGACTCTTTGCCAGGCTGGCTTGACGGCTGTGGATCATCCTGCACCAGTTCATCCTCCTCCTCTCAACCCAACAGCTGGAAATCAATGGTTGTCCAGTTGATTCTAGTTAGGGCCTTGAATATAGCTTCATTGCTTATAAGGGTGGAGGGGTCAACATCAGGAGCATAGGTATGCTTACGGATTGGTGGGATAAGATTCTCCACATCATGGGTTGGCACATTAGCCCATTTGTTGTCGGCATCATAAACCGCCTGGTAATGAGAAAGATGTGTTTCTTCAGCCAATTTGCTTGCTAAGGGGTGCATTTCCTTCATCAAAGCTCAGAGATCATCATTGTCAAAATCTAACCCGTCCTCCTTTATACTCGCATAGCCGCCTCCTACATCAGCCGAGTCAAGATTGGGTATCCAAGCTTTAGCCCGGATTAACGCAGTCAGAGCACCTGCCCTTGCAGCTGATCTTTTTAACTCCTCAAGCCGGGCAGGCAGCATGGACAGCTTCTCCAATGTTTCCTTGATCAAGGTTGGGGGTGGTTTATTATGAGCTGCATCACAAATGATCCATTGTGCGCTTGTATATAACTGCTCTATAAGAGTATAGGCAGCCTTCAATTTCTTCTGCATATTAGAGCCCAAATGGGTAATGCGAGATCCTGCATCATCATGCATATCGGTAAACCAACATTTTATGGGATAATACATATTAGTAGCTTATACTAAGGGGACTTACCAAACACAACACTGGTCATGGCATTGATTTGCCGCTTCAAGCCAGCCAGTTCTTCTGCTACCGGATTAAGGGCTGTTTCAGCATCCTCCGCTTGTTTTAGCAGAGTTGCTTTTTTAGCGTCCCATCCTGCCCGTTCGCCTTTAAAGCCTTCTTTCAGTTGTTCCATGGCTGTTAAAGCGCCCGTCAGCTCTTCTTTAACCTTGGAAGTTTCTGCTTGCTGGGACTTCATATTTTCCTGAAGGTTGGCGATTTGACATTCTTTTTGGCTCAGATCAGCCTGCAAGAGACATTTAATGAGTTAGTAGTGCATATTTGAAGTCCCAAGCACATACCAGGTTATACACTTGGCACTTGGGGGCTAATGCATATGGCTTTTATCAACTGACATTTTAAGTCCCAAGCACATAACACGTTATACACTTGGCACTTGGGGGCTAATGTATATTTTCTCAAGTCAAAGTTATGGATTTTTTTCTTCGTCAATCGGTTTACAAAGATGGTTATCAAGATTTTTGGAAGCTTCATGACAGAAAGGTACCGATTCATCCTAAAGGTATAAACTGGCCCTTGGGGGCTACACAAGCAAAAAATGCAAGATTCATACTTTAAAGTCCCGGTTCATCCTGAAACGATAAACCGGCCCTTGGGGGCTACGCAGGCAACGTTGAAGTATTACGAAGTCCCGGTTCACGTTGATATTATAAACCGGCCCTTGGGGGCTGTTGGAGTTGATATTAGAAATTGGACACAAGAGAAACAATTATGAAGAGTTAGCAGTGTTTACCTCATGTCTCTCCTTCATCAGGCCCACTAAAACGGCTTCATGGTCGCGGCTTGTATACAGACGGTTTAAGAAGCCAGAATGGATCTCTTGGGTGTTGTGCTGGGCATAGCTGGATAAATTTGTTTCCCACTTGCCCTTATCCATAGCAGAAAATTCTTCCTTGGCACTATGCTTTGATAAAGTGATAGGATTGCCAGGGGTGGTGTGGCCGACGTCAGTGACAATGACATCGTCCGATTGGTCATTATCCACTTTGGCTGGCCTTGGCGGGTTAGTAGATTGGCCGGTGGGATCATCTTCCATCGGTTCAGCAAAGGTTTCGTGATGTTCTGGTGGTGGATCATCATGTATAGCATCAGCATTCAGCTCAAATTGTTCTGGGATCTGTTCCGGTTCAGTGGCCGGGTTATCATCAGCCGATTTATTCAATTTGGCCTTTTTGCTGGGCCTGGCCTTGGCTTTGAAAGGAAAAGACATAAAGTTTAGTATAACAAACAAGTATAAAGCGTCAAGAGTTAAGTTTAAAGTGCTCACCCAGGAACAGTCTTGAGAGGAGGGAGTTATGTGGCCGTTGACTCGTCGGATGATGAATGAGGTGTTCCCTAATAGTTTGAATTAGACGAATTAAGAGGTTGCCTGAAATAACCCGCCTTGGGATATGGAGTATCAGAAATATATGAGACCTTTTATCGATATTTCAGGGTTGGAGTGTTCGGTAAACCGGCTGAAGTAATTACATGGCCGCTGTGCCGGGTTGTGCGGCGAGCTTCTTGTTGCTGCTTCTTCAAAAGAAAGTTTGGGTCCAAGTGAGCTAGAGGGTGAGAAAATCTTACTTTCCGGATTGCTTGACGGGTTTTCTGTGTTGGCAGAGGATCTGAACCGGAGGAAAGAATAATTACCTCTACATCATCAGCTTGGCTGGGTTCAGCGTCATCCTGATAATAGTCATTGTCAATGAGGTGTATGAAAAAAGAACCAAGAGAATAAATTTCTACCTCTGATTTCGGATTATCCAGATCATCATCAACGTTTGGTTCAGGGGATTCAGCGGTTTTCTTCTTGGCAAGTTTTTTGGTAACCTTAGACTTGGGGCGAGGTGTCTTTGCCGGTTTATCCTGTGGTTTTTTCTTCCAGAACGGATCATCACCCTGTCAAAGTTTGATAAAATTTTGAGGGAATATTTAAAACGATCAGGTTAAAAAAAGTTATATGATTCTTATAGCTGGCAGTTTATTAGAAGCGCATAATGGACTTAGCACTATCTTGCTGCAGACAGCCTCCGGTTCGTTCAGATTTTTCTTGATAGCCTTAGTAATTTCAGTTTTTGTTATTGAATGTCCACATGCCGTTGAGGGCCTTTTAAGTCCCCTGTGGACTCGCACATTAAACCGGGGCGTCGGCTTAAAGGTAGAATACTCCAGGAGATCCAACAGCGAACAAAATCAATGCTTGTTAAACCATTTGCAACGAAGGCCCAAAGCTTTGAAAGCCGTGGAGCATACTTGGCTCGTTCTTTGGCGCTAAGTCATTGGGGAAACGGATGTGTGTTGCTAAGCCGGTGAGGATGATAACCCGACAGAGGATTTTCATCAGTTGGAGACGTATCTCGGCAGTAAAACCAAGTCTGATTCCAGTCCTTGGGGTGACTATGATGCTTGGCATGAGGGAAACTAACATCTTTCCTCTTCTGGATTGAAACCTCGCCAAGTTTAGTATTGGGCCCGTCTACAAATTCGGTACGACGGTTTAAATAGAAAAAGTCCCTGAACAGTTCAACGGTCAATTCTTCTTGCAAATAAGCCTCGCAAAACACTTGAAAATTACAAATATTGGACAAAGAGTTAGATCCAATATCTTGAGGGTGGATCTGGAAGCTAGCAAGGACATCACGAAAAAACTTTGATCCGGGAGGTTTAAAACCACAGTTCAGATGATCAACAAACAGTACTATCGCGCCATCCTTGGGCTCAGGAGGATTTTCTTGACCGGGGGCTCGCCAGTGGATTTCACTCTGTTTTGGTAAAGCACCAGTTATAACACATCCTTTCAGATCTTCTTCCGTAATCCAGGATGGAACCCATTTACAAGCATAAAAAGTCTTGGCAATTTTTTGGACAACCTGAAGGAGGGTTTGTGCCATTTTATGAGTCATAGTTGACACGCATAAAGCATTGCAGGTTAAGAGACAAAAGGTATTCAGGCATGCAAAATTGTTAAACCGAAGGTTGATGATATTATAAATGATAAAGCAATTGGCGGTTTACAAGGGGACTAATGGTATATGGCAGGTTATTTTCTAAAAGATAAACCGCCTACATGGACAATGAGAGTATAGATCTGAAGCCAAAAAATGACTAAGTGAGGAAGAACAAGTTTCACAGTTTCACATTAGAATTTCAGATCTACCACATGTCAGGAAAAGGAAAATATTTAGACCTAAAGGTTGGTGCTTGAGCAGTTCATGAAGTTCCAGATCGGGTTTTTATACAAAAAAGAGATCATCTGATGGCAAAAGAAGGACTATCATTGCTACCACACAAGAGTATATCAGGTTTGGAGTCTATCATTAGGCTCTAATGAAGGACGGGGGAAGAACACCACGAAGCTTCCATGAGCCCGTGCGAACCCTAAATGGATCTATAGAGGAGAGGAAGAAGAACTCACTGAAACTGTTGAACAGCGGAGAGGCGCCGTGATTCTCTGGTACGTTCAGGGTGATGCAGCGGCCAAGGTTGGGGCAGAGGCGAAGGTCGACGACGGCGGCAGCGCTCGAGTATTGAGGCGACGCGAGGTGGAAAAAAGACGAAGATACAAGGGGAGAAAAGGAAAGGGACCCTCGGCCCTATTTATAAGACGAAGGGATAAGCGATAGGCGCGGGAATCGAGGAGCCCAAAAAATGGATATGTCACAGAGCTGTCGCCTCGATTTTTGGAGGCTCATTAATAAAAGTAAGGTATATACAGTTTTTTAATGAACAGGTGATGTCATGATGGTTTATTATAATCCTGGAAGATGATGTCATGCTGGATTACAAAGTTTACTCGAAGGTGCTGAAGAAGAAAATTTTCCTAAAGTGTTGAAGATTGACATGAACATGTTCAAATCAATCTGGGGCCTAATGTTGGGTATATAACTACTGAGTATAAACCGCTCAGGAGGGGACGGGTTATAGCCATAAGGAGTTATCCATATTGAAGCCCATGAAGACAAGGAGCATGGTGCTTTATCATAGGGATCCATAGGCCCAGGGCCCAAAGGCGGATTAGGGCCCGAAGATATAAACCGCCATATGGTGTGTAACTTGTGTTGTAAGATAGGAAATGGGTAGAAACCGAGCCGGACACATTTATGAGTTCTCTGGGATTCTGTAAACCGCCTGGCGTCAACCTGTGTATATAAAGGGACGACCCGGTGGCGGTTCAGGGATAAGAAACAACAGATCAAGAGCCAGGCAAAGCAGATTCGCTCCCTGGTCATCGAAACCCTAGCAATTCCACCACAATTGGATTAGGATTTTACCTTCACCGTAAGGGGCCGAACCAGTATAAACTCATCGCGTCCTTGGTCCCACTTTAACCCCTTTAATCTAACCCATCGCGATGGCTCCACGACTAAGTCCTTACGCTAGGACATCTGCCGTGACAAAACCACGACAGTAGTCGAAAGCGTATTTCTCTGTGGCTTATAACAAGAGTACGTTTTCTCTACAGGAAAGCGTATTTCCTAGAAGGCGCTTTCTCTTTTTCCAGCCACCGGCCGAAACCCCTATTTTGTAAATGTTCGTCTATTTAGGGCAGAAATGAATAAGTTTTTTTTGTTTTCTGCCTAACGAACGAACGGCCGTATCTTTTCAACCACAACTCCGATTGAGGTGAATCCAAAGCCCACATCTTCGTCTCTTCGAGCCTGAACTTTTGGTATCATTTTCACTATCGTTTGACATAATGGAAATGACCATTTTACCCTTTCCCTAATCAGCCCCCTCTGAGAGCGAACCCTTTCCGGCAATTCTTTCCGCGGTCGTTCCGCACCTCTCCCCGGAGCCTTCTTCATCTCCAGGTAAGCCATAACCACCATGTGCATGATAGCCATGCAGAAGCATTGGTTTTCAACTTGAATCTTTAATGACTGTGTGTTTGTTTTGCTACTGCTCTCGTTATTTCGGTTATGCTTATGGATCGGTGTTTACCGTCATGCTATGCTTTCATGCGCGTTGTTATCGTGTTCTTCATGCAAGTATTAATTTAATATTGGCAATGTTTTGTAGTAGTACATGTTGGTGACTTCCAGCCAATGGATAATCAAGGAGATGAAGAAGAAGAAGCGCAGGATGACCTGGAGGCTTCAACCCGTCAAGACTAGAGGTCTGAATTCATGATCTGGTTTACCAGCCATATCATTTGGATGCTATGTCTCAAAAACACTTATACTTTTGGACCATCAGGTGCCTTATAATAGGGTAGTTAAAACAATGATCTGCCGTGCCATCGTGCATGTTTTATTTGCATAACACTGCCGATCCATTATTTGAAGATCTGCCACTTATGCTCATAATACCATCAATTATGTAGACCATACTTAGCATGTTTTCTTGCACATAAGTAGATAATAGGTGCCCTGGTGATACGTCTCCAACATATCTATAATTTTTGATTGCTCCATGCTATTATATATTCTGTTTTGGATGTTTAATGGGCTTATTTATACACTTTCATATTATTTTTGGGACTAATCTATTGACCAGAAGCCCAGACCAAATTGTTGTTCTTTGCCTATTTCAGTGTTTCGCAGAAAAAGAATATAAAATGGAGTCCAAATGGAATGAAACCTTCGGTGTCACATCCCTAGCTGCTGGTAGTGCTCTAGGCTAGCTTCATGTTTGCATCATGTTTAAATTTTTGCCTAAAATTGAAATGGGGATGTTCAAACCCTAGCATTAAATCAACTCAACTAGGGTGAATTAAAATCTTTTCAATAAACCCAAAAGGTTCCTAAGAAAAGTTCATGATTTCTGGTTAAGGTGGAAACCTCTGCCAAAAATGATGATTATATTCTTAGGTCATTTTTGGATTTTTGAATTAAATCATATTGTATTTGACTTTGGGCATTTAAATACTATAAATAATTTAAATGCTCAAATAAATGTTGGAAATTGATAAGGGTCACTGAAATAATTCAGAAAGTACCCATAATTATTTCCAGGATTTTATAAAATGATTTGATATTTTAAAACAAATCAAAAACAAATTGCAGAAATAGAAAAATATAAAACAGAATAGAAATAAAAGAGAGGAGAGAAACCTTACCTGGACCTTACCTGGCAGCCACCCACAGCCCACCCGTGCAGCCCACCAGCCTGCCCAGTTTCCCCCCAGCCGGCCCAGCCCATCTCCACCCCCTTCTCCTGTCGTCTTCGTCCTCGGACAGAAGGACGAGCGTGTGGCCGCGGCGCGCACGCACGCGCCCGAGCCACCTCCTGCTTGCCGCCCCGCCCCGGATCGGCTGAGGATGCCACGACACCCCCCTGGAACCCCCTCGTTCGCTCCCTT
>NC_041386.1:207700895-207713485 GCF_002162155.2 Triticum dicoccoides | reverse complement strand
TCGCTCCTCGGAGTCTATTGAATAAATTACTTGTGTCGTAGAGTCATGTTGTGATGCCATGTTGTATTTGCACATATCGAGCATATTGTGCGTATGTTATTGAAATGCTTGGTATGTGTGGGATCTGGCTATCTAGTTGTTTATCCTTAGTAGCCTCTCTTACCGGGAAATGTCTCCTAGTGTTTCCACTGAGCCATGGTAGCTTGCTGCTGCTCCGGAACACTTAGGCTGGCCGGCATGTGTCCTTCTTCGTTCCTGTGTCTGTCCCTTCGGGGAAATGTCACGCGATGAATACCGGAGTCCTGTTAGCCCGCTACAGCCCGGTTCACCGGAGTCCTGCTAGCCCAGTGCTACAGCCTGGATTCGCTCGCTGATGACCGACACGTTCGATGCTGGGTCATGGATGCCTGTCCCTGTAAGTCTGTGCCACTTTGGGTTTACGACTAGCCATGTCAGCCCGGGCTCCTTATCATATGAATGCTAGCGACACTATCATATACGTGTGCCAAAAGACGCAAACGGTCCCGGGCTAAGGTAAGGCGACACCCGTGGGAATACCGTGCGTGAGGCCGCAAAGTGATATGAGGTGTTACATGCTAGATCGATGTGACATTGAGTCGGGGTCCTGACATTCGGGAGCATGATTTTTGGAACAAACATGATCCAGAGGACTTGGAGTGAATGTCAAGCAACCAACGAGGAAGCCACGAGGTAGGGGCGCGCCTACCCCCCTAGGCGCGCCCTCCACCCTCGTGGGCCCCTCGTGGCTCCACCGACCTACTTCTTCCTTCTATATATACCTACGTACCCTGAAAACAACAGAGGGCACCACGAAAACCTAATTCCACTGCTGCAACCTTCTGTACCCATGAGATCCCATCTTGGGGCCTTTTCCGGCACTTGCCGAAGGGGGCATTGATCACGGAGGGCTTCTACATCAACACCATAGCCTCTCTGATGATGTGTGAGTAGTTTACTTCAGACCTTCGGGTCCATACTTATTAGCTAGATGGCTTCTTCTCTCTCTTTGGATCTCAATACAAAGTTCTCCTCGATTTTCTTGAAGATCTATTCTATGTAACTCTTTTTGCGGTGTGTTTGTTGAGATCCAATGAATTGTGGGTTTATGATCAAGATTATCTATGAACAATATTAGAATCTTCTTTGAATTCTTTCATGTATGATTGGTTATCTTTGCAAGTCTCTTTGAATTATTAGTTTGGTTTGGCCTACCAGATTGATCTTTCTTGCAATGGGAGAAGTGCTTAGCTTTGGGTTCAATCTTGCGGTGCTCGATCCCAGTGACAGTAGGGGAAACGAAACGTATTGTATTGTTGACATCGAGGATAAAAAGATGCGGTTTATATCATATTGCATGAGTTTATCCCTCTACATCATGTCATCTTGCTTAAAGCGTTACTCCGTTCTTACGAACTTAATACTCTAGATGCATGCTGGATAGCGGTCGATATGTGGAGTAATAGTAGTAGATGCAGGCAGGAGTCGGTCTACTTGTCAAGGACGTGATGCCTATATACATGATCATACCTAGATATTCTCATAACTATGATCAATTCTATCAATTGCTCGACAGTAATTTGTTTATCCACCGTAATACTTATGCTATCTTGAGAGAAGCCACTAGTGAACCCTATGGTCGTCGGGTCTATTTTCCATCATACAAGTTTCCAATCAATTTTATTTTGCAATCTTTACTTTCAATTTATCTTATTATTATTATTATCTCTCTCAGATCTCACTCTTGCAAGTGGCCGTGAAGGGATTGACAATCCCTTTATCACGTTGGTTGCGAGGTTCTTATTTGTTTGTGTAGGTACGAGGTGACTCACGCGTGGTCTCCTACTGGATTGATACCTTGGTTCTCAAAAACTGAGTGAAATACTTACGCTGCTTTGCTGCATCACCCTTTCCTCTTCAAGGGAAAACCAACGCATGCTCAAGAGGTAGCAAGAAGGATTTCTGGCGCCGTTGCCGTGGAGATCTACACCATGTCAAGACATACCAAGTACCCATCACAATCTTACCCTTCGCATTACATTATTTGCCATTTGCCTCTCGTTTTCCTCTCCCCCACTTCGCCCTTGCCATTTTATTCGCCCTCTCTTTCCGTTCGCTTTTTCTTCGCTTGTTTGCTTGTGTGTTGGATTTCTTGCTTGTCGCTATGGCTCAAGATAATACTAAATTGTGTGACTTTGCCAATACCAACAGTAATGATTTTATTAGAACTTGATTTCTCCTCTTACTGATGCTGGATCTTGTGAAATTAATAGTGCTTTGCTGAATCTTGTCATGAAAGATCCATTTTCTGGCCTTCCTAGTGAAGATGCCGCTACCCATCTAAACAACTTTGTTGATTTTTTTGATATGCAAAAGAAGAAAGATGTGGATAATGATATTGTTAAACTTAAGCTATTTCCTTTTTCGCTTAGAGATCGTGCTAAAGCTTGGTTTTCGTCTTTGCCTAAAAATAGTATTGGTTCGTGGAATAAGTGCAAAGATGCTTTTATCTCTAAGTATTTTCCTCCTGCTAAGATCATCTATCTTAGAAACGATATTATGAATTTTAAGCAACTTGATCATGAGCATGTTGCATAATCTTGGGAGAGGATGAAATTAATGATACCTAATTGCCCTACACATGGTTTGAATATATGGATGATTATACAATTTTTTATGCTGGATTGAATTTTGCTTCTAGAAATCTTTTAGATTCGGCCGCGGGAGGCACTGTTATGGAAATCACTTTAGGAGAAGCTACCAAACTCCTAGATAATATTATGGTTAATTATTCTCAATGGCACACTAAAAGATCTACTAGTAAAAAGGTGCATGCAAGTGAAGAGATTAATGTTTTGAGTGGAAAGATGGATGAACTTATGAAATTGTTTCCTAATAAGAGTACTCCTACTGATCCCAATGATATTCCTTTGTCTACTTTAATTGAGAATAATAATGAATCTATGGATGTGAATTTGGCTCGTAGGAACAATTTTGGTAACAACGCGTATATAGGTAATTTTAATTCTAGGCCGTTCCCTAGTAATTCCTCTAATAATTATGGTAATTCCTACAACAATTCTTATGGAAATTATAATAAGATGCCCCCTGATTTTAAATCTAGTATTAAATAATTTATTAGTTCGCAAAAGAGTTTCAATGCGTTGATTGAAAAAAAATTGCTTAAGATTGATGAATTGGCTAGGAACGTGGATAGAATTTCTCTTGATGTTGATTATTTGAAACTTAGATCTATTCCACCTAAGCATGATATCAATGAGTCTCTCAAAGCCATGAGAATTTCCATTGATGAGTGCAAGGAAAGAACCGCTAGGATGCGTGCTAAGAAAGATTGCTTTGTGAAGGCATGTTATTCTAGTTTTCATGATAATAAGGATGAAGATCTAAAAGTGATTGATGTGCCCCCCTATTAAATCTTTATTTTGCAATATGAATCTTGATAATGATGGGACTGCAGATGAGTCAACTTTAGTTAGAAGGCGTCCCAAAAATTCGGAGTTTTTAGATCTTGATGCAAAAATTGGTAAAAGTGGGATTGAAGAGGTTAAAACTTTAGATAGCAACGAAACCACCATCTTGTATTTCAAGGAATTTAATTATGATAATTGCTCTTTGATAGATTGTATTTCCTTGTTGGAATCCGTGCTAAATTCTCCTCATGCTTATAGTCAAAATAAAGCTTTTACTAAACATATCGTTGATGCTTTAATGCAATCTTACAAAGAAAAATTTGAGTTGGAAGTTTCTATCCCTAGAAAACGTTATGATGAGTGGTAACCTACAATTAAAATAAAAATTAAAGAACATGAATGCTATGCTTTGTGTGATTTGGGTGCTAGTGTTTCCACGATCCCAAAAACTTTGTGTGATTTGCTAGGTTTCCGTGAATTTGATGATTGTTCTTTAAACTTGCACCTTGCGGATTCCACTATTAAGAAACCTATGGGAAGAATTAATGATGTTCTTATTGTTGCAAATAGGAATTATGTGGCCGTAGATTTCATTGTTCTTGATATAGATTGCAATCGTTCATGTCCTATTATTCTTGGTAGACCTTTCCTTAGAACGATTGGTGCAATTATTGATATGAAGGAAGGGAATATTAGATTCCAATTTCCGTTAAGGAAAGGCATGGAACACTTCCCTAGAAAGAAAATTAAATTACCATATGAATCTATTATGAGAGCCACTTATTGGAATGCCTACCAAAGATGGCAATACCTAGATCTATCCTTGCTTTTATGCCTAGCTAGGGGCGTTAAATGATAGCGCTTGTTGGGAGGCAACCCAATCTTATTTTTATTCCTTGCTTTTTGTTCATGTTTAGTAATAAATAATTTATCTAGCCTCTATTTTGGTTGTGTTTTTTGTGTTTAATTAGTGCTTGTGCCAAGTAGAACCGTTGGGAAGACTTGGGGAAAGTCTTTTTGATCTTGATGTAAAAAACAGAAACTTTAGCACTCACGAGAATTGCTGCCATTTTTTTTACTAGAGATTGCTATTTAGTTAATTTTTGGGGTTCCAGAAGTTTGCGTTTGATACAGATTACTATAGACTGTTCTATTTCTGACAGATTCTGTTTTTCGTGTGTTGTTTGCTTATTTTCATGAATCTATGGCTAGTAATGGAGTTTATAAACCATAGAAAAGTTGGAATACAGTAGGTTTAACACCAATATAAATAAAGAATGAGTTCATTACAGTACCTTGAAGTGGTGTTTTGTTTTCTTTCGCTAACGGAGCTCGCAAGATTTTCTGTTAAGTTTTGTGTTGTGAAGTTTTCAAGTTTTGGGTTAAGATTTGATGGATTATGGAACACAGAGTGGAAAGAGCCTAAGATTGGTGATGCCCAAGGCACCCTAAGGTAAAATCCAAGGACACCCAAAAGCCTAAGCTTGGGGATTCCCCGGAAGGCATCCCCTCTTTTGTCTTCATTCATTGGTAACTTTACTTGGAGCTATATTTTTATTCACCACATGATATGTGTTTTGCTTGGAGTATCTTGTATGATTTGAGTATTTGCTTCTTAATTTACCATAATCATCCTTGCTGTACACACCTTTTTAGAGAGACACACATGATTCGGAATTTGTTAGAATACTCTATGTGCTTCACTTATATCTTTTGAGCTATATAGTTTTTGCTCTAGTGCTTCACATATATCTTTTAGAGCACGGTGGTGGTTTTATTTTATAGAAATAATTGATCTCTCATGCTTCACTTATATTATTTTGAGAGTCCATTAGAAAAACATGGTAATTTTCTTTTAGGCATAATAAAAACTTTCATATAAGAGCATTGAATACTATGAGAAGTTTGATACTTGATAATTGTTTTGAGATATGGAGATGGTGATATTTGAGTCATGCTAGTTGAGTAGTTGTGAATTTGAGAAATACTTGTGTTGAAGTTTGTGATTCCCGTAGCATGCACGTATGGTGAACCGTTATGTGATGAAGTCGGAGCATGATTTATTTATTGATTGTCTTCCTTATGAGTGGCGGTCGGGGATGAGCGATGGTCTTTTCCTACCAATCTATATCCCTAGGAGCATGCTCGTAGTACTTTGTTTCGATAACTAATAGATTTTTTCAATAAATATGTGAATTCTTTATGACTAATGTTGAGTCCATGGATTATACGCACTCTCACCCTTCCACATTTGCTAGCCTCTCTATTGCCGCGCACTTTTCGCCGGTATCATACACCCACCATATACGTTCCTCAAAACAGCCACCATACCTACCTATTATGGCATTTCCATAGCCATTCTAAGATATATTGCCATGCAACTTTCCACTGTTCCGTTTGTTATGACACGCTTCATCATTGTCATATTGCCATGCATGATCATGTAGTTGACATCGTATTTGTGGCAAAGCCACCGTTCATAATTTTTTTCATACATGTCACTCCTGATTCATTGCATATCCCGGTACACCACCAGAGGCATTCACATAGAGTCATATTTTGTTCTAAGTATTGAGTTGTAATTCTTGAGTTGTAAGTAAAAAGAAGTGTGATGATCATCATCATTAGAGCATTGTCCCAGTGAGGAAAGGATGATGGAGACTATGATTCCCCCACGAGTCGGGATGAGACTCCGGATGAAAAAAAAGAGGCCAAAAAAAGAAAGAAGGCCCAAATAAAAAAATGAGAGAAAAAGAGAGAAGGGACAATGTTACTATCCTTTTTCTACACTTGTGCTTCAAAGTAGCACTATGATCTTCATGATAGAGAGTCTCCTATGTTGTTACTTTCATAAACTAGTTGGAATTTTACATTATTGAACTTGGCTTGTATATTCCAATGATGGGCTTCCTCAAATTGCCCTAGGTTTTCGTGAGCAAGCAAGTTGGATGCACACCCACTTAGTTTCTTTTGTTGAGCTTTCATACACTTATTGCTCTAAGGCATCCGTTGCATTGCAATCTACTCACTCATTTTGATATCTATTGATGGGCATCTCCATAGCCCGTTGATACGCCTAGTTGATGTGAGACTATCTTCTCCTTTTTCTCTTCTCCACAACCACCATTCTATTCCACCTATAGTGCTATGTCCATGGCTCACGCTCATGTATTGCGTGAAAGTTGAAAAAGTGTGAGAACATCAAAAGTATGAAACAATTGCTTGGCTTGTCATCGGGGTTGTGCATGATTTGAATGCTTTATGTGGTGAAGATAGAGCATAGACAGACTATATGATTTTGTAGGGATAACTTTCTTTGGCCATGTTATTTTGAGATGACATGATTGCTTAGTTAGTATGCTTGAAGTATTATTATTTTTATGTCAATATTAAACTTTTATCTTGAATCTTCCGGATCTGAACATTCATGCCACAATAAAGAAAATTACATTGAGAAATATGTTAGGAAGCATTCCACATCAAAGATTCTATTTTTATCATTTACCTACTCGAGGACGAGCAGGAATTAAGCTTGGAGATGCTTGATACGTCTCCAACGTATCTATATTTTTTGATTATTAGCTATTATATATTCTGATTTGGATGTTTAATGGGCATATTTATACACTTTTATATTATTTTTGGGACTAACCTATTAACCGGAGGCCCAGCCCAAACTGATATTTTTTTTGCCTATTTTCACAGAAAAAGAATATCAAACGGAGTCCAAACGGAATGAAACCTTCGGGAGCATGATTTTTGGAACAAACGTGATCCAGAGGACTTGGAGTGAAAGTCAAGCAACCAACAAGGAAGCCACGAGGCAGAGGGGCGCGCCTACCCCCCTGGGCGCGCCCTCCACCCTCGTGGGCCCCTCGTGGCTCCACCGACCTACTTCTTCCTCCTATATATACCTACGTACCCTGAAAACATCAGAGGGCACCACGAAAACTTAATTCCACCGCCGCAACCTTCTGTACCCGTGAGATCCCATCTTGGGACCTTTTCCCGCGCTCCGCGGAAGGGGGCATTGATCATGGAGGGCTTCTACATCAACACCATAGCCTCTCTGATGATGTGTGAGTAGTTTACTTCAGACCTTCAGGTCCATAGTTATTAGCTAGATGGCGTCTTCTCTCTCTTCGGATCTCAATACAAAGTTCTCGTCGATTCTCTTGGAGATCTATTTGATGTAACTCTTTTTGCGGTCTGTTTGTTGAGATCCGGTGAATTGTGGGTTTATGATCAGGATTATCTATGAACAATATTTGAATCTTCTCTGAATTCTTTTATGTATGATTGTTTATCTTTGCAAGTCTCTTCGAATTATCAGTTTGGTTTGGCCTACTAGATTAATCTTTCTTGCAATGGGAGAAGTGCTTAGCTTTGGGTTCAATCTTGCGGTGCTCGATCCCAGTGACAATAGGGGAAACAACACATATTGTATTGTTGCCACCGAGGATAAAAAGATGGGGTTTATATCATATTGCATGAGTTTATCCCTCTACATCATGTCATCTTGCTTAAAGCGTTACTCCGTTCTTATGAACTTAATACTCTAGATGCATGTTGGATAGCAGTTGATGTGTGGAGTAATAGTAGTAGATGCGGGCATGAGTCGGTTTACTTGTCACGAACGTGATGCCTATATACATGATCATACCAAGATATTCTCATAAGTATGCTCAATTCTATCAATTGCTCCATAGTAATTTATTTACCCACCGTAATACTTATGCTATCTTGAGAGAAGCCACTAGTGAAACCTATGGCCCCCGGGTCTATTTTCCATCATACAAGTTTCCAATCTATTTTATTTTGCAATCTTTACTTTCAATTTATATCATAATAATACCAAAAATATTTATCTTATTATTATTATCTCTATTAGATCTCACTCTTGCAAGTGGTCGTGAAGGGATTGACAACCCCTTTATCGCGTTGGTTGCGAGGTTCTTATTTTTTGTGTAGGTACGACATGACTCGCGCGTGGTCTCCTACTGGATTGATACTTTGGTTCTCAAAAACTAAGGGAATACTTACGCTGCTTTGCTGCATCACCCTTTCCTCTTCAAGGAGAAACCAACGCATGCTCAAGAGGTAGCACCTGGCGGTTTACCCTAGGGTCACAATACCTCATATAAAAACCACCTATGACTAAATAGTCCATCACCAGGGCCGGTTTATCAAAAACCTAATATAATCACAACAAAATAAATATCATACCTATGATATTTGTTCATACCGCTAGCTTATCATGCGTCATGCAGTAATGGGTAACATCCCGAAGCTTAGAGCCAGTAATCCAAGCACATAATCATCATACACTGGCGACTTAAAGACCAAAGCCAGTCCGGGTTAACAAAACGCGGGATAGATTCATATATGAACCATTAAGGCAACATGGACCTAATCCATTTTTCAACCATATATCAATATGGAAACAAAAGATAATTCTCAAAAAATATTTAAAGCAAATATAAATCAGAAAAACAAGGCATTCATAGGCTGCCAAGCCTCAATGTCAAGTGCTATTCAAGGGCTACACATCCATTGAGTTAAACCTTAATTCAAACCCGTAAGATGGACGTCAATGACCAATCACATATTTTAACCTTGACAAATTCAGGGTCTTTATAAGATTGATTGTCAAGAGTACGTCGAGTCATTCCAGGATTACCTGGTCGGAGTGGCAGGCAAACATAGGCAGGATAACCCGGATTTTTGGTGAATACACCTGGCATCCAAGCCTATTACAAGGGACAACAAAGCTCTTGTTCATTAACAGGAGCCCCCAAGTAATATTTCATTCCAGACGTATAAGCCGGATTATAGGATAGTCATAGCTGTCGGCGTTCTGGGAATGGGGGCCCCAAACTTGCCTGCCTGCAGCCCGAAGTGTGGCTCCACCAGCGGTCCCGTATGACCCATCTTCACCAGCAAACATTCAAGACACTCGCGAGGGGCCAAGCCTCGCAAGGCGGACGACGCAAGACCTCCTCAGGGGCAGCCTCACCAGGATGGATCGCGAGGGGTAGAGAGACCAAGGCGAGGGGCACCTCGCGAGGTTCCTATGATGCGAGCCATGACGACCGGAACAAGGCGGGCGCCAACGCGCGCAGTGTCCTCGTTTCCTCTTTGGTGCTAAAGGGGCAAGCGCAGGCGAGGAGTCCCAAGGCATCAGGCAAAGGTTTCCATATCGATGCAACAAGACCAAGACCAGCAGGACGACAAGATGGAGGTCACCGTGGAGCCCAAGGCGGCGTCACCACCAGAGCCTTTGGCAGGCGAAGACCACTTTTGTCAGGATGGCTTGTACTAGTTGTCTCCCTTTGAATTTTGCCGTTGTGGGATCCCTTCCCGCTCAATATTTGGGAAGAGGACCAGGGCCTCTATAAGTAGGACTAGACACCACCAAGGGAGGCAACTAATTCAGACCCAGATCATCCCGGACCACACAAGTTCACCATGCACAAGAACACCTCTCCTCAGGAGGCTGTTCTTTCCTTGTAACTGTTCATCCTCTGCCCAAGAGGCAATCCACCACACCACACTCGAGTAGGGTATTACACCACAATGATTGCCTGAACCAGTATAAATCTTGTGTCTCGTGTTCTTTGGGTTCGTCGAGCTAGGCTATGAGATCGTAGAGTGCGTGAACTAGAGGTGGGAAGAGATCTTTGTGCACACCCCAGTGTTCGAACCTCAAGGGTTCTTGCCGGAACCCGAAATCCGACATTTGGCGCGCCAGGTAGGGGTGCGCCGGAGCCTTTTCCCCCTGCCGGCCTTGCCTCTCCAACCCACTCTCATGGATGTCACCTCTTCTCCGACTAGATTGACTGGCGCCCTCCGCGGTGCCGGAGGGCTCCTGGCCCTCACCCTCGCCTTGCGGCGGGTGCAGTGGCCGCACAAGTTTAAGCCGGAGATGCCGCCCGTTACGATGGTGCGGCGGATCCGACAACCTTCCTACTGGCGTACGAAGAGGCCATCTTGGAGGCCGGGGGTGACGGTAAGGTCATGGCCAACTGGCTCACAATGTCCCTGGCTGGCGTGCCGCGCACCTGGCTCCTCCATCTGCCAGAATCTTCTTTGGCCTCCTGGGAGGAGCTACGTGACCTCTTCATCACATGCTTCGGAAGACCGGCACCCCCTGTCGTCGCGGCCCTCCTCAGTGACTCGCAAGCGCCGCCCTCGGATCCTCACACCAATTCGTTCTTTTGCCAGATCAGTGTCGTCTCCACGCGGAAGGGGGTTCCCCCGGGTTGGGCGGCGCCCAAGGCCGACCTGATCTTCAACTCGGGGGATCACCCAGTCAACACCGCCGGCTTGGGCGTGCTTCCGATGCTTTGCATGCCATTCGGACTGCGCAATGCGGGAGCAACCTTGGGGCAGCAGCTCAGAAGAAACACTGAGGCTTACGTCGACAACATTGTGGTGAAGTCTCGGGAGGCAAGAACTCTGATTCAGGACCTGGAGGAGACCTTCGCGAGTCTATGCCAAGTGGACCTGCAGCTCAACCCGGAGAAGTGCGTGTTTGGTGTCCCTTCAGGCAAGCTGATGGGCTTCCTCGTGTCTCACAGGGGGATCGAGGCCAACCCGGAGAAGGTCAAGGAAATTGAAGACATGAGCCCACCACAAAACCTCAATGAGATGCAGAAGCTTGCAGGCTGCGTGACTTCGTTGGGATGCTTCATGTCCAAGTTAGGGGAGCGTGCATTGCCGTTTTTCAAGCTGATGAAGAAGAAGGGTCCATTCGAGTGGACCCCCGAGGCCGACCAGGCGTTTTAAGACCTCAAGAGATACTTGACCAGCCCACCGGTGATGGTGTCGCCTCATCCTTGCGAGCCCTTGGTACTCTACCTGTCCGCAACACCCCACTCCGCCAGCGCCGCGTTGGTGGCCCTCAGGGAGGGGCCCGGGGTCGAGGACCCACCAAGTGGAGTCGCCAAGCCGGATGATGAAGCTCAGCACCAAGACGACGCTCCTGAGACAGCGGCTGCCATGACAGGTCATCAAGCGCAAGGAGCTGGATACCCGCAGGGAACACCTCAGTCCTTGGGAGCTAAAAACCCTATCAGCTCTCCCACCCTGGTGTAGCATCCAGTATACTTCGTCAACACAGTCCCACGAGATGCGTGGGCGCGATACCCCATGCCTTAGAAGCTCTTGCTCACGCTCCTGGTGGCCTCGCGCAAGCCACACCACTACTTCCAAGGTGTAACGCCCCGAGACCGATATACCAGGTGTCCTCCAGTTATTCGTTGTTGTTGCCTTGTCATTGCTTGCGTGTCATGCATTGCATATCATGTCATCATGTGCATTTCATTTACATACATGTTCATCTCATGCATCCGAGCATTTTCCCCGTTGTCCGTTTTGCAATCTGGCGCTCCTATGTCACCCGGTGTCCCTTTCTACCTCTTCTCGTGTGCGTGTGTTAAATGTTTTCGGATTGGACCAAGACTTGTCATGCGGCCTTGGTTTACTACCGGTAGACCGCCTGTCAAGTTTCGTGCCATTTGGACTTCGTTTGATACTCCAACGGTTAACCGAGGGACCGAGAAGGCCTCGTGTGTGTTGCAGCCCAACACCCCTCCAAAGTGGCCCAAAACCCACCTAAATCCCATCCATCATCTCGGTCGTTCGGTCACGATCGCGTGGCCGCGAACCACACCTCATTTGGAGCTTCCTAGCTCCATCTACCTATAAATATGTGGCCTCCCCCGTCAAATTCGCGGATGAAACCCTAGTCATCTTCCTCCTCCCGCAGCCGGACATGTCCGTCCTGCTGCCGGACGTGCCCACCACCTCCAGCCACCTCACCCTGGCCAATCACAGGCTGCCACGTCAGCTCCGCCACCATCTCGCCCAATCGCGTGCAGCCACGCGTAGCCGCCTCTCTCTCCTCCACCGCGCGGCCCGCGAGACCCGGATCGGGCCCGCGCCGCCGCCGCCGTCCGCCTGCTAGGCCCGTGCCTCAGCGCCCACTCCTGTCGCCGGAACCCTAGCACCGCCGTGCACGCGCTGGATCCCGTCGCCGCGCCGGTGCGCCACGCCGCCGTGTGCCTCCCGCCGGCAACCTCCGCCACCTGCCACCGGACCCGCGGCGCCCCGTTCCCTGCCGTCGTCCGCCTCGACGCC
>NC_041386.1:207671116-207700598 GCF_002162155.2 Triticum dicoccoides | reverse complement strand
TTGCAGTGCCGCCCGTCGCCACCGGCCGGAGCGCGCCTCCCCGTCGCTGCCGCGCCCGGATCCGGCGAGGTCCGGGCCGGATCCGCTCCTCGCCGACCTCCTCCGCAGGCCTCCCTCGCCGGAGCTGACCTCGGAAAGTGTCCCCCGTTGACCTAGATCCAGATCTGGAGGGTACAATTTCGCCTAAGTCCCTTTTCCCAGTAATATTTTTGAGCATATTCAACGCATCATAACTTCCTCATTGTAGCTCCAATTCGTGCGTGTAGCATATCAAAACGTTCGCCTCGACGAGTACATCATTTCATCTCACTTCATCATTTTCATTTGAGATCATCTTGATGCCCGAAATGCTGTTGGAAAAGGGCTATGTGATGATTGTTTCAGATCTGTTTCAGCAAATGGCATTTTCTCATTTTTGCCATGATTAATGTGTGCATGCTATGATCCTGAGCTCTACATGTTTTTTGTTATATGCCATGCCATCTTTACAGGGTTGTATGCCATGTATTTTTGTGATATTTCTGGTGACTAGCACAAGCATGCAAAGTAGCTTATTCAATGATGCTGATTTCAGGGACTTAGAATTTCACTAAGTCCTTGTCCTGTTATTGTTTTTATGCCATATGTTCATGTTGTTTCCTAGTGATTCGTGCCTCTTTTGAGGATAATCAGTAAGGATGTTTTGTTAATATTGTGGTGCTGTATCCATACATGTCTTTGTTTGCATTTATCAAGCACCCTAGCTTGAGTCAATCGAGCTCTACTTTTGCTATAAAATGTTTCTGGCAGATTGTTAACTTGTTTAGCGATTTTGTCGAGGTTGTTGCTATTGATCCGTGCATGCTATGATGTTTTTCTTGCCATGTCTAGCTTCTATGCCATGTCTTATTCATGGGTGTATGCTTAGTTTGTCATGCCATGCTCTGTAGTGAGTGCATCGATCTCGTAAACATGCCTACTTGTTAATCTGTTTTGCATGCTCCAGTTTTTCACTAAGTCTGAATCTGTTTATGTTTTTGCTCTGTTCACTTGCTTGTAATTGTATTTTCTGATCCCTTTTGGCTCATGGTCACTAAGGGACTTTTGTTATATACTTTGAGTAGCTTCATGCCATGCCTTGCTTTGCCATGATATGTTCTTGTAGCTTGTAGATTTCATGCTCTAAAGATTGCTTCCTGATGATAAATTCCTGACTTGCTGTTAATTTCACCAAGTCTGTAACCTGTTATCATTTGCACTTTTGCCATGCTTGTTTGAACCTGTTAATGAGTGAATTAGCCGTAGCTCAGTGTTCATCTTCTGGCAAGCATCATGAGTGGATCCCTGCCATGTATTGTTTTGCTATGTTTGATTGCAGTAGCTTAATTATCTTGATGCATTTAGATGGCTACTTACTGTTTATCGCAGACCGGTGCCATTTTTGTTTTGCTTCCCATTTCCAAACCGTGCATCCGATTCCAGTGATCTTCATATCGATTTCGACCGAAATGGACTCACCTTTCCAGTGGCACTCTTGGTTTTCCATGTTGAGTCCAGGTTCAATCACTCCTTTCCAAATCATGCATATGCATCACATACCGCATCCCGCATATCATGCCATGTTCATGGGTTGGTTGGTTACTATGTTGTGTGTTTCTTTCTGGTGTTGCTTCTTGGGGTTGGTTCCGATAACGTCGCATTTGTGAGGACCCGTTCGACTACGTCCATTTGTCTTCTTCATGGATTTGTTCTTCTTCCTTGCGGGATTTCAGGCAAGATGACCATAGCCTCGAAATCACTTCTATCTTTGCTTGCTAATTGCTCGCTCTTTTGCTATGCCTATGCTGCGATACCTACCACTTGCTTATCATGCCTCCCATATTGTTAAGCCAAGACTCTAACCCACCTTATACTAGCAAACCATTGTTTGGCTATGTTACCGCTTTGCTCAGCCCCTCTTATAGCGTTGTTAGTTGCAGGTGAAGTTTGGAGTTGTTCCTTGTTGGAACATGGATATTTTGTTGGGATATCACAATATCTATTATTTAATTAATGCATCTATATACTTGGTAAAGGGTGGAAGGCTCGGCCTTATTCATGGTGTTTTGTTCCACTCTTGCCACCCTAGTTTCCGTCATATCGGTGTTATGTTCCCGGTTTTTGCGTTCCTTACACGGTTGGGTTATAATGGGAACCCCTTGACAGTTCGCCTTGAATAAAACTCCTCCAGCAAGTCCCAACCTTGGTTTTACCATTCACCACCTAGCCTCTTTTTCCCTTGGGTTAGGCCAGCCCAAGGGTCATCTTTATTTTAACCCCCCCGGGCCAGTGCTTGTCTAAGTGTTGGTCTGAAATGGGCAGCCTGCGGGGCCACCTCGGGGAAACTTGAGGGCTAGTTTTACTCGTAGCTTGACCTATTCGGTGTTGCCCTGAGAACGAGATATGTGCAGCTCCCATCAGGATGTCGGTGCATCGGGCGGCTTTGCTAGACTTGTTTTACCATTGTCGAGGATGTCTTGTAACCAGGATGCCGAGTCTGATCGGATTGTCTTGGGAGCAGGAATATCCTTCGTTGACCGTGAGAGCTTGTGATGGGCTAAGTTGGGACACCCTGCAGGGATTTGAACTTTCGAAAGCCGTGCCCACGGTTATGGGCAGATGGGAATTTGTTAATGTCCGGTTGTAGAAAACCTGAAACTTAACCTTAATTAAAACGCATCAACCGCGTGTGTAACCGTGATGGCCTCTTTCCGGTGGAGTCCGGGAAGTGAACACGGTGTTGGAGTTATGCTTGACGTAGGTTGTTCTAGGATCAGTTCTTGATCATAGTTGTTCGACCGTGCTTTGCCTTCTCTTCTCACTCTCTTTTGAGTATATGTTAGCTACCATATATGCTAGTCGCTTGCTGCAGCTCCACCTCATACCTTTACCTTACCTATAAGCTTAAATAGTCTTGATCGCGAGGGTGTGAGATTGCTGAGTCCCCGTGACTCACAGATAATTCCAAAACCAGTTTGCAGGTGCCGATGATATCGTGCAGGTGACACAACCAAGCTCAAGGAGGAGCTCAATGAAGATTTTGTCCTTTGTGTTGTTTCACTCTAGTTGATCAGTAGTGGAGCCCAGTTGGGGTCGACCGGGGATCTGTGTAGCATTTGGGGTAGTCTTCTTTATTTTGGTTCCGTAGTCGGCCCTTGAGTGTATTTGGATGATGTAATGCTATATTCCTGTATTGTGTGAAGTGGCGATTGTAAGCCAACTATGTATCTCTTTCCCTTATGTATTACATGGGTTGTTGTGAAGATTACCTCACTTGCGACATTGCTTTCAATGTGGTTATGCGTCTAAGTCATGCTTTGACACGTGGGAGATATAGCCGCATCGAGGGTGTTACAAGTTGGTATCAGATCCTTCCCCGACCTTAGGAGCCCCCTACTTGATCAAATCGTTGGCGTTGTTGAGTTTAGAAAAATGTTTTGAGTCATTTAGGATTATATATATCGGAGAGTTAGGAATTCTTTTTACTCCTCAGTCCCTTCGTTGCTCTGGTGAGGCATCCTGACGTAGAGTTTTGACTCTTCTCTTCTCAAATTTTACTAAATATATTTTAGGATCACGCAGGTATCTTGGAATCGTTCCGATGGTTTTGTGACGTGAACATTGTTCTTGGTGCCTCCTGACATTTAGGGGTTGTGGCAATGTCCCGGGGAGTTGAGCTCCGAGGTGTTGTCGTCACAATTTTATCGTTGCAATTCTGGAATACCTGAGTTCTGCCGACATCGAAAATCTCTTTTATGCAGTTGTTGGTGAGATAACCTCGACGCGGCCCAGTACTGGGGCGAGAGTTCGGGAGTATTGCCATAACTCGTATAATGGATGCTTTTTGAAGGTTGAGGTAAACGATTTCCGAAGGTTTCTTGGTTATGTGTTGAAGGATGGGTAGATCTGGATGTAGGATTTGTTAGTTTTGGGTGAGATATTATGCTTCTCCTGTATCCCCAACACCTGATTGCATAATGGGAAAATTTCGGGAGTTTATAAGTGGGAATTCAAGTAGCTCTTAGGATATCTTTCCGACAGATGTATGATATGAAATTGGGGTTCGACGTCTAGTGGTCCGCCTATTCACGGTTGGTTTTACAGTGGTGTCATTGTGCCTTAAAGAGTCCTTGGTTATGCCGACTCGGGGACGCTTCGTATGTCATGTGCACTGCCTTGTACATGAGGGTGCTGTACGATTGAGCCCGTGTAGGCCCCACCACGAAAACTTCGGACGAAATCTCTATCATATGTTTGTTCCGGCTTATTCTGCAAGCCAACCCTTTGTTTTGTTTTGAGTTATGGTACTCGAGTTGCTTCGAAGTCAAGTGTTGATTCCATACCTTTCCTAAGCGGTGTTCTCATATTCCTATGCGAATACTAATCCTTCTCGTTTATTGAGATTGTCATGTCAATCCTTTTCAACCGGTGTGTTTTTCTTCTAGTGGATCCGGCCATTTCATCATCCGCAAGATCAATTATCAGTTCTTCTCAACGGTGTTCATTTCATTCGTCCCAAGTTGTTTTTGTTTTCCCGCCCACCCACCCCTTTTTCTTCAAGGACTCAGATTTCTTTATCAAGTATCTATCTTATGATTATGAAGTCTCTCCTTTCTTTTCCGTCAATATTCTTACCCGATGATGCTCATGAAGATTCTAACGGAGCCTCAAGTTTATCATTCTTTGTTCTTTTATCTTCCCCGGTGTGTTCAATGCATTCTTTCGATGGTGATCACATCCTTTTCCTCGTTTCAAATGTGTTCTTATGCCGGTGCACCTCATAATCATTCCCCGCATGATATTCAATTGTTCCGGAGTGCTGAAGAAATCTCAGAAGGCTCATTTTGTCATTCAAGATCCGTTCAACTTATTTCGAGGTTGTTGTCTCTTCCAAGCCATTAAATTCAACCGGTGCACTCTATCTTTTAAATCATTTCAACGGCGTTTCTTTGAGTGGGCCCTAACCCACAGGTCTTTTCCTAGGATCTTACCTTACTCTTCTTATTTTTCGGGAGCTTCTCAAATTCTTTTTTCTAAAGTTTGACGTAAGAATGATTTATCATCAGTCAAATGTCTTTCTCCAAGATCTGTCAAATTCTTTTCATCGTTGGCTCAACCTTTTCTATTCTTCATTCCGGAGTGCCTCAATAATTTTTGCTGGTGTTTCTCATCGTCATTCTCTGCATTTGAAGACCGAAGAAGAGTTTTCCCTTGAATCTTGTTTTGTTCTATCAAAGATTCGTGGTTCTAGCTTAATGCCTTCTTCTCATAATTGTTTTTGATTGTGAGAATTCTTTTCACCTATCTAGAGTAATTCAGGAGTCTTTTCAGTTTGATTCTCCGAAGGCCATCATTGCAGAAGATTTATTCATTCTTTCCAATCTTACCGGTGCATCGTTCAAGTGATCTCTAATCAGCTCGTGATCTCTTCGTTCTCTTGTATCTAAATCCTAGCAAGTATCTTCATTTGTTCTCTAATTCTTCCCGGTGTTTCGTTATCCTTTCTTCGTTCATTTTTTAATTCTTACGGTGGTTCGTTCAAGAGTTTTCTCTTCCTTCTTTATAATATCAATTTATTCGTTGTTTCAACCCTTCCGGTGGTTCGTTCAATACCTTCCCAAGTTGGCGTGATATCTATCTTAATATTTTCTTCGAGAATAAGTAGTATGCCAAATCCGTTGATTGTCATCAATTTAATTGTGAAGGATAAGCATAATGTATTTCTTATTCTTGTTTCATCCAAGTGATTAATTCCCTATTCCGGAGGCTCATCAAATTCTCGGTTTCATTTGTTTCATCTTGCTTTTCCAGAGTTCCAAGCTTTTCCACATTATATTGTCGCGAAGATTCATCTAAATCACCAGAAGGCTTCACCTTGTGTTTTCAACTCCTCTTTCCTTCCGTTCGATCATCATTTTTGTTACCGGAGTTCTTCATGGAGGCTCATCATGGTGGTTCATCAAAGATTTAATTCCTTCTCCAAGTTTTTATCGAGATTCTTTTCAGAGGAGCTCAAGCATTCTTCATCTTGCAATCAAGAGTGCAATTCTTTCTTCCATATCATTGGAGGTGGTATTATGTCGTTCTTGATAATTTGAGTTCATGTTTCATGATTCACAGGTTGTTAAGAATGGGGTATTTTAAATCCATCAACCTCTTCGTTGGAGTTATCTTGGGTTATATTTCACCTAAAGCCGTCCCTAAGGATTGTTGCTAATTGTGGTGCTCATATATGTTCCAAGTTCTTCATCTACCCTCCCGATGAAATAACTTAATCGTCTCCTTGTTCATATCAATTCAATTTTTATTCCCGTGAGTGGCAGGTTGTCACCTCATAATTTGAGATGTATTCCATAAGACCATATCAAGATTATTCTTTTCGTTGTTGGCTTTCCAACAACTCTGTCCGACCCTTCTCCCAGGGATGCCTTGTCAAGCTCAATTGTGGCACAAGTTGGCATTTTCTTCCCCATTCTTTTATTTCAATTATCTATCTTTTATTTCTTCCTTCTGGAGGCATTGTGATGTTGCTCTCTTCAACCCATCTTCTTGTTTTGTCAGGATCACGTTCTTTTCGTGCATTTCCATTTAACCGGAGTGTTGTGTTTTCATTCAAGTATCTTCTCATCTTATCAAGTTCTTATTCAATTCCTTTTCTTTTCAATCGGAGTGCTGCCCGAAGTTGTTCTTCCTTGTTCCTCTTTTCTAACGGAGTGTTTTCAACTTTGTCATCTCCGTTGTATTCTTTTCTCGAAATGGATTAACCTCTCAGGTCTCGTGGTTTCACTCATTTGTCAAAGAAGCAACTTAGCTTTACCTCTCCTCTTTCTCTTCCGTTGTCCCTTCGGTGCCATTCTAGATCTCGGGACGAGATCCTCTCGTAGTGGTGGAGTGTTGTAATGCCCTGAGACCGATGTGCTAGGTGTCCTCTAGTTATTCGTTGTTGTTGCCTTGTCATTGCTTGCGTGTCATGCATTGCATATCATGTCATCATGTGCATTTCATTTGCATACATGTTCGTCTCATGCATCCGAGCATTTTCCCCGTTGTCTATTTTGCAATCCGGCGCTCCTATGTCACCCGGTGTCCCTTTCTACCTCTTTTCGTGTGCGGGTGTTAAACTTTTTTGGATTGGAATGAGACTTGTCATGCGGCCTTGGTTTACTACCGGTAGACCGCATATCAAGTTTCGTGCCATTTGGACTTCGTTTGATACTCCAACGGTTAACCGAGGGACCGAGAAGGCCTCGTGTGTGTTGCAGCCCAACACCCCTCCAAAGTGGACTAAAACCCACCTAAACCCCCTCCATCATCTCGGTCGTTCGATCACTATCGCGTGGCCGCGAACCGCACCTCATTTGGAGCTTCCTAGCTCCCTCTACCTATAAATATGTGGCCTCCCCCGTCAAATTCGCAGATGAAACCCTAGTCATCTTCCTCCTCCCACAGCCGGACATGTCCGTCCCGCCGCCGGATGTGTCCACCGCCTCCAGCCACCTCACCCCGGCCAATCACAGGCTGCCACGTAAGCTCCGCCACCGTCTCGCCCAATCACGTGCAGCCACGCGTAGCCGCCTCTCTCTCCTCCACCGCGTGGCCCGCGAGACGCGGATCAGGCCCGCGCGAGCCCGCGCCGCCGCCGCCGTCCGCCTGCTCGGCCCGCACCTCAGCGCCCATCCCCGCCGCCGGAACCCTAGCGCCGCCGTGCGCGCGCCGGATCCCTTCGCCGCGCCGGTGCGCCACGCCGCCGTGTGCCTCCCGCCGGCGACCTCCACCGCCTGCCATCGGACCCGCGCCACCCCGTTACCCACCGTCGTCCGACTCGACGCCGTGCGCCACCCCGCCGCCCGTCGACGACCGTGCGCTGCCGCCCGCCATTTGCAGCGCCGCCCATCGCCACCGGCAGGAGCGCGCCTCCCCGCCGCCGCCGCTCCTCGCCGACCTCCTCCGCAGGCCTCCCTCGCCGGAGAGTGCCTCCCTCGCCGGAGTTGACCTCAGGAAGCGTGCCCTGTTGACCTAGATCCAGATCTAGAGGGTACAATTTCGCCTAAGTCCTTTTTCCCAGTAATATTTTTGAGCATATTCAACGCATCATAACTTCCTCATCGTAGCTCCAATTCGTGCGTGTTGCATATCAAAACGTTCGCTTCGACGAGTACATCATTTCATCTCAGTGCATCATTTTCATTTGAGATCATCTTGATGCCCGAAATGCTGTTGGAAGAGGGCTATGTGATGATTGTTTCAGATCTGTTTCAGCAAATGGCATTTTGTCATTTTTGCCATGATTAATGTGTGCATGCTATGATCCTGAGCTCTACATGTTTTTTGTTATATGCCATGCCATCTTTATAGGGTTGTATGCCATGTATTTTTGTGATATTTCTGGTGACTAGCACAAGCATGCAAAGTAGCTTATTCAATGATGCTGATTTCAGGGACTTAGAATTTCACTAAGTCCTTGTCCTGTTATTGTTTTTATGCCATATGTTCATGTTGTTTCCTAGTGATCCGTGCCTCTTTTGAGGATAATCAGTAAGGATGTTTTGTTAATATTGTGGTTCTGTATCCATCCATGTCCTTGTTTGCATTTGCCGAGGTTGTTGCTATTGATCCGTGCATGCTATGATGTTGTTGTTGCCATGTCTAGCTTCTATGCCATGTCTTCTTCATGGGTGTATGCTTAGTTTGTCATGCCATGCTCTGTAGTGAGTGCATCGATCTCGTAAACATGCCTACTTGTTAATCTGTTTTGCATGCTCCAGTTTTTCACTAAGTCTGAATCTGTTTATGTTTTTGCTCTGTTCACATGCTTTTAATTGTATTTTCTGATCCCTTTTGGCTCATGGTCACTAAGGGACTTTTGTTATATGCTTTGAGTAGCTTCATGCCATGCCTTGCTTTTCCATGATATGTTCTTGTAGCTTGTAGATTTCATGCTCTAAAGATTGCTTCCTGATGATAAATTCCTGACTTGCTGTTAATTTCACCAAGTCTGTAACCTGTTATCATTTGCACTTTTGCCATGCTTGTTTGAACCTGTTAATGAGTGAATTAGCCGTAGCTCAGTGTTCATCTTTTGGCAAGCATCATGAGTGGATCCCTGCCATGTATTGTTTTGCTATGTTTGAGTGCAGTAGCTTAATTATCTTGGTGCATATAGATGGCTACTTGCTGTTTATCGCAGACCGGTGCCATTTTTGTTTTGCTTGACATTTCCAAACCGTGCATCCGATTCCGGTGATCTTCATATCGATTTCGACCGAAATGGACTCACCTTTCCAGTGGCACTCTTGGTTTTCCAAGTTGAGGCCAGGTTCAACCATTCCTTTCCAAATCATGCATATGCATCGCATACCGCATCCCACATATCATGCCATGTTCATGGGTTGGTTGGTTACTATGTTGTGTGTTTCTTTCCGGTGTTGCTTCTTGGGGTTGGTTCCGATAACGTCACATTTGTGAGGACCCGTTCGACTACGTCCGTTTGTCGTCTTCATGGACTCGTTCTTCTTCCTTGCGGGATTTCAGGCAAGATGACCATACCCTCGAATTCACTTCTATCTTTGCTTGCTAGTTGCTCGCTCTTTTGCTATGCCTATGCTACGATACCTACCACTTGCTTATCATGCCTCCATATTGTTAAGCCAAGACTCTAACCCACCTTGTCCTAGCAAACCATTGTTTGGCTATGTTACCGCTTTGCTCAGCCCCTATTATAGTGTTGTTAGTTGCAGGTGAAGTTTGGAGTTGTTCCTTGTTGGAACACGGATATTTTGTTGGGATATCACAATATCTCTTATTTAATTAATGCATCTATATACTTGGTAAAGGGTGGAAGGCTCTGCCTTATGCCTGGTGTTTTGTTCCACTCTTGCCTCCCTAGTTTCCGTCATATCGGTGTTATGTTCCCGGATTTTGCGTTCCTTACACGGTTGGGTTATAATGGGAACCCCTTGACAGTTCGCCTTGAATAAAACTCCTCCAGCAAGGCCCAACCTTGGTTTTACCATTCGCCACCTAGCCTCTTTTTCCCTTGGGTTAGGCCAGCCCAAGGGTCATCTTTATTTTAACCCCTCGGGCCAGTGCTTGTCTAAGTGTTGGTCTGAAATGGGCAGCCCGCAGGGCCACCTCGGGGAAACTTGAGGGCTGGTTTTACTCGTAGCTTGACCTATCCGGTGTTGCCCTGAGAACGAGATATGTGCAGCTCCCATCAGGATGTCGGCGCATCGGGCGGCTTTGCTGGACTTGTTTTACCATTGTCGAGGATGTCTTGTAACCGGGATGCCGAGTCTGATCGGATTGTCTTGAGAGAAGGAATATCCTTCATTGACTGTGAGAGCTTGTGATGGGCTAAGTTGGGACACCCCTGCAGGGATTTGAACTTTCGAAAGCCGTGCCCGCGGTTATGGGCAGATGGGTATTTGTTAATGTCCGTTTGTAGAAAACCTGAAACTTAACCTTAATTAAAACGCATCAACCGCGTGTGTAACCGTGATGGTCTCTTTCCGGTGGAGTCCGGGAAGTGAACACGGTGTTGGAGTTATGCTTGACGTAGGTTGTTCTAGGATCACTTCTTGATCATAGTTGTTCGACCGTGCCTTTGCCTTCTCTTCTCGCTCTCTTTTGCGTGTTAGCCACCATATATGCTAGTCGCTTGTTGCAGCTCCACCTCATACCTTTACCTTACCTATAAGCTTAAATAGTGTTGATCGCGAGGGTGTGAGATTGCTGAGTCCCTGTGACTCACAGATACTTCCAAAACCAGTTTGCAGGTGCCGATGATATCGTGCAGGTGACGCAACCAAGCTCAAGGAGGAGCTCGATGAAGATTTTGTCCTTTGTGTTGTTTCGCTCTAGTTGATCAGTAGTGGAGCCCAGTTGGGGTCGACCGGGGATCTGTATAGCATTTGGGGTAGTCTTCGTTTATTTTGGTTCTGTAGTCGGCCCTTGAGTGTATTTGGATGATGTAATGCTATATTCATGTATTGTGTGAAGTGGCGATTGTAAGCCAACTATGTATCTCTTTCCCTTATGTATTACATGGGTTGTTATGAAGATTGCCTCACTTGCGACATTGCTTTCAATGCGGTTATGCCTCTAAGTCGTGCTTCGACACGTGGGAGATATAGCCGCATCGAGGGCGTTACACAAGGTCACCCCATCAAGGTCGTTTCAGCCTACCCATTGGAGAGAGTGCTCAGAAGCCCTAATGCTGTGGGAAGGGTCGCCGAATGGAACATCGAGCTGCAAGTGTTCAACCTGGAGTTCAGCACAACCAGAGTCATCAAGGGGGCTGCGCTTGCCGACTTTGTGGCAGAATGGACTGCCACTCCAGGGCTCAAAGCAGGCGAGAACCGATCTCTCTCGCTAGGAAGTGAGGCGCCGGATGGCTGGGACATGTACTTCGACGGCGTGTTTGTGCATCAGGGCGCGGGGGCTGGAGCCGTGCTTATCTCGCCCACTCAGGAAAAGCTTTACTACGTCGTGCAACTCTGCTTCAAGTGAGGCGAGAAGGTCTCCAGCAACATCGCATTGTATGAGGACTTCATCGCCGGCCTCAAAGCAGCAGTGGCGCTGGGAGTGAAGCGCCTCACCGTCAAAGGAGACTCATAGCTCCTCGTCAACTTCTCCAACAAGGTGTACGAGCCAAAGGATGAGCACATGGAGGCATACCTCGCGGAGGTGCGCAAAATGGAGAAGCAATTCTTGGGTCTGGAACTACAACATGTACCTCATGGCACCAACAAAGAGGCCGATGACATCGCCAGAAGAGCATCCAAGTGGCAGCCCCAAGAGCCTGGCGTCTTTGAGGAACGGCTCTTCAAGCCCTCGGCAGCACCTCCACCTGTGGAGCCACTGCCATCTCAAGAGGAACTCCCCCAGCCTCCAGCCTTGGGAGCCCCTGCCTGCAGCCCGACCTCGGGAGCGCGCCCCCTCTTAGCACTCGAGCCTCAGGAGGGGAGCTGGATCGAAGAGTTCAAGGCATACCTGACGCAAGGCACGCTGCCGGAGAAGGAGGAAGACGTGGAATGTGTGGCCTGGTAGGCTACGGAGTACTGCATTCAGGATGGTGAGCTATACAGGAAGCGGCCAAATGATGTCTCTCTACGATGTATTTCCAGGGAACATGGGAAAGAGTTGCTAGCTAACATACATGGCGGAGACTGCGGGCACCACTCGTCGTTGCGCACCCTGGTCGGCAAGGCTTTCCGCAACAGGTTTTACTGGCCCACGACACTCAACGACGCGGCCGAGCTGTTGAAATCTTGTGAGGCCTGCCAGTTCCACGCCAAGCAGATCCACCAGCCTGCTCAAGACCTCCAGACTATCCCGCTCTCATGGCCGTTCGCGGTCTGGGGGCTGGATATCCTGGGTCCATTCCCTCGAGCGCCAGGAGGCTACCGCTACCTCTACTTCACCATTGACAAATTAACCAAGTGGGCGGAAGTGGAAGCTGTCCGCACCATCCTGGCCGGGTCAGCAGTCTAGTTCATCAATGGCCTCATAAGCCGATTTGGGGTCCCTAACCGCATCATCACCGACAACGGCTCGCAGTTCACTAGCAATCTCTTCAAAACTTATTGTGCTAACCTTGGAACGCAGATCTGCTACGCCTTCGTGGCGCACCCCAGGAGCAACGACCAAGCCGAACGCGCCAACACGGAGGTCCTGAGGGGTCTCAAGACAAGAACCTTCAAGAACAAGCTTGAGGCCTGCGGCAGGGGCTGGCACGATGAGCTCCAATCCGTGCTGCGGTCCATCCGCACCACTGCCACCAGGCCGACAGGCGAGACCCCGTTCTTCCTCGTCTACGGAGCAGGAGTGGTTCTCCCATACGAGGTCAGGCATCGCTCTACGCCGGTCCTGGCGTTTGATGAAACACGACAGGACGCCATGCGGGGGACGGATCTCGTGCTGGGGGAGGAATGCCTCCGAGAAGCCTCACTTTGAGCTGCGAGGTACCAGCATGTGCTGCGGCAGTACCACTGCCGCAGCGTCTACTCCAGGACGCTCGAGGTGGGTGATCTTGTCCTGAGGCGGGTGCTCTCCAAGGAAGGGCTGCACAAGCTCTCTCCCATGTAGGAGGGCCCATTTGGGGTCGCCCACGTCTCCAGGCCTGGTGGCGCGTGCCTGGAGACGCAGGATGGGATCCCCATCTAGAACACCTGGAACATCCAGCACCTCTGGAGGTTCTAGCCATGAAGCAAGGCCCAGTGCCTGTGAAGCAAGGCCCAGTGTCTGTGAAGAATCTCCGCTCGTGACTCTCATGTAATAATGAGTGGGGCTGTACATGCCTCGGAGTCTCAGGAGTGCCGCCCTCGGGCCTCGGGGGCTCCCTCCCACGCCTAGTGGCAGCACTTAGCTCCGCGCTGGTGAGAAGACAAGAAGACTAGATTAGGTGCCGGACGCGGCTTTTCATTTTCTTTTCGTAGTTGGTCGCCCTTTCTTTTAAGTGAGAGTTTGATTTCTGGTGTTCCTTGCTGGCCTGGTTTCTTTGTCCTTGTTGCCTCCCTTTTTGCCCTCGGGTCCTCGTTTTTGACCCGTTTTTCTCTCCCTCGCATGCCTCGTGAGGGGGCTGGGCAGGCGCCCTCGTGAGCCTTTTCGCTTTCTTGTCTTTTGAAGGCACCCTCGCTCGAGCTCGCAAGCTAGCACGCCCTTCTCAGTCCATGCCCCCTGGGTACCGCGACGCGAAGCTCAAGGTTACAGCCGGCAGTGCCTACGATCAGGGTCTAGAAGAACAAGGATTTCCTGGCAAATTTTTGCAGTTCTCGGGCGCCCCCCGAGCACAGGAGACCTCGCCAGGCATTGGCGCGTCTTGTGAGGCGGAATCTACTCCAGGCACATCAAGCTAAGTCATTCTACGCGCATACATAAAACATGACGCCGCAACACAACACAGGAATGATAAACATAGCACAACCACTTAGAAACCATAATTGTCGCACGCCCTAGCAGGGCCCCATACTTGTCTCTCTCTAATGCATGAATGGATGGGTGATGGGGGCTCCACCTACCCACCCATTTATAGCCAAGGGGAGGCCAACCGCTGGCCTCCACAATCTAAGGTAATAATGTCCTTTTTCTGCACGCAGCAGGGACTCGTCAAGTCAGGCGGTTGCCGAGGCGGCATGGGGAAACGGAGATGCCCACGTCCAACCAATCGCTAGCGTCAAGCGGGGCCACGGGCTTTTGGGGCCCGCGGCGCTCCGCGCTTGCCCCTTTGGCTACAGCTCGAATCTAAGCCCGAGTGTGCCTTGGGCCCGGGGGCTTCTGTCGGCGTTCTGGGAACAGGGGTCCCCAGACTTGCCTGCCTGCGGCCCGCAGCGTGGCTCCACCAGCAGCCCCATATGGCCCATATTCACCAGCAAACATTCAAGACCCTCGCGAGGGGCTAAGCCTCGTGAGGTGGACGATGCAAGACCTCCTCAGGGGCGGCCTCACCAGGATGGCTCGCGAGGGGCAGAGAGACCAAGGCGAGGGACACCTTGCGAGGTTCCTATGATGCAAGCCATGACGACCGAAACTAGGCGAGCGCTAGCATGCGCAGTGTCCTCGTTTCCTCTTTGGTGCTAAAGGGGCAGGCGCAGGCGAGGAGTCCCGAGGCATCAGGCAAAGGTTTCCATATCGGTGCAACAAGACCAAGACTAGCAGGACGACAAGACGGAGGTCACCGTGGAGCCGAAGGCGGCGTCACCACCAGAGCCTTTGGCAGGCGAAGACCACTTTTGTCAGGATAGCTTGTACTAGTTGTCTCCCTTCGAATTTGGTCGTTGTGGGATCCTTCCCGCTCAATATTTGGGAAGAGGACCAGGGCCTCTATAAGTAGGACCGGCCACCACCAAGGGAGGCAACTGATTCAGACCCAGATCATCCCGAACCACACAAGGTCACCACACACAAGAACACCTCTCCTCAGGAGGCTGTTATTCCCATGTAACTGTCATTCTCAGCCCAAGAGGCAATCCACCACACCACACTGGTGTAGGGTATTACACCACAACGGTGGTCTGAACCAGTATAAATCTTGTGTCTCGTGTTCTTTGGGTTCGTCAAGTTAGACTGTGAGATCGTAGAGTGTGTGAACTAGAGAGGGGAAGAGATCTTCATGCGCACTCCAGTGTTCGAACCCCAAGGGTTTTGCCAGAACCCGAAATCCGACAATAGCTATGCTCAATGAGTAGGAAGCCCCCAATATTTTGTAATCATGGCGTACAAGACAGATCAGGAGGATAGTCATAGCTATGCTCAATAAGCAGGAAGCCCCCCTGGTGACCCACAAGTATAGGGGATCTATCATAGTCCTTTCGATAAGTAAGAGTGTCGAACCCAACGAGGAGCATAAGGAAATGATGAGCGGTTTTCAGCAAGGTATTCTCTACAAGTACTGAAATAAGTGGTAACAGATAGTTTTGTGATAAGATAATTTGTAACGAGTAACAAGTAACAAAAGTAAATAAAGTGCAACAAGGTGGCCCAATCCTTTTTGTAGCAAAGGACAAGCCTGGACAAACTCTTATATAACGAAAAGCGCTCCCGAGGACACATGGGAATATCGTCAAGCTAGTTTTCATCACGTTCATATGATTCGCGTTCGGTACTTTGATAATTTGACATGTGGGTGGACCGGTGCTTGGGTGCTGTTCTTACTTGAACAAGCATCCCACTTATGATTAACCTCTATTGCAAGCATCCGCAACTACAACAAAAGTATTAAGCTAAACCTAACCATAGCATGAAACATATGGATCCAAATCAGCCCCTTACGATGCAACACATAAACTAGGGTTTAAGCTTCTGTCACTCTAGCAACCCATCATCTACTTATTACTTCCCAATGCCTTCCACTAGGCCCAAATAATGGTGAAGTGTTATGTAGTCGACATTCACATGACACCACTAGAGGCTAGACAACATACATCTCATCAAAATATCAAACGAATACCAAATTCACATGACTACTAATAGCAAGACTTCTCCCTTGTCCTCAGGAAGAAACATAACTACTCACAAAGCATATTCATGTTCATAATCAGAGGGGTAATAATGTGCATAAAGGATCTGAACATATGATCTTCCACCAATTAAACCAACTAGCATCAACTACAAGGAGTAATTAACACTACTAGCAACCTACTAGCACCAATCCCGGACTTGGAGACAAGAATTGGATACAAGAGATGAACTAGGGTTTTGAGATGAGATGGTGCTGATGAACATGTTGATGGAGATTGCCCTCTCCCAATGAGAGGAGCATTGGTGATGACGATGGCGATGATTTCCCCCTCCGGGAGGGAAGTTTCCCCGACGGAACAGCTCTGCCGGAGCTCTAGATTGGATCCGCCAAGGTTCCGCCTCGTGGCGGCGGAGTTTCATCCCGAAAGGTTGCTTATTATTTTTTCTCGACGAAAGACTTCATATAGGAGAAGATGGTCATCGGAGAGCCACCAGGGGGCCCACGAGGTAGGGGGCGCGCCCTAGGGGGGGCGCCCCCACCCTCGTGAGCAGGGTGTGGTCCCCCTGGTCTTCATCTTTGGCGAGGATTTTTCATTATTTATTATAAGGTGTTCCGTTGAGTTTTAGGACTTTTGGAGTTGTGCAGAATAGGTCTCTAATATTTTCTCCTTTTCCAGCCCAGAATTCCAACTGCCGGCATTCTCCCTCCTTATGTAAACCTTGTAAAATAAGAGAGAATAGACATAAGTATTGTGACATAATGTGAAATAACAGCCCATAATGCAATAAACATCGATATAAAAGCATGATGCAAAATGGACGTATCAACTCCCCCAAGCTTTGACCTCGCTTGTCCTCAAGAGAAAGCCGATAACAATAAATATGTCCCCATGTTTAGAGGTAGAGGCGTCGATAAAAATAAAATACGGACATGAGGGCATCATGATTATTCTCATAACAACAACATATATAGATATTTTCATATGATTACTTATGTTCAAGTGATGATCTATTCACAATGCAAAAGTATGAATCAAAAACCTTATTGAGAACCAACAAACTATAACCTTAGTCATTGAAGCAATTGCAATTTATCATAACATCAAAAAGAGTATATGTCAGAGCTAAAAGCAAGTCCACATACTCAACTATCATCTAGTCCTTCATAATTGCTAACACTCGCACAATATTTGTGGTTACGGAGTTTTAATCGGACACAGAGAAAGATAGGGGCTTATAGTTTCGCCCCACAACCTTTTACCTCAAGGGTAATGCCAACAATAATAACTCATTCTCCCCTACATCCAATTAGATACATCTATCAGGATCTTTCCAACACATTGTGCTTGCCAAAGGATAAAATGTAAAAAGGAAAGGTGAAGATAACCATGACTCTTGCATAAGGTAGAAGATAATAATAAAAGATAGGCCCTTCACAAAGGGAAGCAGAGGTTGCCATGCGCTTTTATGGTTGGATGTACAAAATCTTAATGCGAAAGAATGTCACTTTATATTGCCCCTTGTGATATGAACCTTTATTATGCAGTCTGTCACTTTTATTACTTCCACATCACAAGATCGTACAAATCTTATTTCTCCCACACTAATCATACATATTTAGAGAAATTTTTATTGCTTTGCACCGATGACAACTTACTTGAAGGATCTTACTCAATCCATAGGTAGATATGGTGGACTCTCATGGCAAAACTGGCTTAAGGGTATTTGGAAGCACAAGTAGCATCTCTACTTGGTGCTGAGAATTTGGCTAGCATGAGGGGGAAAGGCAAGCTCAACATGTTGGATGATCCATGACAACATACTTTATCTCAGATATAAGAAAACATAACCCATTACGTTGTCTTCCTTGTCCAACATCAACTCTTTAACATGTCATATTTTGATGAGTGCTCCCAATCATAAAAGATGTCAATAATAGTATATTTATATGTGAAACCTCTCTTTCCTTATTACTTCCTATTAATTGCAACGATGACAAAAGCTATGTCTGCCAACTCCCAACAACTTTTAATGATCACACTCTTTCTATGTGAAGTCATTACTATCAATAAGATCAATATGAACTTTTGTTTCTGCTTATTCTTTTTCTCTTTTCTTTTATTCACCCAAGGTCATAGCAAGAAAATCAAGCCCTTAACTCAACACTAATCTTTATTATATAGCTGACAGACTCGATTACATAGAGAGATCATAAAGAAAAACTTAAAACTAGATCATGCCATAAACTTTATTCTACTAGATCAAAATACTACCAAAAGAATCGAACTAAGAAAAACGGTAAAGATAAAAGTGATGGTGATACGATACGGGGGCACCTCCCCCAAGCTTGGCGGTTGCCAAGGGGAGTGCCCATACCCATGTTATTATATCTCCTTGGTTGGTGAAGAAGGTGGAGGTGTTGTTGATGATGCAGGCTTGTCATCCATCTTCCAAGGCATAGGTTCACCATCATAGAAGGATGATCGAGTCTCCGGAATCCTCGAATCTGCAGCCAAACTCATTCTTTTGAATCTATTTTCATACTCACAATTTTGGTTTTGCAGGTCATAGATTTGGGCTTGGAGGTGCTCGATCTTCTCATATAGCTTGAAGATGGCCTCCTCGGTGTCCTTGGCATCCGACCTGTAGTTGTTAGTGAACTCCGCGAGCATCGTGTGGCTAGCGTTGATTCCACTCCCCACCATCCCCTGGCACTTGAAAACTTGTTGCTCCATTGCTTCGAGCCTCGTCTCCATGCTTCCGGTTCCCTTGGGTCCCTCAGCATCACGGATGTGCATCAACCCATCACGCATCTCAATGGTTTGAGGGTGTCGCAGCACCTCTGCGAGGTAAGGGTTGATGACCTTCTCGAAGAACTTGTCCTTGGAAGCACTTGGAGACATCATGATAATCTAGATCTGTTAGAAAAACAGCTCAAAACAAAAATAGGAGATTTTTACGTGATACGGGAGTCAAAACACCCGGGAGATTATATAATGAATTTTTACCGACCAAAATACGTATCGTGCAAGAAAATAGAGTCCGGAAGGCACATGAGTTGCTCACGAGGTAGGGGGGCGTGCCCAGGGGGTAGGGCACACCCTCCACCCTCGTGGGGCCCTCGTGTCCTTCCCGGACTGCTACTTAATTTTCTATTTTTCTAAATATTCCAAAACAGAGAAATATTGCCTTAAAAATTGTTTTGGAGTCGGTTTACTTACCGTACCACATACCTATTCCTTTTCGGAGTCTAAAATGTTCTGGAAAGTGTCTCTTATGTATTCCTCCGGGGTTATAGTTTCAATAATATTGGTTTCAATATTTATGGGATTACCTGAGATATAATGTTTGATTCTTTGACTGTTTACCACCTTCTGATTTGTGCCTTCGAAGTTGTTGATTTTTATGGCACTGGAACGATAGACCTCCTCGATAACATAGGGGCCTTCCCATTTAGAGGGAAGTTTACCTGCAAAAAATCTTAAACGAGAATTGTATAGCAATACATAATCACCTACATTAAACTCACGCCTTTGTATCCTTTTGTCATGCCATCTTTTAACCTTTTCTTTAAACAACTTGGTATTTTCATAAGGTTGGGTTCTCCATTCATCAAGTGAGCTAATATCAAATAACCTATTTTCACCGGCAAGTTTGAAATCATAGTTGAGCTCTTTAATAGCCCAATTAGCCTTGTGTTCTAGTTCGAGAGGTAAGTGACATGCTTTTCCATAGACCATTTTATACGGAGACATGCCCATAGGATTTTTATATGCAGTTCTATAGGCCCACAATGCATCATCAAGTTTCTTGGACCAATTCTTTCTAGACCTATTGACAGTATTTTGCAAAATTAATTTGAGTTCTCTATTACTCAATTCTACTTGACCACTAGACTGTGGGTGATACGGAGATGCAATTCTATGATTGACGTCATATTTAGCCAGGATTTTACGGAAAGCACCATGAATAAAATGTGAACCACCATTAGTCATTAAATATCTAGGTACTCCAAACCTAGGAAAAATAACTTCTTTAAGCATTTTAATAGAAGTGTTATGATCAGCACTACTAGTTGGAATAACTTCTACCCACTTAGTAACGTAATCAACAACAACTAAAATATGTGTATATCCATTAGAGGCAGGAAAAGGTCCCATATAATAAAAGCCCCAAACATCAAATGGTTCAATAAAAAGTGAATAATTCATAGGCATTTCTTGACGTCTACTAATATTACCAATTCTTTGACATTCATCACAAGATAGGACAAACTTACGGGCATCCTTGAAGAGAGTAGGCCAATAAAAACTGGATTGCAATACCTTATGTGCAGTTCTATCTCCCGCGTGGTGTCCTCCATAAGTTTCGGAGTGGCACTTGCGTAGGATTTGTTCCTGTTCATGCTCAGGTACACAACGTCTAATAACAGCATCACTCCTTCTTAATAAAGATGTGGGTCATCCCAAAAGTAATGTCTCAAATCATAGAAGAACTTTTTCTTTTGTTGGTATGTGAAGCTAGGTGGTATGAACTTAGCAACAATGTAATTAGCATAATCAACATACCAAGGGGTACTACGAGAAGTACTTATGACATTTAATTGTTCATCAGGAAAGCTATCATCAATAGCTAGTGGGTCATCAAGAACATTCTCTAACCTAGATAAGTTGTCTGCAACGGGGTTCTCAGCTCCTTTTCTATCAACAATATGTAAATCAAATTCTTGTAGCAAGAGAACCCATCTAATAAGTCTAGGTTTAGCATCTTTCTTCTCGATAAGATATTTAATAGCAGCATGATCAGTGTGGATAGTTACTTTAGAATCAACAATATAAGGTCTGAACTTATCACAAGCAAATACAACTGCTAAAAGTTCTTTTTCAGTAGTAGCATAATTTCTTTGAGCATTGTCTAGAGTCTTACTAGCATAATGGATAACATTTACTTTCATATCAACTCTTTGCCCTAGAATAGCACCTACAGCATAATCGCTAGCATCACACATAATTTCAAAGGGTAAATTCCAATCAGGTGGCTGAACAATAGGTGCAGAGACTAATGCTTTCTTAAGTATTTCAAACGCTTCTACACAATCATCATCAAAGACAAACGGTATATCTTTTTGCAATAAATTAGTCAGAGGCCAAGAAATTTTTGAGGAGTCCTTAGTGAACCTCCTATAAAATCTGGCGTGACCAAGGAAACTTCTTATACCTTTGATGTCCTTGGGACATGGCATCTTTTCAATAGCATCAACCTTGGCTTTATCAACTTCAATACCTCTTTCAGAAAGTTTATGCCCCAAGACAATACCTTCATTAACCATAAAGTGGCACTTTTCCCAATTCAAGACAAGATTAGTTTCTTCACATCTCTGCAAAACTCGATCAAGATTGCTAGGGCAATAATCAAAAGAAGATCCATAGACAGAAAAGTCGTCCATGAAAACCTCACAAATCTTTTCTGTCGGATTTCGGGTTCCAGCAGACCCTTGAGGTTCGAACACTGGGGTACACGCGGAGATTTCGCCTCCTGCCTACCTGCACTCCTCCGCCTTGCTAGGATCTAAACTAAGGAAAGAACATCACAAGAGACGCAAGGTTTATACTGGTTTGGGCCACCATTGTGCTGTAATACCCTACTCCAGTGTGTGGTGTGGTGGATTGCCTCTTGGGCTGATGATGATGAACAATACAATGAAGAATAGCCTCGCGAGGGTCTGTTCTTGGGTGGGGCGATGAACTGCTGGGAGGAGCTCAGTCACCCTTCTCTCTCTCTACCTGATCTTTTCTATCCTTCCAACCCCCCGGCTCCCTTTGCTCTGTGGGTGGCTGGTCCTATTTATAGAGGCCCTGGTCCTCTTCCCAAATATCGAGCGGGAAGGGAGCCAACAATGGCGGGCTAATTTGAAGGGGGGCAGCTAGTATCAGCTATCCTGACAAAAGTAGTCTTCGCCTGCACAAAGCTCTGGTGATGACGCCGTCTTGGGCTCTACGGTGACCTCCGTCTCGTAGTCCTCCTGGTCTTGGTCTCGTTGCACCGAAACGACAACCTTTGCCTGACGCCTCGGTACTCCGCGGCTGCGCTTGCCCCCTTTGCACCAAAGAGGAAGGGAGGACACTGCGCGGGCTGGCACCCGCCTGGCGCCCCCGGTCGTCATGGCTTGCGTCACGAGCACCTCGTGAGGTACCCCGCCTTGATCTCTTCGCCTCCTCGTGAGCCAGCCTGGCGAGGCCACGCCTGAGGAAGCTCCGCGTCGTCCGCCCCGCGAGGCTTGGCCCCTTGCGAGGGTCTTGGGTTTGTGTTGGTGAAGATGGGCCGCGCTGGGCCCCCCTTTGAGCTAGGCCGCAGGCAGGCAAGTCTGGGGACCCCCGTTCCCAGAACGCCGACAGTAGCCCCCAGGCCCAAGGCGCGCCCGGACATGGACGTGCAGGGAGGCAGAAGGGCAAGAGCGAAGCGCCGCGGGCCCTAACAGCCTGCGGCCTTGGGCGCCGTGTGGCGGTTGATTGGACGTGGGCGCCTTGGCAACCGCGTGAGTTGATAATGGAGCGGCCTCCACCTAGGCTTTGCTTCTTACTTTCCCCGGTTGCTGCTCAGATCCCCTTTCCTGCGCCTCTCCTTCCTCCAAAATTTCCAGATCCACTCCGACCGTGTGACCTAGGAAGCCATGGCGCCTCGTCAGCCCCCGGCCGTAGCTTGGTACTCGTCTTCCCTGGACCCGCCGAACATGTCGGAGGCGAGCCTTACCCGGTTGCGCCGGATGGCGACAACGCGGGGCATCAACGGGGCGAAGGTGTTTAAAGCCGGCTCCGCCATCCCTGAGGGTCAAGGGAGCACCTTCTATCCGCTCTTCGTAAGTGCCATTGCTGCTGGCCTGGTGCCTCCCTTCTCCGAGTTCTTCTTATCTGTGCTCCGCCACTATAAGCTACAAGCCCTGCATCTCCACCCCAACTCCGTCCTTCTCCTGGCAATCTTCGCCTATTACTGCGAGGCTCACCTAGGGGTGCAGCCCTCAGTGGCCTTGCTGCGCCACTACTTCTACCTCCGGACCTCTCGTGGTACTGCTTTCGCGTGCGCGAGCTTCATCGCGTACGGTGGCGCCATTGCCATTTCAAACCCCGGGAAAAGGATTGAGGGCTTCAGGAGCATGTGGGTCTTGGTGGATGCTGGGCGCATCCACCCTCGGCTGATCTTGCCCACGGAGCAGCCCATGAGCTCCAGCGATTGGGGTCGAGCGGAGCTCACGGACCCCCGCGCGAAGCTGATGTTGGAGAAGATGGACGCGGATCTGAGGCCGGCCAACATGGCAGCGGCGAAGCTGACCGGCGCGTTGCTGCTGAGGGAATTCCTGGAGCACCAGCTGGCCTCGCTTCGGCAGTACTCACTTCCGATGTGGAGGCCCCATCCGAGCCCCGCGGCCTTAGCCGACGGAGATCTGGCTGCGGTCCTCCAATCTCTGGTCGGGGGCGATGTGGCGAGCTTGGCGGGCGCACCTACGCCCTTGTTCCTCCATGACGACTGGGAGCAGGTAGTGGAGTCCATGCCCGTCTTCAACGGGGATGGGCCCGTGCCCGTGGAAACTCCCGAGGAACCGGTGGACGTGCCCTCCGACGACTCCAGCAAAGAGGAGGAAGAAGGGGAGCGGGGAAAGTGGCCTGACTCCGAGGCGACTGATGGAGAGTCCGGGGCTCCCCTCCCCCGGCGCAGGTCCCGTGTTCTCCGCATCTCTCCGAGCGATGACGACAAGGATGACGACAAAGACGACGATGAGGACAACGACGAGAAGGACGGCGGGAGCTCGCCCCCGATTCCGAAGAAGGACAGGACTGGGCTGATCTCCCGCGGGTCTGCCCCGGCCCCGGGGCGGACCGCAGATGCGCCTTCCGCCTCCAAGCTTCCCGAGGTTGACCCTTCCAGCCGGCTTTCAGGCTGCAAATTTGGCCGGAGGCCGCTTGAGCTCACTGGCGACGACCCGTAAGCATTCGATTCTTGTCTTAATCTCTTGCTCTGCTTCAGAGGCTTGACGTCCGCATCTCTTGGGTAGGCTGGCGCCCGCCGCAAAGAAGCCTAAGGGGGCTCCCGAGGTTCCATCCGTGGCAGCGCTTCTGCCCACGAAGGAGGGTGACCGCGACGCACAGGCTTCTCCTCCCCGGCTGTCCTCGCCAGGCCTGGCTGAGCCGGCTGGGGCGAGCTTAGCCCCCACGGCCCAAGTGGCTCCCGAGGTGCTCTTGCCTGCCACCGCCACTTCAGCTGTCGGGGCGCGGCAGACTCCGCCTCAGGATGCTGTGGCCGCGCTGTCGTCTTCTCCTCCTACTCCACCGGCTGCCATCTCTCCGACTCCTTCTGCCGTTCTGGATCATGCTGTTGCTGAGTTGGACCAACTGCGTCAGGATCTTCTTGGCGCCGACCCCCGCTCGGTGGCCGGGCGCATGGAGCTGGCTTTAGGATGGGTTCGCTCCGACGCTTCGATTCGGGCGGCGCTGGTCCAGGCCTCGACAGCATGCGACGAGGAGAAGCAGGCCATCCTTGAGGCGAAGGCTGCTCGTGATGCAGCCCTGGGGGAGGTAGTCGACGTCCGTGGCCATTGCAAGGCGCTGGAGGGCGAACTGCAAGGTTTGCGGGACCAGCTCAGGAATGAGGTCCGCCTTCGCCAAGAGCAGGAAGAAGGTGTGAAGGCTCGCGAGGTGGCTCTCAAGGAGAGGGAGGTCAAGCTCAAGAAATGCCGCGACCGCCTAGGTGCGCTGGAGCAGGAGTTGGGGGTGAGGAAGGCCTAGCTGGACGACAAGGCCCTGGTTCTTGCCGAGTGTCAGGACCCCGACTCAGTGCCACACCGATCTAGCATATAACACATCATATCACTTTGCGGCCTCACGCACGGTATTCCCACGGGTGCCACCTTACCTGGCCCGGGACCGTTTGCGCCTTTTGGCTCACGTATATGATAGTGCCACTAGCATCCATATGACAGAGAACCCGGGCTGACATGGCTAGTCGTGAACCCAAAGTGGCACAAACTTACAGGGACAGGCATCCATGACCCAGCATCGAACGTGTCGGTCATCAGCGAGTGAATCCAAGCTGTAGCACTGGGCTAGCAGGACTCCAGTGAACCGGGCTGTAGCGGGCTAATAGGACTCTGGTATTCATCGCGTGACATTTCCCCGAAGGGACAGACACAGGAACGAAGAAGGACACATGCCGGCCAGCCTAAGTGTTCCGGAGCAGTAGCAAGCTACCATGGCTCAGTGGAAACACTAGGAGACATTTCCCGGTAAGAGAGGCTACTAAGGATAAACAACTAGATAGTCAGATCCCACACATACCAAGCATTTCAATAACATACACACAATATGCTCGATATGTGAAAATACAACATGGCATCACAACATGACTCTACAACTCAAGTATTTATTCATTAGGCTCCGAGGAGCGAGATATTACAAACAGGGGTCTCATGACCCAATATTCAGAGCATACAAGTCAAAGCACAAGCGGTAGCTATCATGTCTGAGTACAGACATCTATAAATGGAAAAAGGCTGAGAAGCCTGACTATCTACCAGATCCTGCCGAGGGCACAAGATCGTAGCTGAGGTAACAAGCTAAACATCGAAGTCCATGCGGAACTACTAGCGAGACCGAAGTCTCTCTGCAAAAACATAAAATAGGCAAATGTGAGTACAAATGTACCCAGCAAGACTTACATCAGAACTAACTACATATGCATCATTATCAACAAAGGGATGGTGGGGGTTTAACTGCAGCAAGCCAACTTTGACTCGGTGGCTATCCTGAACTACGACTGCAAGTAACTCTTTTGAGGTGGCGCACACGAGTCCACATATTCACCATATCAATACACAACTATGGATCCGCTCCCGTCTCCCTACGAGAACGCCATCCATAGCACTCACGCTTATCTTGCGTATTTTAGGGGTATCCACTTTCACTTGTCTATGAACTGATATAAGCAACCCAGAAGTCCTTTACCGCGGACACGGCTATTCGAATAGATGATGTTAACCCTGCAGGGGTGTACTTCTTCATACATGTTTCCACCACTTAGCGTCTGCACATGACATGTGCTCGGCAGACTTCAAGCGAAAGCCGACGTGGGTGTAGACCACGACCTACCTAAACACCTAAGTCTCTAGTCCAGGTTTATCGCCTATCCAGGTTCCATCCGCAGGGAGTCCAGCCGAGGTTTCCCATACGGCCCCAAATGATGTGTACAGGGTTCCCGAGATACCTAACGGGTATTCGGTACACCGTGCCACGTACCTACCGCATCACAGCCCACCCCGCGGGTCAGCATTGTCCACGGCCTCCAGTAAGCTACAAACACCAGAAACTACTTGCAACTCCTGGACAGAGGACTAGGGTGAATAAGAAGTCAAGCGGGGTCATATTTCAGGGCCCAATGCATGGTAGTAGCTGAAATCATGGATCACAAACACAGAACTCAGTTCCTGAGGACGGCTTCAATGAGACAACCCACCATGTACTCCTACATGGCCTTCACCGTTACCTTTTACCAAATCGTGTTCACACACTTAGCTCACACACAGTAGGACATGTTCACACACCTCTGATTCATCCCCGATGAATCAGACCTGACTCAACTCTAAGCAGTAGCAGGCATGACAAACAAACATGAATGAGTAGGCACAACAGGGCTCAAACAACTCCTACTCATACTAGTGGGTTTCATCTATTTACTGTGGCAATGACAGGTCATGCAGAGGATAAAGGGGTTCAGCTACCGCAACAAGTTACAAATGACTCGTTGTTGTTCTAATGCAGTAAAAGAGAGCAGGGCGAGAGAGTAGGATTGTATCGGAATGAACAAGGGGGTTTTGCTTGCCTGGCACTTCTGAAGATAGTATTGAGTCTTCATCAGTGTCGACGATCACATCGTCGGTATCACGTCTATCGAGAGGGGACAAATACCGGCACCACAGAAGGGAACACAATCAATGCAATGCACAATATGATGCATGATCATGACATGGCAAAATGAGTGTGTTGGGCTAATGCAACTATAAACCAGATTAAATGAAGTTGGTTTGAACTGAGGGTTCAAATTCCAACTCCACATGTGATTATTTAAATGCCATTCATTTCATTTGTCCTAAACGGTAGTGATAAGTTGTTCTAACATGCATGAAAATGGTACAGATGGATAGATTGGATTTTTCTGATCATTTTTCATATATAACTTATTTCATTTGGAGTTACGGTTGATTTTATATGATTTTTAGAAGTTTAGGCCATTTTCTGGATTTTCAGAATATTAATAATTCCAGTAATTCATTATTGCGTCAGCCTGACGTCAGTGTGACGTCAGCAGGTCAACAGGTCACTGTCCAGTCAAACCTGACAGTGGGTCCCGCATGTCAGTGTAATTAGCTTAACTAAATAAATTAATATTAGATTAACTCCTAATCTAGGTTTGACCAGGGGCGGGGCCCACATGGTTAAATGGGTCAACCCCACCGGCGACATGACGCCAGCAAGGCCCGAGACGGCGGCGCGGTCCGGAAACGCAGCACGGGCCACGGTTCGGGACGCGGATGGCACCGTTGGAACCCTGGGCCTCGTCCGCGTCGGCTGGTGCTAGAGGGGTCGCCGGAGATGACCTAAATCGACGGCGGTGTCCGCTTCCGCGGCCGCCGGAGTTCGGGCACCGACCGATTCGACGCTATGGTGCACTACGGGAGGAACTGGTGGTGGCTACGGGCTCCTGGCAATGTGCTGAGCACGGTGACGCGCTCGGTTTCAAGCTTACGCGTCTGTGGCCACGACGACGACATGGTCGGCGGAGCCAAGCTCTCGGCCGTGATGGCCAACGGGGTTAGAGGGCGGCTCGAGCGACGTGGCTATGGGAGAAAGAAGAGGAGCTCACGGGGAGTTGGCCGGTGCAGATGGAGAGGCCGGGGAAGCGTCAGGGAGGGCACACGGTCGCCGGCGATCTCGGCGGCTGAAGCTTGAAGAAGAGGTCGGGGAAACTGCTGCAGGGCACGTCCGCTCGTGTGGCTTGGCGGGGACGGTGTAGAGGTCAGCGGCGGAGCTTCTGGACCTGGCGGCGGGGCGAGAGAGGGCTGGTGGCTGCGGCTATGGCGAACGGCGGCGGTGGGCATGTTCGGTGGCGCGTGAGAGAACGAGACAGAGGAGGGAAACGAGGGAGAGGGAGAGAGCGAGGGGGTCCAGGGGGTCGGGGCGGCGCCGAGGAGATGACGCGCGGCGTCGCGGTGGCCAGGCGACGCAGGCAGGCAGCCTGGTGGCGTGGCGAGCTCGGGCGCGTGCGCCGTGTCCCTCCTCTGCCTACTAGCACGAGGAGGAAGGCGACAGGGAGGAGGAGTTGGGCTGGGCTGCTGGAGGAGCTGGGCCAGGTAAGTGGCCCAGGTGGGCTTCCTCTCTCTCTCTCTCTTTCTTGTTTCAGTTTTCTATTTTTTTTTCTGTTTTGTTTTGATTTAGTAAAAATACTAAACCATTTGAACAAATGCTGAAAATAATTGTGGGCACTTATGAAATTATTTCTAACAGCCCTCAACCATTATCAATATTATTTGGGCAATTAAAATATTTATAGGAATTAAATTCCCAAATGCAACTACTTAATGGATTAATTCAAAAATCCAGAGTGACCTAGAAAATGTGCACCATTTTTGGCAGAGATTCTGGACCAAAACAAAAATGATGAACATTTATGAAGGGCATTTTGGGTTCATTGAAAAAGATGTTAGTAAACCCTAGTTGCTAAGGAGGGCGGGGTGCTGGGGGTTCTGTCATCCCCAATTCAACTTAAATAAAATTTAAACATGATGCAACAAAATGCAAACACTAGACAGCACCAGAAGCTAGGGATGTGACAACTCACCCCCACTAAACAAGAATCTCGACCCGAGATTCAAGCGTAGGGTAAGACGAAGGGAAAACGCCAACTAACATAATCTTCACGATCCAGGGTGCACTCCATAAGAGTGTTGATTTGATCACCATCATTATCTTGATGTCTTGCTCCGAGAACTCCAACCGTCATGACAACGAGAGGAGAAAGAAAACTCTAGAAGGATCGATTTTCTCGAAGGTCGAACAACTCAGGATTAACTCTCGGAATGAGACATAGCAACATCTCTCGAGCTGAGAGACGAAGCACACATCCATAGGAATGGGGTGAAGCAGATGACGAAGGTTCACTAGGTAGACAACAATTTCACGCTTAAGAAGGTGGTAATCGGTTGTCAACGCAGCGAGGAGTTGGGTTGCCATGATACCATATCGAGACACCTGAGGGATGGTGACTCGTAGATATATATCCCCCGTAAGTGGCAAAAAGAATTACCTTTGATATATAGATCATTGAGACTCTCCATATCAGCCTAGGGCAAATCACAATCGATCATTTGGAGGAGTTCGGTGGAATGACATTCCGGGCCAGAATGGATGATGTGGATTACCTTGTTGAAGACAACACAAGGGATGATTTTAGTAACTGGGGGGGG
>NC_041386.1:207659405-207670846 GCF_002162155.2 Triticum dicoccoides | reverse complement strand
TAGCATAACCGAGGAAACTGAGAGCATCCCAGTTAGTGTCGATGATAACACCTAGCGCTTGTACATGCTCTCAAGAACTTGAGCATTTCCATATTCATCAGGGTTTACCAATCTCCGTGTCAAGGATCCTGGCAACACAACATACTACCATGATGAATAATGATGGATGATGCAGATGCAAAGGAAGATAACACCTTCTCAGATTTTACCTTAGCGAGGCTAAGGAAACAAAATCTGGATGATCGACCGAGAGACATTTGACACTCCGCTTCTAATGTTCTCCTTGATGTACTAGCGTATCCCATTCCTTGAAATGGTCTGGTATCTAGAACATCAAGTAAAGGTCGGACTTTGGAAACACAAAAATCATAAGGCATAACTAGGGAGTAAATCCTACGAAGTCCTTATGGGGAGGTGGCCAACTTCTTCAATCAAGATACTACAATAATAGGTCTTCCGGCGGGGTGTGTTGGCCACGACATCCACTTTACCGGTTATAGAGTGACCAATATTATAATCCTTGGAAAACATTTCAACCATCATATCTGCCTGAGATTCAGATCCGGTTGGTGTCAGAATATTCTAGACTCATCGAGTCTAGAAAGTAAAATGAAAGTTTGCAACACAAATCGACGAGATAACGTTACGAGATTCTCGGGGAGTGAACTATGGTAGTAAGCTCCAAAACATGAGCTGGTACTGCTACACACATGTGAACACGCTGTCTCAGGCAAGCATGACCACGTGGTAGTCTTATAATAAAACACTACCGAGTTCAGGTGGGGAAACCATCAACAAGGATATCGATGTCCTTGCATAAGGCATGCTCTTAAGAAGGAACTTCTTCTCCTTGAACAAATCAATCGGTGGCTTGGTGTGCTCGGGACACATATGGAATGAAGGTTGCAAGTCTCCAGACCACAGAATACTTCACACGTATGCATGACTGACTTGGGATGATTCCAGAGGAAGCAAAACTAACTTTCTCAAATTCACGGCGGCAACTTTCACAAAATGCACGTGTATAAGAGGAAGTCACTCCTTTCATCAAACAAATACTTCATGAGCTAGCATGAAGAAAATGCTTTCAAAAGTTTCCAACACTAACTTGTTGTCCAACAAGATCATGGAGGAGATAAGGATGTTGTCAATGGGCTCAACAACAATTCATCTGGGTTTCCTTTTAAAAGGAATTCCATAGTTAAGTGAACAAGTGATAGCATTGGTCAGACCCAAAAGATATAATGGTGTATGCTCGAGGGATCAACCACGAGTAAGACAACATTACGAATATCGTTGGTTCTTGTCTGATTGGATGATAGCCCATACTCCAATCAAAGGTTGGATAAAAATGATAGGTCCATTAACTGATCACGAGGTTCAGTCGATGAAAATATCAACTTTCTTCAACACACATACAAGACATCCCTTATAATGAACTATATCGGACAAGCTTCTATCTTCCAACTCTCCAAGTTGATGCATAGCTTAACCAACTAGCTCAGGGGTATCCAACACGGATTCTTGGAGAAAGGGTGGTTTACAGGATAAACCAACTTGATCACGAGCTCAACATAACAGTCAGGTGACAACCTGGTGATACTTTCGAGAAGATATTCGGAAAATCACGAACCACCGATATGTTACTAAGATCGAGAACAATCTTGCTTTTCAGGGCAAGACGATATGATCAAATGAGCGAGGACTTTACAAAATCCTAACTCATCAATCGAAATGTGCACCAGAAAGATGGACAAGGTAGCACGATCAATCTTAGAATGATGATTCAAGAACCAACACGTTAAGAATGAGGTTATTGTCCATTTAACTACCAAGCAACAAGGTTGCTAGGAGTATTGATTTCACACATCACGATTCACTTGTCGACATTCCGGTTATAACAACACGGGAACCGAGAAATGAATAACGATGGAGAGAAGTATCACTGCACCAAGAATTCATAGGATGGTGTGCAATTCCCATGATAATCTTAATATAAAGATGGTAACACTCCAGGGTGGAACAGAACAAAAACTGGATTAGTATTTTGATCTGCGGAGTACAACTGCTAAGACCCAATCCTGGGTATGGATGAGGTACTGGAGTTTGTTTCTCCTAGTCATTCTGGAATAGAATGGCTTGACGGACCACAAGAGTAATAGGCATCGATGAATGAACGCACGCATACTCTTGACTATCAATTGATAGACGAGGGTCGGAAGACAACTAAAGCGGGACAACTCAAAGGAACATACAGTTTTATGAGTTGTGGATGCATAGATTAGTATGTTGAACCAAGTTCAACAAAAAATTTCCGGATAACCCATGCAGAAAAGTTGAACTAGCAGAGTCGCAATATAGAATAGAGAACCCATCGAGAGCACTCCTGTTATGATTTTTTGATCCAACAAACTACTGCCATAAGTGGTTCATAGTATTTGGAAGAGGGAAAATACCATGGACCTCGAGGACTAATGCAAAATTTACTAATTTCCTAAAGGAACTAGCAACACTATCAACATGAGGTAAATGGGGTGAATCTCGGGTTCAGAACCCAGAAATAGAATGCCTACTAACTAAATGGCATCACGGGATGCTTTCGATAATGACGGCCAGAATCATCACACTGGAAACACAGATCATGGCTAGACCACTAGATGATCCCCTAAGCACTTAGGGTCATAATTATTAACTCCAACATATATGTCGAGGCAATAAAGTACCTCAACTCACTAATTTGTGTGATTAATCTGACCAAAAGGACATCGGGAATGGGAAGAAGGGATTTGCAAATGCATCAGACTGTTTAGAAACCTGGGATGACTCGGACAGCATAACGGCTATAAATGCTCAAAAAAGATTTGAGACATTCACAAAAATGGTGGCATAACCACTCGGAAGCACAATATCAAGGTTTCGAGATCAACAGTTAACGTATGGAAGTAGTAGAAACTGAATAGAGGCTTAAGTCCAACAATTCTATAAGTCTACGGATTAGTAACACGTGATCCTGACAGAAAGAAGAGACAGCCTAGTTCTTAATCCCCGTAGAAGAGAAGATGATGACTCAGATCAGAAGGCCATGAGGTATAAGGAGTAAAAGAGCCTTACGTTTCAACCCACAATCAATTCCCCTACGTATAACTAAAGAATTTCTAGACTTGACTTCGACCAGTTTGGCTTGGTAATCCTACAGGCAGTCAAGCTCTAATACCAACGCTGTCAGGACCCCGACTCAGTGCCACACCGATCTAGCATATAACACATCATATCACTTTGCGGCCTCACGCACGGTATTCCCACGGGTGCCACCTTACCTGGCCCGGGACCGTTTGCGCCTTTTGGCTCACGTATATGATAGTGCCTCTAGCATCCATATGACAGAGAACCCGGGCTGACATGGCTAGTCGTGAACCCAAAGTGGCACAAACTTACAGGGACATGCATCCATGACCCAGCATCGAACGTGTCGGTCATCAGCGAGTGAATCCAAGCTGTAGCACTGGGCTAGCAGGACTCCGGTGAACCGGGCTGTAGCGGGCTAACAGGACTCCGGTATTCATCGCGTGACATTTCCCCGAAGGGACAGACACAGGAACGAAGAAGGACACATGCCGGCCAGCCTAAGTGTTCTGGAGCAGTAGCAAGCTACCATGGCTCAGTGGAAACACTAGGAGACATTTCCCGGTAAGAGAGGCTACTAAGGATAAACAACTAGATAGTCAGATCCCACACATACCAAGCATTTCAATAACATACACACAATATGCTCGATATGTGCAAATACAACATGGCATCACAACATGACTCTACAACTCAAGTATTTATTCATCAGGCTCTGAGGAGCGAGATATTACAAACAGGGGTCTCATGACCCAATATTTAGAGCATACAAGTCAAAGCACAAGCGGAAGCTATCATGTCTGAGTACAGACATCTATAAATAGAAAAAGGCTGAGAAGCCTGACTATCTACCAGATCCTGCCGAGGGCACAAGATCGTAGCTGAGGTAACAAGCTAAACATCGAAGTCCACGCGGAACTACTAGCGAGACCAAAATCTCTCTGCAAAAACATAAAATAGGCAAACGTGAGTACAAATGTACCCAGCAAGACTTACATCAGAACTAACTACATATGCATCATTATCAACAAAGGGATGGTGGGGGTTTAACTGCAGCAAGCCAGCTTTGACTCGGTGGCTATCCTGAACTACGACTGCAAGTAACTCTTTTGAGGTGGCGCACACGAGTCCACATATTCACCATATCAATACACCACTATGGATCCGCTCCCGTCTCCCTACGAGAACGCCATCCATAGCACTCACGCTTATCTTGCGTATTTTAGGGGTATCCACTTTCACTTGTCTATGAACTGATATAAGCAACCCAGAAGTCCTTTACCGCGGACACGGCTATTCGAATAGATGATGTTAACCCTGCAGGGGTGTACTTCTTCATACATGTTTCCACCACTTAGCGTCTGCACACGACATGTGCTCGGCAAACTTCAAGCGAAAGCCGACGTGGGTGTAGACCACGACCTACCTAAACACCTAAGTCTCTAGTCCAGGTTTATCGCCTATCCAGGTTCCATCCGCAGGGAGTCCGGCCGAGGTTTCCCATACGGCCCCAAACGATGTGTACAGGGTTCCTGAGATACCTAACGGGTATTCGGTACACCGTGCCACGTACCTACCGCATCACAGCCCACCCCGCGGGTCAGCGCTGTCCACGGCCTCCAGTAAGCTACAAACACCAGAAACTACTTGCAACTCCTGGACAGAGGACTAGGGCGAATAAGAAGTCGAGCGGGGTCATATTTCAGGGCCCAATGCATGGTAGTAGCTGAAATCATGGATCACAAACACAGAACTCAGTTCCTGAGGACGGCTTCAATGAGACAACCCACCATGTACTCCTACATGGCCTCTCACCGTTACCTTTTACCAAATCGTGTTCACACACTTAGCTCACACATAGTAGGACATGTTCACACACCTCTGATTCATCCCCGATGAATCAGACCTGACTCAACTCTAAGCAGTAGCAGGCATGACAAACAAACATGAATGAGTAGGCACAACAGGGCTCAAACAACTCCTACTCATACTAGTGGGTTTCATCTATTTACTGTGGCAATGACAGGTCATGCAGAGGATAAAGGGGTTCAGCTACCGCAGCAAGTAACAAATGACTCGTTGTTGTTCTAATGCAGTAAAAGAGAGTAGGGCGAGAGAGTAGGATTGTATCGGAATGAACAAGGGGGTTTTGCTTGCCTGGCACTTCTGAAGATAGTATTGAGTCTTCATCAGTGTCGACGATCACATCATCGGTATCACGTCTATCGAGAGGGGACAAATACCGGCAACACAGAAGGGAACACAATCAATGCAATGCACAATATGATGCATGATCATGACATGGCAAAATGAGTGTGTTGGGCTAATGCAACTATAAACCAGATTAAATGAAGTTGGTTTGAACTGAGGGTTCAAATTCCAACTCCACATGTGATTATTTAAATGCCATTCATTTCATTTGTCCTAAACAGTAGTGATAATTTGTTCTAACATGCATGAAAATGGTACAGATGGATAGATTGGATTTTTCTGATCATTTTTCATATATAACTTATTTCATTTGGAGTTACGGTTGATTTTATATGATTTTTAGAAGTTTAGGCCATTTTCTGGATTTTCAGAATATTAATAATTCCAGTAATTCATTATTGCGTCAGCCTGACGTCAGTGTGACGTCAGCAGGTCAACAGGTCACTCTCCAGTCAAACCTGACAGTGGGTCCCGCATGTTAGTGTAATTAGCTTAACTAAATAAATTAATATTAGATTAACTCCTAATCTAGGTTTGACCAGGGGCGGGGCCCACATGGTCAAATGGGTCAACCCCACCGGCGACATGACGCCGGCGAGGCCCGAGACGGCGGCGCGGTCCGGAAATGCAGCACAGGCCACAGTTCGGGGCGCGGATGGCACTGTTGGAACCCTGGGCCTCGTCCGCGTTGGCTGGTGCTAGAGGGGTCGCCGGAGACGACCTAAATTGACGGCGGTGTCCACTTCCGCGGCCGCCGGAGTTCGGGCACCGACCGATTCGACGCTATGGTGCACTACGGGAGGAACTGGTGGTGGCTACGGGCTCCTGGCGATGTGCTGAGCACGGTGACGCGCTCGGTTTCAAGCTTACGCGTCTTTGGCCACGACGGCGACATGGCCGGCGGAGCCGAGCTCTCGGCCGTGATGGCCAACAGGGTTAGAGGGCGGCTCGAGCGACGTGGCTAGGGGAGAAAGAAGAGGAGCTCACGGGGAGTTGGCCGGTGCAGATGGAGAGGCCGGGGAAGCGTCAGGGAGGGCACACGGTCGCCGGTGATCTCGGCGGCCGAAGCTTGAAGAAGAGGTCGGGGAAGCCGCTGCAGGGCGCATCCGCTCGTGTGGCTTGGCGGGGACGGTGTAGAGGTCAGCGGCGGAGCTTCTGGACCTGGCGGCGGGGCGAGAGAGGGCTGGTGGCTGCGGCTATGGCGAACGGCGGCGGTGGCCGTGTTCGGTGGCGCGTGAGAGAATGAGACAGAGGAGGGAAACGAGGGAGAGGGAGAGAGCGAGGGGGTCCAGGGGGTCGGGGCGACGCCGAGGAGATGACGCGCGGCGTCGCGGTGGCCAGGCGACGCAGGCAGGCAGCCTGGTGGCGTGGCAAGCTCGGGCGCGTGCGCCGTGTCCCTCCTCTGCCTACTGGCACGAGGAGGAAGGCGACAGGGAGGAGGAGGTGGGCTGGGCTGCTGGAGGAGCTGGGCCAGGTAAGTGGCCCAGGTGGGCTTCCTCTCTCTCTCTCTTTCTTGTTTCAGTTTTCTATTTTTTTTATGTTTTGTTTTGATTTAGTAAAAATACTAAACCATTTGAATAAAAGCTGAAAATAATTGTGGGCACTTATGAAATTATTTCTAACAGCGCTCAACCATTATCAATATTATTTGGGCAATTGAAATATTTATAGGAATTAAATGCCCAAATGCAACTACTTAATGGATTAATTCAAAAATCCAGAGTGACCTAGAAAATGTGCACCATTTCTGGCAGAGGTTCTGGACCAAAACAAAAATGATGAACATTTATGAAGGGCATTTTGGGTTCATTGAAAAAGATTTTAGTAAACCCTAGTTGCTAAGGAGGGGGGGTGCTGGGGGTTCTGTTATCCCTAATTCAACTTAAATAAAATTTAAACATGATGCAACAAAATGCAAACACTAGACAGCACCAGAAGCTAGGGATGTGACACCGAGGACCGCATGGCCTTCGTGGAGATGGAGGCGAGTGCTCGCTCCTCACTGAGGACGCTTTACGACAGCTACCTGGAGAGCCCACTGGCTAGCGCCGAGGACGGCGCCGCCAAGCTGCTTCCCTTCCTGGTTCACGCTCTTAAAGATGTCGCCCTTGGCCTTGGCCCCACGGCCGAGGCCAAGGCGTGTGTCTTGTCTTCTGCAGCAATGACGCGGGTCCTCACCCACATCTACCTTCGCGATCCCGGTGTCGACCTCGACAGCCTGCTGGAGCCAGTGAGCGGTGAGCATGCCGCTGCCGCTACTGAGGCCGTGAAGGGTCGCGCAGAGGCCCTGTTGGGGAAGTTCCGGGCCTTCAGCACCAAGCCAAAGCAAGGCGCTGCCGACCCCACCACTCCGTGAGGCGTACCCAATCTGCACTGCTCCATCGCCGACAAGTGACTCCGTCGCGGCTCCTGTCCTGCCTTTAATTCCTGCACATGTATCATGCCTCGGGGAGGCGTTTAAAATTGCGTTTTGCATTGAGATAATAGTGTGGACTCTAATATTTGCTTTTGAATTCCTTGAAATTTGCGCCTTTCCTTCCTACTTGCTTATCTTCTACGCCGGCAGAGCCCGGCCCCGCGCATGCCTCACCCAGCGTTGGTCCCGACCGGAAACCAGGACGGGGCCAAGGAGTGAGGGGCCACGTGACAAGTTAGGCTCCTGAGTCGCAATGCTCATGAGTCCCCCTTGGTGCATGAACAGCAAGTAGGGAGGTGTGATGCGGGTGGATCTATCGTTCTATGTCTGCAGAGCCCGGCCGCGCGCGTACCTCACCCAGCGTTGGTCCCGACCGGAAACCAGGACAGGGCCACGGTGTGAGGGGCTATGTGACCAGTTAGGCTCCTGAGTCGCGATGCTCAGGAGTCCCCCTTTACGCTCAAACGGCCTTCGTACCTTGGCTCCGCTCGGGGAGAGACGCACGACGAACCAGGCCCGGGGGGACCTGGCTGGGTGGCGTGCATCTGGGTGTGACCCAGGCGCAGCCCCCGTGCCCAGCCCCCTCGCGCGGCACTCCCGAGGGAAGGCGTTACGATGAGGCTAGACACTGAGCTCTGGGCTCCCTGAGGTTGGTGCAGCCCGGGGGCCACCCTCAGTTGTTTATCACCAGCGCAGAGCATAGCGCTACCGTATGTGTACGGGCATAGCCGCTCCTCGGCAGTGTCGTCAGCCAGCGCGGAGCATGGTGCTTCCACTGGTACGTGGGAGGGGGCCCCCTCCGGGAGGAGCCCCCGGGGCGTGTACAGCCCCGTCCTGACACGTGGCTGGCACGGTAGGGCCTGGCGAGGTGTATCTGGGCACCCGTGAGCCAGCGCGGGACTCAAGGGGTCCTACCTCTAGGCGGGTTGCGCCTGGCACTGGGCCTTATCTTGTGATGTGTCCCTGCAAATTTGGTTAGATCTCGGCACTCTACGTCCTCGGGTCCCGGCCCTCGAGCTGGTCTCAGCCGTCGCTGGTATGCCAGGTCGCGATGCCATGGACAAGGCCAGAGGGTGAGGGCTCGAGAGCCAGTAAGATCCCTGAGTCGCGATGCTCAGGTACCCCCCCTTTAACGTGCAAGTGGTCGGCATGGAGAAGAAGAGGTGCCGTGGACCGGCATCAAATAATCAAGCATGGTGGGTCTAATACATAATCGGAAATAAACACAAACGGGATACATGCCGCTGGGCCTGTCCCGAGCGGCTTGGGGATCATGCAGCCCGAGGGGCGCCCCCAACAAGGTAAGCTAACAACATGGAATAAAAAAGGGATACACGCCGCAGGGACGGACCCACGCGGCCTGGGAATAATGCATCACTAGGGGGGGTGCTCCCAGCTGGAAATAAAACTCGAAAGATGTCACCTGATGATGTTGAGGATGAAGGAGCGTTGATGTAGCAAGCTCGGTGGGCTGCGGGAGCCGATCCTCACGAGCCCCCAGGCCCAGGGGCCTCGGGAGGCTCCGGAGGCGCCGGCGGCTCCTCACGGGCCATCTCCATCCCTGCCAGGGCCGCGGAATGCCTGGACTCTCGTGCCTCCATGATGCCCCTCATGAGGCACCGGTACGTGTCAGCCGCATTCGGCAAGCCGTAAGGCATGCGAACGTAGCTGTGGGGTGGGCCTCCGCAGCGCCCCACTCGCGAGGGCCAGAGGCGCTCCAGAGAGGCGACTCGGTTGAGCCCTGATATGTTGATGCAGACGCGCAGCCCACCATCCTCGCCTGGATGGGGAGCCACTGCTGGTAGGCGGCGGCCGCCTTTCATGACTCCTGACTCCTGTAGCTCCTGAATGGCCTCGTTGATGAACTCCTGAGGGTCTGGGTCTCCTTGCCTTGCTCCTTCTTGAGGGAAACATGCTTCGAAACACGCCTCCAGGTGGTGCCCAAGCGCCTCCCTCGTGACCCTAGCTAGGTCGGTGGCCCTCCAGGGGAGAGCCCCCGAGCCCTGCCTGAGGAGGGCGCCAGGCGCGCTTTCCTATGCGATGGAAGGAGGTTCCCCCTGGGCAGGCGTGGGCCCAGAGGAGCCTGCCTCCTGAGTGGTCGGGCTGGATGATGTCTTCTTCTTCTTAGGGGCGGTCTTGGGAGGCCTCCTGCTTCCACGATCCGGGTCTTCCAGTGACGCGGCCTGAAAGGCTCGTTCCAGGGAACACACCGCGTCCTTCTCTTCACATGGCACCGTGATGACTCTGCCGCTTCCTGGCATCTTGAGGACGTTGTAGCTGGGGTGAGTTACGGCCATGAACTTGGCCAGCGCTGGGTACCCAAGGATGGCGTTGTACGACAGGTGAATGTGAGCGACGTCGAAGTCGATGAGCTCAGTGCGGTAGTTGTCGCGTGCCCCGAAGGTGACAGGGAGGCGGACCTGCCCAATCGGGACCGTGGAGCCGTCGGTGACACCGGAGAAAGGCTTGGTTGGCTGAAGCTGGCTGTAGGGCACTTGGAGGTTATTGAATGTTTCCACGGACAGGACGTTGAGCCCTGCACCGCCATCGATGAGGGTCTTGGTGACCACCACATTGCTGATGATTGGGGAACAAAGCATCGGGAGAACTCCGGCTGTAGCCGCACACTTGAGCTGATCTGGTGAGCTGAACGGGATGGCACACGCCGACCACCTGAGAGGGCGCGAGGCTTCGAGCCTGGGGAGAACTGCGTTCACTTCGTGGGCAAACTGCTTGAAGATGCGCTGGGAGGCTGGGGCTTGTGCCCCGCCCAGGATGCAGGTGATCGCGCGCGGCTCCTGGAAGCTCCCAGCCCCCTCGTCCTGGTGGCAGTCCTCGTTTCTCCTTGGCTGCAGTGGTAGTGGTGGGAGGCCTGCGTTACCTTGCGGGCGATCCTCGCGAGGCTGATCCCTCCAGTCTCCCTCGCGAGGCTGATGTAACACCCCGGATATAACTTTCCCTATTTGTACTCCAACTCTTGCCGTTTCCGGCGTTAAGTTATATTTATTTCCTCGGGTTCGGGTTTTGCCTCCGTGTGTTGTTATCGTTGTCATGCATCTCATATCATGTCATCATGTGCATTGCATTTGCATACGTGTTCGTCTCATGCATTCGAGCATTTTCCCCGTTGTCCGTTTTGTATTCCGGCGCTTCGTTCTTCTCCGGTGGTCATTTCTAGCTTTCTTTCGTGTGTGGGGTTTAAACATTTCCGGATTGGACCGAGACTTGCCAAGCGGCCTTGGTTTACTACCGGTAGACCGCCTGTCAAGTTTCGTATCATTTGGACTTCGTTTGATACTCCAACGGTTAACCGAGGGACCGTAAAGGCCTCGTGTGTGTTGCAGCCCAACACCCCTCCAATTTTGTCCCAAAACCCACCAAACTCTGCTCCATGTCCTAGAGCGTTCGATCACGATCGCGTGGCCGAAAACCGCACCTCATTTGGACTCTCCTAGCTCCCTCTATGCCTATAAATAGCCCCTCCTCCGAAATCCCGGATCTCCTCGTCCAAACCCTAGAAAAGTCCTCCTCGCGCCGGCCGGACACGTCCGTCCCCGGCCGGACACGTCCGCCGCCTCCGCCAGCCAACCAGCAGCCGCCACGTGGCCCGGGCGAGCCCCACATCGCCGCCGCCGCCCGAGGCCCGCCCGAGCCCGCGGGAGGCCCTCCCCGGCCCATTCATCGCGCTGCC
>NC_041386.1:207634556-207658801 GCF_002162155.2 Triticum dicoccoides | reverse complement strand
CACCCGCCGACGAGCCGCCGCCGCCTCTCCGCCGCAGGCCGCCGCACGCCGCCGCCGCGCGCCACCGCCGGGTCCTCGCCGCCCCTTCGACGACTCGCTCCGGCCAGATCCGGTCGGGCCGAACCGGATCCGCCTCTCCCTCGCCTCCCCGCCGCTTCTTCGCTCGCCAGAGCCGGCAAGGCTCGCCGGAATCGCCTCGGTTCGCGCGCCGACGTCAAACCCTAGATCCGGAGGTCGAAAATTGTACTGAGTCCCTGATATTTTCCGTGTCAAGTGCCCATGTTCGTAGCTCCGCAACTTTGTATCCGTAGCTCCGATTCATGGATATAGCATATCAAAATGTTCATCTCAGAGAGTACATCATTTCATTTCATTGCATAATTTTCATATGAGCTCATCTTGATGCCCGAAATGCTGTTAGAAGAGGGCCACTTGAGTTAATTGTCAGATCTGCTACTCCGTTTAGCACTTTTGTCATTTTTGCCATGATTATTGTGTGCATGATATGCCCGTGAGTTCTACATGTGTTTTGTTAAGGGTTTTGTCATCTTTCTAGAGGTGCAACCCATGTATTTTTAGGATGTGTGTGGTGACTTGTGCAAGCATGCAAAGTGGTGCACTTGCTAAGTCTGTTTTCATGGACTTAGTAATATCACTAAGTCCTGGAGCTGTTTATCTCATGATGCCATATGTTCTTGTTGTTTCCTAGTGATCCGTGCCTCTTTTGAGGATGATCAGTAAGGGAGTTTTGTTAATCTTGTAGTGCTCTATCCATCCATGTCTTTGTTTGCAATTATGGAGCACCCTAGCTTGAGTCAATCGAGCTCTACTTTTGCTACTTTGTGAATCTGGGCAGATTGTCAACTTGTTTGCAATTTTGCCAGTGATGTTGTAGTTGATCCGTGCATACTATGCTATTGTTCTTGCCATGTCTAGCTTCCATTTTGTGCCTTCTTGGTGGATGTATGCTTGTCTTGCCATTACTTGCTATGTAGTGAGTGCATCGAGCTCGTAAACATGCCTACTTGAGTTATATTTCAGCATGTGTCAGTTTTTCACTAAGTCTGAAGCTGATTATATTTTTGCTATGTTCACATGCTTGCAATTGTATTTTCTGATCCCTTTTGGCTCAAGGTCACTAAGGGACTTTTGTTAAGCTCTTTGAGTAGCTCCATGCCATGCTTTACTTTGCCATGTTCAGTCCTGTAGCATGGAGTTTTGTTGCTCCGAAGAGGGCTACCTGATCTGAAATTCCAGACAAGTGTTGATTCCACCAAGTGTGAGATCTGTTTGCCATTTGCATTTTTGCCATGCTTGTTTGAACCTGTTAAAGAATGATTTGGCCGTAGCTCAGTGCTAGGATTTTGTTAAGAATCTTGTGTGCATCCCTGCCATGTATTTTGTTGTCATGTTTGGTTGCTGTAGCATGTTCATTTCATTGCATTTAGATGCCTACTTGCTGTAAATCACAGACCGGTGTCATTTTTGAATCGCTTGCCATTTCCAAACCGTAACTTCGATTCCGGCGTTCTTTATATCGTTTTCAAGCGATTTCATCTCATATTTCCAGTGGCACACTTGGATTTCCAAGTTGAGGCCAGGTTCATGCATTTCCTGTCATATCTTGCATTTGGCATCCCGCATCGCATCCCGCATAGCATATCATCATTTCATCATATTGCTTGTTCTTGCACGTGGTTGATTGTATCCTTGTTGCTTGTTTGTCTTTTTTGGGTAGAGCCGGGAGACGAGTTCGCTAACGAGGAGCCCGTTGAGTTTGATTTCGAGGATCCAGTCAGCTCTGACAACTGTGTAGGCAAGATGATCATACCCTCGAAATCACTACTATCTTTGCTATGCTAGTATTGCTCGCTCTTTTGCTATGCCAATGATACGGTGCCTACCACTTGCTTGCAAGCCTCCCAAATTGCCATGTCAAATCTCTAACCCACCTTTGTCCTAGCAAACCGTTGATTGGCTATGTTACCGCTTCGCTCAGCCCCTCTTATAGCGTTGCTAGTTGCAGGTGAAGATTGGAGGCCGTTCCTTGTTGGAACATTTATTTACTTGTTGGGATATCATTATATTGCCGGGTTATATTAATGCATCTATATACTTGGTAAAGGGTGGAAGGCTCGGCCTCTCGCCTAGTGTTTTGTTCCACTCTTGCCGCCCTAGTTTCCGTCATATCGATGTTATGTTCCCGGATTTTGCGTTCCTTACGCGGTTGGGTTATAATGGGAACCCCTTGATATTTCGCCTTGATTAAAGCTTTTCTAGCAATGCCCAACCTTGGTTTTACCATTTGCCACCTAGCCTTTTCTTTCCCTTGGGTTCTGCAGACTCAAGGGTCATCTTATTTTACCCCCCCCCCCCGGGCCAGTGCTCCTCTGAGTGTTGGTACAAACTAGAGCCCCTTGCAGCGCCACCTCAGGGAAACTCGAAGACTGGTTTTAGTTGTATGGATTGCTTATCTGAGTGTGCCCTAAGAAAGAGATATGTGCAGCTCCTATCGGGATTTGTCGGCACATTCGGGCGGTGTTGTTGGTCTTGTTTTAACCTGTCGAAGTGTCTTGAATTACCGAGATACCGAGTCTGATCGGAACGTCTTGGGAGGAGGTCTATTCCTTCGTTGACCGTGAGAGCTTGTCATGGGCTAAGTTGGGACTCCCCTGCAGGGATTTGAACTTTCGAAAGCCGTGCCCACGGTTATGGGCAGATGGGAATTTGTTAATGTCCGGTTGTAGATAACTTGAACCTTAACTTAATTAAAATGAATCAACCGAGTGTGTTGCCGTGATGGCCTCTTCTCGGCGGAGACCGGGAAGTGGACATGGTGTTGGAGTAATGTTTGCGCAGGTTGCTCTCTAGTTTCTCGCTCGCGCTTTGCCTCCTCTTCTCGCTCTCCTTTGCGAATAAGTTAGCCACCATACTTGCTAGTCGCTTGCTGCAGCTCCACTTATATTTTACCTTGCCATACCTATAAGCTTAAATAGTCTTGATCGCGAGGGTGCGAGATTGCTGAGTCCCTGTGGCTCACAGATTACTATTACACCAGATGCAGGGCCTGATGATTCCTCTCCAGGTGACGCGTATGAGCTCAAGTGGGAGTTCGACAAAGACTGTCAACGTTACTATGTTTCCTTTCCCGATGATCAGTAGTGGTGCCCAGTTGGGGGTGATTGGGACCATGTCGCATGTTGGGTTCTCTTTTATTTTGGCGCCGTAGTCGGGCCATGAGTGTTTGGATGATGTATTGTTATTTATGTACTTGATTGATGTGGCGAGTGTAAGCCAACTATGTTATCTCCCCTTTCATTATTATATTACATGGGATGTTGTGAAGATTGCCTAACTTGCGACATATGCCTTCAATGCGATTATGTCTCTAAGTCGTGCCTCGACACATGGGAGCTATAGTTGCATCGAGGGTGTTACAAGTTGGTAATCAGAGCTTTCCCTGACCTTAGGAGCCCCATTGCTTGATCGTTTTTAGTGGCCGAGTTGTGTCTAGAAAAATGTTTTGAGTCTTTAGGAATTATATATCGGAGAGTTTAGGAATTCTTTTTACCTCCCAGTCTCCTCATCGCTCTGTTAAGGCATCCTGACGTAGAGTTTTGACTCTTCTCTTCTCAAATTTCACAAAAAAAAAATTAGGATCACGCGGGTATCTTGGAATCGTTCCGATGGTTTTATGATGAGAACATTGACTTGGTGCCTCCTGTCAGGGGTTTAGTGCAAGTGTCCCGGGGAGTTGAGCTCTGAGGTTTTGTCATCATAATTTTATCGTCGCAGTTCTGGAATACCTGAGTTTAGTACACCGACATCGAAAATCTCTTTTATGCAGTTCGTTGGTGAGATAACCTCGATGCCACCCAGTACTGGGGCGGGAGTTCGGGAGTATCGCCATAACTTGTATAACGGATGCTTTTCGAAGGTTGAGGTAGATGGTTTCCGAAGGTTTCTTGGTTATGTGTTCAAGGATGGATACAGCTGGATGTAGGATTTGCTAGTTTGGGTGAGATATTATGCTTCCCCTGTATCCCCAACACCTGATTGCATAACCGGAAAGGTTCGGGAGTTTCATAGGTGGGAATTCTAGTAGCTCTAGTTTTTCTTCCACGGATATTGGTTTGAGATTGGGATTTCTTACCGATTATTCGTTCTTGATCCGTACCTTGTTGATTTATTTCTCTACCTTAATTCTACGTGGCTTCTCAATTTATGGATATGTGACCATTTCAAGAGGAATGCATTCGTTCATTTTGTTCGGATGTGAAGACTATATGTTGCAATTTTCATTCCGTTGGATTCAGCTTCAATACTTATCTGTCAATGTGCTAATGGTGGTCAACCTCTTCAGGATGGCTCCTCCAACGCGCACGACTCCAAATCTTGATCCGCCACCACCTCCACCTCCTCCGGAGGCATGGCAAGCTGTGATGGCCGCAACCAATGAAAACACACAGTTGATCATGCAAATTCTTCAAGAGCGCAACCAAGGGAATCAAGGCAGCAATCAGAGTCACTTTGCTACACTCAACGAGTTCCTTGCTAACGGGCCAAAGACTTTCAGCAATTGTGTTGAGGCAACCGATGTTGACGATTGGCTAGTGGATCTGTGCAAGCATTTCGAGTGCAGTAATGTTAGGCCTGAGGACTTTGTTAAGTTCGCTTCCTTCCAACTCAAAGATCAGGCTGCAGAATGGTTCCAGCAGTACAAGGACTCCAGAGGCGGACATGTTATCACTTGGGATGATTTCCATCGAGATTTCAGGGCTCATCATATTCCCCAGAGCGTGGTTGAAAGCAAGCGTGAGGAATTCCGCAATCTGAAGCAAGGCTCTTTGTCTGTCTATGACTACAACAAGTTGTTTCAGAAGCTCGCCCGTTTTGCCAAGCAGGACGTGCCTGATGAGAAGAGCATGATATATCAGTTCAGGGGTGGTCTTAGGGAAGAAATTCAGCTAGCTCTTGTCCTCTTTGAGCCCTTGAGATACGATCAGTTCTACAACATGGCACTGAAGCAAGAGGCTGCTCAGTTGAGGTGTGATGCTTCCAAGAAGCGAGTCAGAGATGTTTCTCCTTCTTCCTCTACTTAAGTGGCCAAGCAGCAGAAGTATTGGCTTCCTCCTCCTCCGTTCCGTCAGCCGTATCAGCAGAAGAGCAAAGGTGGCAGTGGTTCTTCCCACCCACCCAACCCTGGCTTTCAGAACAAGACTTCGTCTCAAGCTCCAAGATCGAGTGCTCCGTATCACCGTCCGCTTTCAGAGGTCACCTGCAACAAGTGCCAACAGAAGGGTCACTATGCCAACAAGTGTTTCAACCAGAGGCGTCTTCCTCCTCCTCCTCTTGTCAGATCGGCAAGTACAGTTGTGGTCAAGCATAACCCCAAGCACGCCAAGGTTAACTTAATGAATGCAGCTCAGGCAGAGGACTCGTCAGATGTGATTATGGGTAACCTTCCTGTTAATGATATTCCTGCAAAAGTTCTTTTTGACATGGGTGCATCGCATTGTTTCATCTCGAGACCTTTTGCATCTAAGCATGATTTTGTTACTCAAGTGTTGCCGAAGCCGTTGGCTATTGTCTCTCCGGCCCGTCAAATCACATCTCGAGTATGCGTTCCGGATGTTACAATCAGTTTGGGTGACTATAAGTTCTTGTCCTCTCCAAATGTTCTTGGTGACTCGGATATTGATCTTATTCTCGGAATGGATTGGCTTTCTAAGCACAAGGCACATCTTGATTGTGCAGCCAGGCAGATTCAAATTGACTCATTCGTCTGACGATGTAATTGTCTTTGCCGCTCGTGATGATACTATCCGTCTGTTTTCTCTCAATGAGAAGGGCGAATTGGATGCCATCTCTCAAATTCCAGTCGTTTGCGAATATCAAGACGTCTTTCCAGAAGAGCTTCCAAGAATGCCTCCGCACCGGCCAGTTGAATTCGTTATTGATCTTGAGCCTGGCACGGAACCTGTGTGCAAACATCCTTACAAGCTCGGACCTGAAGAGTTGAAGGAGCTGAAGAAGCAACTCGATATTCAAGAGAAAATGGGTCTCATCCGGCCTAGTTCTTCTCCGTGGGGTTGTGGTGTTCTTTTTGTGAAGAAGGATGGAACGGACCGACTTTGTGTTGATTACCGTCCAGTGAACAAGAAGACCATCAAGAACAAATACCCACTTCCCAACATCAATGAGTTGTTCGAACAACTCAAAGGTGCCCAAGTATTCTCCAAGCTCGATCTCCGTATGGGTTATCACCAGATTCGCATTCGTGAAGAAGATATTCCCAAGACAGCATTCAGAACAAGCTTTGGTTCATATGAATACACTGTCATGTCTTTTGGCCTCGTCAACGCTCCTCCGACGTTCTCTCGCATGATGAACTTCATCTTCAACGCCTACACCAATGACTTCGTTTTGGTCTATCTTGATGACATTCTGGTTTTCTCCAAGAATAAGGAAGATCATGCCAAGCACTTGCGTTTGGTTCTTGATAAGCTCAGGGAACATCAGTTCTACGCCAAGTTCTCCAAGTGTGAGTTTTGGCTCGATGAGGTTCTTTATCTTGGTCATATCATCTCTGCCAAGGGCATTGCCGTGAATCCTGAGAAGGTGTCTGCAATTGTGAATTGGGAACCTCCTCAGAATGTGAAGCAACTCCGTAGCTTCCTCGGTCTCGCAAGCTATTGCCGAAGATTCGTTGAAAACTTTTCTAAGATCGCGAAGCCTCTCTCTGATCTTCTTCAGAAGCACGTCAAATACGTTTGGTCTCCGGAGTGTGATATTGCTTTCAACACTTTGAAAGAGAAATTGATCACTGCCCCAGTTCTGACTCCGCCTGATGAATCCAAGTCGTACGAGGTCTTTTGTGATGCCTCTCTCCAAGGTCTTGGCGCGGTATTGATGCAAGAGAAGAAAGTTGTTGCTTATACTTCTCGCCAGTTGAAGCCTAATGAGAAGAACTACCCCACTCATGATCTCGAGTTGGCGGCAGTTGTGCATGCTCTTTTGACTTGGAGACATCTTCTATTGGGAAGAAAAGTGGACATTTTCACTAATCACAAGAGTCTCAAGTACATCTTCACTCAGCCTAATCTCAACCTCAGGCAAACTCGATGGGTCGAAATGATTCAAGAGTATAATCCGAGTATTGAGTATACTCCAGGCAAGGCCAATGTGATTGATGACGCTTTGAGCAGAAAAGCTTACTGCAACAGTCTGATTCTTAAGCCTTATCAACCCGAGCTTTGTGAAGCTTTCCGCAAACTTAATCTACAAATTGTTCCTCAAGGTTTCCTCTCCAACCTTCAAGTCTCTCCTACCTTAGAAGACCAGATTCGCCAAGCCCAGCTACTTGATGCTATGGTGAAAAAGGTGAAGACTGGGATTGCCAAGAGTCAACCCAAGTACAAGTGCTACCACCTTGATGACAAGGAAACTCTCTTCTTCGAGGATCGTATTGTTGTACCCAAAGGTGACCTCCGTGAAGTGATCATGAACGAGGCTCACAATTCTCTCCTCTCCATCCACCCTGGGAGCACGAAGATGTATCAGGACCTTAAGCAAGCTTATTGGTGGACTCGAATGAAGCGCGAGATCGCTCAATTCGTGAATGAATGTGATGTTTGCAGAAGAGTGAAGGCAGAACACCAAAGGCCAGCTGGTCTCCTCCAACCTCTTGCCATTCCAGAATGGAAGTTTGACCACATTGAAATGGACTTCGTGACTGGGTTTCCAAAGTCCAAGCGTGGCAATGATGCTATATTCGTTGTCATCGACAAACTCACCAAAGTGGCTCATTTTCTGCCTATCAAAGAGTAGATCACTACAGCTCAATTGGCGGAACTCTATACCTCTCGGATTGTCTCTCTGCACGGTATTCCACAAGTGATCTCTTCAGACTGTGGCAGCATCTTTACCTCGAAGTTTTGGGATTCTTTTCAGAAGGCCATGGGCACTAACATCCGCTTCAGCACAGCTTTCCATCCTCAAACAAGCGGTCAAGTCGAGCGTGTCAACCAGATTCTTGAAGATATGCTCAGGGCCTGTGTGATCTCCTTCGGCATGAAGTGGGAGGATTGTCTTCCTTATGCTGAATTCTGCTACAACAACAGTTTTCAAGCAAGTTCGGGCAAGGCCCCATTTGAAATTCTGTATGGCAGGAAGTGTCGTACCCCTCTCAACTGGTCTGAAACCGGTGAACATCAGCTTTTGGGTAATGACTTAATCACAGAAGCAGAAGAAATGTGCAAAGTCATTCGTGATAACCTCAAAGCAACCCAATCCCGCCAGAAGAGCTACTATGATAGTAAGCACCGTGATTTGGCTTTTGAGATCGGAGATCATGTTTACCTCCGCATCTCTCCTATGAAAGGTACTCATCGCTTCGGTATCAAAGGGAAGCTTGCCCCTAGATACATAGGACCTTTCAAGATTGTCAGCAAGAGAGGCGACCTCGCCTATCAACTCGAGCTTCCTTCAAACTTTGCAAATGTTCATGACGTGTTCCATGTCTCTCAGCTTCGAAAGTGCTTCAAGACTCCTGACCGCACCGTCAACTTCGAGGACATTGAGCTCCAAGAAGATCTCTCTTATCGTGAGCACCCAGTTGCTATTCTTGAAGAGACTGAACGCAAGACTCGCAACAAGTCAATCAAATTTCTCAAAGTCAAGTGGTCACACCATTCCAACCATGAAGCTACCTGGGAATGCGAGGAACACCTTCGTTCTGAGTACCCGGCGTTCTTTCAGTCCTAGATCTCGGGACGAGATCCTTTCGTAGTGGTGTAGTGTTGTAACACCCCGGATATAACTTTCCTATTTGTACTCCAACTCTTGCCGTTTCCGGCGTTAAGTTATATTTATTTTCATCGGGTTCGGGTTTTTCCTCCGTGTGTTGTTATCGTTGTCATGCATCTCATATCATGTCATCATATGCATTGCATTTGCATACGTGTTCGTCTCATGCATTCGAGCATTTTCCCCGTTGTCCGTTTTGTATTCCGGCGCTTCATTCTTCTCTGGTGGTCATTTCTAGCTTTCTTTCGTGTGTGGGGTTTAAACATTTCCGGATTGGACCGAGACTTGCCAAGCGGCCTTGGTTTACTACCGGTACACCGCCTGTCAAGTTTCGTATCATTTGGACTTCGTTTGATACTCCAACGGTTAACCGAGGGACCGTAAAGGCCTCGTGTGTGTTGCAGCCCAACACCCCTCCAATTTGGCCCGAAACCCACCAAACTCTGCTCCATGTCCTAGAGCATTCGATCACAAATCGCGTGGCCGAAAACCACACCTCATTTGGACTCTCCTAGCTCCCTCTATGCCTATAAATAGCCCCTCCTCCGAAATCCCGGATCTCCTCGTCCAAACCCTAGAAAAGTCCTCCTCGCGCCGGCCGGACACGTCCGCCGCCTCCGCCAGCCAACCAGCAGCCGCCACGTGGCCCGGGCGAGCCCCACATCACCGTCGCCGCCCGAGGCCCGCCCGAGCCCGCGGGAGGCCCTCCCCGGCCCACTCATCGCGCCGCCCCGCGCCTCCTTATCCTCCCTCGCCCGCCGCCACCCGCCGACGAGCCACCGCCGCCTCTTCGCCGTGGGCTGCCGCACGCCGTCGCCTCTCCACGCCGGCACTGCGCCGCCGCGCGCCATCGCCGGGTCCTTGCCGCCCCTTCGACGAGTCGCTCCGGCCAGATCCGGTCGGGCCGGACCGGATCCGCCTCTCCCTCGCCTCCCCGCTGCTTCTTCGCTCGCCGGAGCCGGCAAGGCTCGCCGGAATCGCCTCGGTTCGCGCGCCGACGTCAAACCCTAGATCCGGAGGTCAAAAATTCTACCAAGTCCTGATATTTTCCGTGTCAAGTGCCCACGTTCGTAGCTCCGTAACTTTGCATCCGTAGCTCCGATTCATGCATATAACATATCAAAATGTTCATCTTAGAGAGTACATCATTTCATTCCATTGCGTCATTTTCATTTGAGCTCATCTTGATGCCCGAAATGCTGTTAGAAGAGGGCTATTTGAGTTAATTGTCAGATATGCTACTCCGTTTAGCACTTTTGTCATTTTTGCCATGATTATTGTGTGCATGATATGCCCGTGAGTTCTACATGTGTTTTGTTAAGGGTTTTGTCATCTTTCCAGAGGTGCAACCCATGTATTTTTAGGATGTGTGTGGTGACTTGTGCAAGCATGCAAAGTGGTGCACTTGCTAAGTCTGTTTTCAGGGACTTAGTAATATCACTAAGTCCTGGAGCTGTTTATCTCATGATGCCATATGTTCTTGTTGTTTCCTAGTGATCCGTGCCTCTTTTGAGGATGATCAGTAAGGGAGTTTTGTTAATCTTGTAGTGCTCTATCCATCCATATATTTGTTTGAAATTATGGAGCACCCTAGCTTGAGTCAATTGAGCTCTACTTTTGCTACTTTGTGAATCTGGGCAGATTGTCAACTTGTTTGCAATTTTGCCGGTGATGTTGTAGTTGATCCGTGCATGCTATGCTATTGTTCTTGCCATTTCTAGCTTGCATTTTGTGCCTTCTTGGTGGATGTATGCTTGTCTTGCCATGACTTGCTCTGTAGTGAGTGCATCGAGCTTGTAAACATGCCTACTTGAGTTATATTTCAGCATGTGTCAGTTTTTCACTAAGTCTGAAGCTGATTATGTTTTTGCTATGTTCACATGCTTGCAATTGTATTTTCTGATAACTTTTGGCTCAAGGTCACTAAGGGACTTTTGTTAAGATCTTTGAGTAGCTCCATGCCATGGTTTAGTTTGCCATGTTCAGGTCCTGTAGCATGTAGTTTCGTTGCTCCGAAGAGGGCTACCTGATCTGAAATTCCAGACAAGTGTTGATTTCACTAAGTCTGAGATCTGTTTGCCATTTGCATTTTTGCCATGCTTGTTTGAACCTGTTAAAGGATGATTTGGCCGTAGCTCAGTGCTATGCTTTTGTTAAGCATCTTGTGTGCATCCCTGCCATGTATTTTGTTGTCATGTTTGGTTGCTGTAGCATGTTCATTTCATTGCATTTAGATGCCTACTTGCTGTAAATCGCAGACCGGTGTCATTTTTGAATCGCTTGCCATTTCCAAACCGTAACTCCGATTCCGGCGTTCTTTATATCGTTTTCAAGCGATTTCATCTCATCTTTCCAGTTGAGGCCAGGTTCATGCATTTCCTGTCATATCTTGCATTTGGCATCCCGCATCGCATCCCGCATAGCATATCATCATTTCATCATATTGCTTGTTCTTGCACGTGGTTGATTGTATCCTTGTTGCTTGTTTGTCTTGTTTGGGTAGAGCCGGGAGACGAGTTCGCTAACTAGGAGCCCGTTGAGTTTGCTTTCGAGGATCCAGTCAACTCTGACAACTGTGCAGGCAAGATGATCATACCCTCGAAATCACTACTATCTTTGCTATGCTAGTTTTGCTCGCTCTTTTGCTATGCCAATGCTACGAGGCCTACCACTTGCTTGCAAGCCTCCCAAATTGCCATGTCAAATCTCTAACCCACCTTTGTCCTAGCAAACCGTTGATTGGCTATGTTACCGCTTCGCTCAGCCCCTCTTATAGCGTTGCTAGTTGCAGGTGAAGATTGGAGGCCGTTCCTTGTTGGAACATTTATTTACTTGTTGGGATATCATTATATTGCCGGGTTATATTAATGCATCTATATACTTGGTAAAGGGTGGAAGGATCAGCCTCTCGCCTAGTGTTTTGTTCCACTCTTGCCGCCCTAGTTTCCGTCATATCGGTGTTATGTTCCCGGATTTTGCGTTCCTTACGCGGTTGGGTTATAATGGGAACCCCTTGATATTTCGCCTTGATTAAAGCTTTTCCAGCAATGCCCAACCTTGGTTTTACCATTTGCCACCTAGCCTTTTCTTACCCTTGGGTTCTACAGACTCAAGGGTCATCTTATTTTACCCCCCCCCCCCGGGCCAGTGCTCCTCTGAGTGTTGGTCCAAACTAGAGCCCCTTGCAGCGCCACCTCGTGGAAACTCGAGGGCTGGTTTTAGTTGTACGGATTGCTTATCTGAGTGTGCCCTGAGAAAGAGATATGTGCAGCTCCTATCGGGATTTGTCGGCACATTCGGGCGGTGTTGCTGGTCTTGTTGTAACCTGTCGAAGTGTCTTGAATTACCGAGATATCGAGTCTGATCGGAACGTCTTGGGAGGAGGTCTATTCCTTCGTTGACTGTGAGAGCTTGTCATGGGCTAAGTTGGGACTCCCCTGCAGGGATTTGAACTTTTGAAAGCCGTGCCCGCGGTTATGGGTAGAGGGGAATTTGTTAATGTCCGGTTGTAGATAACTTGAACCTTAACTTAATTAAAATGAATCAACCGAGTGTGTTGCCGTGATGGCCTCTTCTCGGCGGAGTCCGGGAAGTGGACACGGTGTTGGAGTAATGTTTGCGCAGGTTGCTCTCTAGTTTCTCGCTCGCTCTTTGCCTCCTCTTCTCGCTCTCCTTTGAGAATAAGTTAGCCACCATACTTGCTAGTCGCTTGCTGCAGCTCCACTTATATTTTACCTTGCCATACCTATAAGCTTAAATAGTCTTGATCGCGAGGGTGTGAGATTGCCGAGTCCCTGTGGCTCACAGATTACTATTACACCAGATGCAGGGCCTGATGATTCAGCTCCAGGTGACGCGTATGAGCTCAAGTGGGAGTTCGACGAAGACTCTCAACGTTACTATGTTTCCTTTCCTGATGATCAGTAGTGGTGCCCAGTTGGGGGTGATTGGGACCGTGTCGCATGTTGGGTTCTCTTTTATTTTGGCGCCATAGTCGGGCCATGAGTGTTTGGATGATGTAATGTTATTTATGTACTTGATTGACGTGGCGAGTGTAAGCCAACTATGTTATCTTCCCTTTCATTATTATATTACATGGGATGTTGTGAAGATTGCCTAACTTGCGACATATGCCTTCAATGCGATTATGTCTCTAAGTCGTGCCTCGACACGTGGGATCTATAGTCGCATCGAGGGTGTTACAGCTGATCCCTCCAGCCTCCCTCGCGAGGCGGTTCTTGCTAGCAATCCTCGCGAGGTTGATCGCGCCACCCTTGGCGCGGGCCACGGTCTTCCCAGCGTCCTGCGTTCCTTCCTCCTCCTCGGCCGTAGCCCCGGTCACTGCGGTCAGGGCGACGGCCGATCCTTCCTTCTCACACGGCTCGGAGCTCTTGACATTCGTTGGTGTTGTGGGTGTGGAGGTCGTGGTACACACAGTACCGGCTGCCCTTGGAAGGTTCGGGCTGATCTCTGCCCCGCTTGGTGTCTGGTTCTGCCGCGAGCACAGCAGCCCCCTTGGCTTCACATCCTTGGCCTCGGGCTTCTTCTCTTCTGGGTCTGCGGCAGGCAGCTCGAGGGGGGAGAGACGCCCTTCCTCGGCCCTGGCGCACTTGGTTGCCAGGTTGAACAGTTCCAAGGAAGTGCACATGTCTTCATGCATCGCCAGCTCCTCCTTCATCTTGACGTCGTGCATGCCGTCGGAGAAGGCCAAGATGATGGCCTCCTCAGTCACCTTGGGAATCTTGAGGCGCGCGTTGTTGAAGCGCTGGATGTACTTCTGTAGGGTCTCCCCGGGCTGTTGCTTGATGCGGCGCATGTCGCTCACGGCGGGTGGCCGGTCGCGAGTGCCTTGGAAGTTGGCGATGAAGCGGGTGTGCATCTTGCCCCAGGAGGAGATTGTGCCTGGAGCCAGGTTCAAGAGCTAGGTGCGGGCCCCGTCCTTGAGTGCCATGGGGAACCAGTTCGCCATGACCTTCTCATCTCCGTTGGCAGCTTCGATGCCCAGCTCGTAGAGCTGGAGGAACTCCACAGGGTCAGCCGTGCCATCGTAGCGAGGAGGCAAGTCTATCTTGAACTTGCCGGGCCACGCGACGCTGCGTAGCTCGGCGGTGAAGGCGCGTCAGCCTGCCGTTGCCAGGGGAGGCCTTGGATGACAGGGAGCTTGGTCTTGCTTGTCCCCACGCGCTGCAGCTGGGAGCAGCGCGGGGTCTTGACGCGCGGGAGCAGGAGCATGGTCGCGACGTGCTAGAGCAGGGAGCGCCCGGGCAGCTTCTTGCGGGCGAATGACTTCTTGACAGCTCTGCTCTTGCTGCGCTGGCGCCTGACGGAGCGGGTTCCGCCCAGGGGCCACGCGCCTTGGAGCCATGGCGCCTTCCCGAGGAGGAGGCGGTCGGGGCGCCGCCGGAGCTTCATTGCCCGCACGGGGCGGGGTGCGGTGCAGCGGAATGGACGGCGCAGGAGAGCCCCCTGCGGCGCAGACGAGCTCGGCGACGCGGCCGAGCCATTCTTTGTAGACGTCATCAATAGGACGGTAGCGCAGGAGCTCGTTCGCCGCGATGAGTGCAGCCCGAGCCTCCATGGGCGCGCAAAGCGTGCGGGACGAAGAACCAGCTGGGGTGAGCGAGGGAGTCGCGGTGCGGCCGTCTTGCCGCACGGACGGATGCTGGGATGATGCTTGCTGCTGGTCCCCCGCCGGGCTGGTGGCGGCGTTGACGGCAGGTGACGGGGAACAGCGAGGACGCCGGCCGACAGGGGCCATCTGGGCGATGCGGGCAGCGAGCGCGGCCCGGCACTCGGCGCGGGCCCGACGAGCGTCGGACATGGGCGTGATGGTCGGAGGAGAAAGGGGTGGTGGAAGACGAATCCCGATGCACCCCTACCTGGCGCGCCAAATGTCGGATTTCGGGTTCCGGCAGACCCTTGAGGTTCGAACACTGGGGTACGCGCGGAGATTTCGCCTCCTGCCTACCTGCACTCCTCCGCCTTGCTAGGATCTAAACTAAGGAAAGAACAGCACAAGAGACGCAAGGTTTATACTGGTTTGGGCCACCGTTGTGGTGTAATACCCTACTCCAGTGTGTGGTGTGGTGGATTGCCTCTTGGGCTGATGATGATGAACAATACAAGGAAGAACAGCCTCGCAAGGGTCTGTTCTTGGCTCGGGCGATGAACTGCTGGGAGGAGCTCAGTCACCCTTCTCTCTCTCTCTCTACTTGATCTTCTCTATCCTTCCAACCCCCGGCTCCCTTTGCTCTGTGGGTGGCTGGTCCTATTTATAGAGGCCCTGGTCCTCTTCCCAAATATCGAGCGGGAAGGGAGCCAACAATGGTGGGCTAATTTGAAGGGGCACAGCTAGTATCAGCTATCCTGACAAAAGTAGTCTTCGCCTGCGCAAAGCTCTGGTGATGACGCCGTCTTGGGCTCCACGGTGATCTCCGTCTCGTAGTCCTCCTGGTCTTGGTCTCGTTGCACCGAAACGGCAACCTTTGCCTGACGCCTCGGTACTCCGCGGCTGCGCTTGCCCCCTTTGCACCAAAGAGGAAGGGAGGACACTGCGCGGGCTGGCACCCGCCTAGCGCCCCCGGTCGTCATGGCTTGTGTCACAGGCACTCGTGAGGTACCCCGCCTTGATCTCTCCGCCTCCTCGTGAGCCAGCCTGACGAGGCCGCGCCTGAGGAAGCTCTGCGTCATCCGCACCGTGAGGCTTGGCCACTCGCGAGGGTCTTGGGTTTGTGTTGGTGAAGATGGGCCGCGCTGGGCCCCCCTTTGAGCCACGCCGCAGGCCGCAGGCAGGCAAATCTGGGGACCCCCATTCCCAAAATGCTGACATTTTCACAAAAGTCAGAGAATATAGCCATCATGCATCTTTGAAAAGTAGCAGGTGCATTACATAAACCAAAAGGCATACATCTATAAGCAAAAGTACAAAAAGGGCATGTAAAAGTAGTCTTTGATTGATCTTTAGCCGACACAGGTATTTGAGAGAAACCAGAATAACCATCTAGAAAGCAGTAATGTATGTTTGCATAATCTTTCTAGCGTTTGATCAATAAAAGGTAAGGGGTAATGATCTTTCTTAGTAGCCTTATTTAATTTGCGGAAATCAATTACCATCCTATAACCTGTAATAATTCTTTGTGGAATCAATTCATCTTTATCATTGGGAACAACAGTAATACCTCCCTTCTTAGGGACACAATGAACAGGACTTACCCACTGACTATCAGCAACGGGATAAATTATACCTGCCTCCAGAAGCTTTAGTATTTCTTTTCTTACCACTTCTTTCATTTTAGGATTCAGACGTCGTTGAGGATCACGAACTAGTTTGGCATCTGCTTCCAAATTTATTTTATGTTGACGTAGAGTGGGACTAATGCCCTTAAGATCATCAAGAGTATATCCAATAGCAGCATAGTGCTTCTTCAGAATTTTCAATAATCTTTCTTCTTCATGCTCTGAAAGGTTAGCACTAATAATAACAGGATATATCTTCTTTTCATCAAGATAAGCATATTGTGGGGACCCCGGCTCATAAGTCGTGATCACCGAATGCACATGTACAGTGATCCCAGAGATCAATGCTCACTGGACACACAGAAGCTGAATAACAAGAGTCTTACATCCATACATACTGTATTACACAAGTAGGACCATTATGGTCAAGTCTTGATTATAACATTGCAGCGGAAATCTCCGTCGATAACTTGGACCCATGCCATATGCCTTAACCCTACAGGCATTCTGACTGGGAAGCGTCCTAGCTCGCATGTTCGTCACCGAGGTACTCTTCTTCATATTATGTTCTTTCATGCCTGGCCAATAAAATAACCAGTGGCAAGCCAATGAGTACTTAGAATGTACTCGCAAGCAACCCATGTTTTGGTTCAAGATACAATGATGCATGATATAGGTAATTTTTTTTGCGGAAAGCTAGTTTTTGAGTGCAATGACATGTTCAACAACTCGTAAGACATGCATCAGGAGAATTCAAGTAACCAAGAGGACAGGTTACAGATATCAACACAAAGGGAGTGGGCTCCAACCCAACTCATCCATGTCAAGTCCTTTGACTTGACCCAAGTAGTTCTTCCCACACACACTGGTTTGTAAACAAGTGGACGTAGCCCAAGAGCGGTTACCCAACTGTCCTTGACCGTGGACACGGCTATTCAAATAGTTTTACACTCTGCAGAGGTTGCACACTTTACCCACAAGGTCCGGGGAACTTCCGTGTCATCCACGGCCCGCGGTATCTCAAGTACCCAGGGTAAGCACCCAATCACTATATTTCCCTAGACGACACTAACAAGGAGTCCACTTGTTGTTCCGTATCCTCACGATGTACATCATACGAGACTCACTCGAGATCGTAACATCCGAGAGGGGGACACAACGGTGTATCTGGTGCCCTGTGAAAACAGTCATGGCCGCCCTACCTGGCATGACCCCGTCCCGAGAGAGAGAACCAACTCTCCCCCGTCACTAGTAATGCGGGCTCCAAGCTAGTATCGGCCTAGGTAATCAATAATGCCCTTTCCCACATAAGGGTAGAGTGGTTGCGCATGTAAGGTTGGAATAACGGCCGCAACTTAAACCAATCCGTTTTTGAAAACAACGCACACACTTGCCTCGGTACACCACTTCGTCATCAAGAGGCTACCCAACTCATCATCTCCCTCGGGCATAAGTGGCACCCGATGGGGTTTTCGATAAGTCCTTTGAAAATACTTTGTCTCCATCACCATGCATATTCCCGTCCCTTTTGCGTAGCACTACTTAGCATCCTATCTACTCCCACCGGCATAACCCTCATAAGGAGGTAGGGTCATGCACAATGCAAGTATCAATGAGGAAGTAACAGAGGCAACCCATCAAAGTGGTTACCATCTCATCATGATTCTGATGCAACACTAATAAAGTGCTATATGACATGCATAAAAAGGGTTTCATAAATATGGTCAAAGGGCTGCTTGCCTGTTTTAACAAAGTCTTCGAGGTCTTCAAATATCTCTGGTCCAACTCCAAGCATTTCATCTACTTCGTCAACTATCGTCGAAAGCAACCATAATAAGCAACACAACAAGGCAGTAAATGAAAGTGCTCTAAAAGTATTAATTTGACTTTTCTAGGACATCTCTGGTTATATGAAAATTAACCAGAGTGGTTTCATTGGAATCGGGTCAGTGGATATTTCTAAACATTTGGATATGATGGAATCAAGGGGTTTATGGATTTGCAAGAGGTGTACAGAAATATTATTTTGATAAATGAGCAAGGATACCCATTTAACAAGGCATGATTTTAGAAGCATCTAGGAGTTGGTTTCACTGGTTTTGGAGTTCAAATGATTTCTCTATGAATTTGCAAAGTTGGCTATACATGAAGAAATAGACCATTATTTGAGGTGATACAGAAAGTATTAGTAAAAATGTTCAAAAACTAAGTTTTGAACTTATAGACATCTAGGATTTTGAATCATGGAATTTGGAAAAAAATGGGCTCTGTGTGATTTTCTAAAGTTTATCACAGAAATGGAAAAATAGGATTTTGACAAATATTTCTGAGGAGAAAGTTTTTGGAAAAATGTGCAAATAGCACCATGTGATAGATCATGATTTGTGGATCCCTAGAAATTTGAATCATCAAATTTGGATATCATTTGAATTATTTGTGGATTTTACAAGTTTACAGAAAAATAAAAAGAAAAGGGGAAGGGTTTTACCCTTATCCTGCGCACTGGGCGAGGGATAGGCAGTGGGCCAGCCCAGCGGCTCAGCTACGCGGGTGGCAGGGGCAACGTCGAAGGCGCCCCGGGTGGAGTACGCCTTTGCCACGCGTGAAGCGGGTTTGCTCCCGGCCCGTCTCCACTTAAACGGGCGGGGCCCACCCACTGGGTCGCTGACGAGCGGGGCCCGGTGCTCAGGACGTTTCCTACCTCCCGCTCGAATAGAGCAGAGGCAGGAGAGGCGAGGCCGAGCGGGTGCCGGCGTTCTCCCCAGCGTCACCGGCCATCCCCGGCGATGCCCAGCACACCGGCGGGTTCAGGAGGCTGAGGCGCATCCGCCGAGGTGTGCCATGTCCACAGGGGTGGTCGGATGCGAGCGCACCATCGGCCGTGGCGGGCGAAGCTGGCGGTGGTGATGGAACTCCATGGAACAGCCACGGGGAGGAGAGGGAGAAGCACGGGAGGGGCTCGCGGTGATGGTGGTGGTTCCCTACTGCGGTCTAGAGGGAAGGAGGAGGAGAGGTGGGCATGAATTTAGGCAGAGTCCAGCGGCTCAGCTCCGGCCATGGGAAGCGATGGAGGGCTCAGGGAGAGGTTTGCCTTCATCCTGTGGGTCTCTGGGAGGGAGAGAGGGCTAGTGGTGAGGAGAGGAGGGCTCGGGGACGCCCTTAAATAGGCGGGCGACGGTCCACCGAGGACTCGTGCGCCGGCGAGCTCGTTGCCGTCACCACGGGTCACAGGAGCTCGTAGGGGTGTGTCTGGGGCATTCCTGGATTTGGTCCAGAGCTAGGGGAGAGAAGAAAGAGAGCAGGGGGGCTAGGGGCACCGCGCGTGTGAGCTAGCTCACTGGTGCACTCGGGCGGCTGGCGCGCATGCGAGCAGGGGCAGGAGGAGGGAGAAGGAGGAGGGGGCCGACCGGCTGTCGTGTTGAGGACGCCGAGGAGCATCGTCGGGCGTGCTGGGGAGGCCCGAGGTGGCCGGAGGTGCTTGGCAGGGGGCGGCTACAGTGCGGGAGCGCACTATAGCATGCTCTAGAGCGCCCAAATGGCATGCCATGGCATTTTATATGCCTTGTGGGCGCGACCACTAATGTCTGGTAGCTCTAGGAGGGAGTAAAGAAAGGGGAGGAAGCATTGGATGCCATGGAGGGCCACTTGAATGAGGAGGGAGGTGAGAAAGGAGAAGAATGCTGCTGTCCAAAAGGGTAAATGGGTGTGTTTCACCCCTCAATCATTGAGCTGAGGCCAGGGAAGAGTTACTGGAGATAGGAGAAGACTGGGAGGAGATGTGGTAAAAAGTTGAGCTCAAGGAGAATAGTGTAAGTGGTCAAAATGGTGATTTTTGAAAAGTGACAGAAGGTGTTTGATGAAAATTTGGGGAAGCAAATTAACTCCACTTGACATGAGAATTAACAGGATCAAGTGTCACACATAATTGTGGTTGACCACCAAGTTTGAGTCCATTTTGAGAAAGTTGCCAATGAACTTTTGTAAACCCTAGAAATCAGCAGAATGGCTTTACCAAGATTTATTGATGCAAATCTATTCTCCTTGATGCACCACTTGGTGTAGTGTCATCATTTGAGGATTTGAACATGTCCACAAAAATTCAGATCAAAAGGACACACTTGGCAATGTAGAGTTGTTCAAATTTGGTTCTGGACAGAAAGGGTTTTGGGGTACTTTGATCAAGATAACATTCTCTCCAACTTGTGCCATTTGGTCTAGATGCATTATTACACCGTTTGAGCATGTGCACCAAGTTTGAGAGCATTTGGACATGTTTGACAGTGCAAAAATGTTCAAGCTTGAAAAAGGACAGAAGTGGTTTTGAGAGGGTTCCATGGGGTTATACTGTTCTCCATGACATGGTACTTGGCAAGATCATCAAAAATGTCATATGTGACATGTTAGAATTTTCTTGGATTTTTGTGAAAATATTTCCTGTAGAAATATTTCAAATCCTTGAAATGAGCAGAAATGGTTTTGGGAGGTTTTGTACAATATTTTGATCATGACCATGTGTTGAAACTCATATATATGGAGCATATATGTCCATTGAGTCTCCCTAATTTTTCTCAAATTTTTTTAAAGCTTTAAAATAATTTTAACCTATTAAAGACCATTTCTCGCCTTAGTAAAAAGCCTTTAAATCAAATAGGAAAATAACTTTTAAAATTATATTTTTGTGGTTTCTGGGTATCCTATATCTAATAGGAGTCAAACATATTTTTGGAAAGATTTTTACTGCCCTGAATTAAGTACTTGCAGTACAAATCTTAATTCAGGGGTTTTTGGAAAACTAATTTTTGAAAATACTTTTTGGCCAAATTATTTTTGTAAGAAAATACTATATTGCTCTATACACATGGCATGATCATTGGTTCAAGAGTTTGGAGCAAGGAGATGAATTATAGGAGTTTGAGGATTTATTTGATTTTTAGAGCACATGCAAACAACAGACAAAATCCAAACAAGGCAAGGTCCAAAACACTCAAAAGTTTTTGTCAAACCACATTTTATCATGATTTATTAGCTTAAGTGTTGTGGCATGAAAATCAGGGTGTGACACATATTTAAGATTATCAGCCAACGGTTTAAGCTCAAACACGGGATCACCCTTAGGTGGAGGAGGATCCCCTAGGATTTCAACAGGCAAATTGTGTTTCAGCATAGGTTCCTGTTTAAAGAATACTTCATCTATTTCCCTTCTTTCATTCATAAACATATCATTCTCATGGTCTAGCAAATATTGTTCTAAAGGATCACTAGGAGGTACGCCAATAGAAGCAAGACCAATAATTTCATCCTTACTAGGCAATTCTTATTCACAATGTTGTTCACTAAATTTAGAGAAATTAAATTCATGAGTCATATCATCCAAGCCGACAGTAACAACATCCCTTGTGCAATCTATGGTAGCATTAACATTATTTAAGAAGGGTCTACCAAATATAATGGGACAAAAGCTATCTTGTGGGGAACCAAGAACAAGAAAATCAGCAGGATATTTAGTTTTCCCACACAAGACTTCAACATCTCTAACAATTCCCATTGGTGAAATAGTATCTCTATTAGCAAGTTTAATTGTGACACCAATATCTTCTAACTCAATAGGTGCAATATTATGCATAATTTCGTTGTATAAGTCAATAGGTATTGCACTAGCACTAGCACCCATATCACATAAGCCACGATAACAATGATCTCCTATTTTAATAGAAATAACAGGCATGCCTACCACAGGTCTAGGTTTATCTGTATCACGGGGTTTAGCAATTCTAGCAGTTTCATTACAGAAGTAAATAACATGCCCATCTATATTATCAGACAATAGATCTTTAACAATAGCAATATTAGGTTCAACTTTAACTTGCTCAGGAGGTGTATATGTTTTAATTTTGCTTTTACGAACCACAGTTGAAGCTTTAGCGTGATCCTTTATCCTAACAGGGAAAGGTGGTTTCTCAACATAAGAAGTAGGAAAAATAGGATCATTATAAGTAATAGTCTTTTCTTCAACTTTAATAGGTCCAGCTACTTTTACTTCTATGGGAGGATGATATTTAAACCACTTCTCCTTAGGGAGATCAACATAAGTAGCAAAAGATTCACAGAAAGAAGCTACTATCTCAGAATCAAGTCCATATTTAGTGCTAAACTTATGGAAAATATCGGTATCCATAAAAGATTTAACACAAACAAACTTAGGTGTCATACCTGACTCCTTACCATTGTCGAGGTCCCAATCTTCAGAGTCCCGTTTAATTCTATCCAATAAATCCCAACTAAATCCAATAGTCTTCATCATAAAAGAGCCAGCACAAGAAGTATCGAGCATGGTGCGATTATTTTCGGAAAGCCGAGCATAATTTTTTTGAAGAATTGTTTCTCTTGGGAGCTCATGATTGGGGCATGAATATAACATTGATTTAAGTCTCCCCCAAGCTTGAGCGATGCTTTCTCCTTCGCGAGGCCAAAAATTATATATATAATTGCGATCACGATGAACAAGATGCACAGGGTAATACTTTTGATGAAATTCCAATTTCAATCTTCTATAGTTCCATGATCTCGTATCATCACATAGCCTATACCATACCAATGCATCTCCCTTCAAAGATAAAGGGAAGACCTTCTTCTTAGCAACATCATCGGGTATACCTGCAAGCTTAAATAATCCACAAACTTCATCCACATATATTAGGTGTTCATCAGGATGCTTTGTTTCATCTCTTGTAAAAGGATTAGCTAGTAGTTTTTCTATCATACCCGAAGGATACTCATAAGGAATTTCATTTTCATATTCATTTTCAATAGGTTCAGTAGGTTGAGGAGGAACCCTTTGCTCTACTGGTCGGGGTGAAGATACCCTGAACAACCCCTCGGAGGATTACATTCCATAGTAACAAGTGATAGTAAATTTCAGCACACTATATAGATTTTTCCTCACCAAATTCCACCTACCAAAGGCGCTTCACTCCCCGGCAACGGCGCCAGAAAAGAGTCTTGATGACCCACAAGTATAGGGGATCTATCGTAGTCCTTTCGATAAGTAAGAGTGTCGAACCCAACGAGGAGCAGAAGGAAATGATGAGCGGTTTTCAGCAAGGTATTCTCTACAAGTACTGAAATAAGTGGTAACAGATAGTTTTGTGATAAGATAATTTGTAATGAGCAACAAGTAACAAAAGTAAATAAAGTACAACAAGGTGGCCCAATCCTTTTTGTAGCAAAGGACAAGCCTGGACAAACTCTTATATAAGGAAAAGCGCTCCCGAGGACACATGGGAATATCGTCAAGCTAGTTTTCATCACGTTCATATGATTCGCGTTCGGTACTTTGATAATTTGACATATGGGTGGACCGGTGCTTGGGTGCTGTTCTTACTTGAACAAGCATCCCACTTATGATTAACCTCTATTGCAAGCATTCGCAACTACAACAAAAGTATTAAGGTAAACCTAACCATAGCATGAAACATATGGATCCAAATCAGCCCCTTACGAAGCAATGCATAAACTAGGGTTTATGCTTCTGTCACTCTAGCAACCCATCATCTACTTATTACTTCCCAATGCCTTCCTCCAGGCCCAAATAATGGTGAAGTGTTATGTAGTCGACGTTCACATAAAACCACTCGAGGCTAGACAACATACATCTCATCAAAATATCAAACGAATACCAAATTCACATGACTACTAATAGCAAGACTTCTCCCTTGTCCTCAGGAACAAACGTAACTACTCACAAAGCATATTCATGTTCATAATCAGAGGGGTAATAATGTGCATAAAGGATCTGAACATAGGATCTTCCACCAAGTAAACCAACTAGCATCGACTACAAGGAGTAATTAACACTACTAGCAACCTACTAGCACCAATCCCGGACTTGGAGACAAGAATTGGATACAAGAGATGAACTAGGGTTTTGAGATGAGATGGTGTTGATGAAGATGTTGATGATTGCCCTCTCCCGATGAGAGGAGCGTTGGTGATGATTTCCCCCTCTGGGAGGGAAGTTTCCCCGGCAGAATAGCTCTGCTGGAGCTCTAGATTGGATCCGCCAAGGTTCCGCCTTGTGGCGGCGGAGTTTTGTCCCGAAAGGTTGCTTATTATTTTTTTCTCGACGAAAGACTTCATATAGGAGAAGATGGTCATCGGAGAGCCACCAGGGGGCCCACGAGGTCGGGGGCGCACCCTAGGGG
>NC_041386.1:207547967-207634333 GCF_002162155.2 Triticum dicoccoides | reverse complement strand
CCCCACCCTCGTGAGAAGGGTGTGGGCCCCCTGGTCTTCATCTTTGGCGAGGATTTTTCATTATTTATTATAAGGTGTTCCATGGAGTTTCAGGACTTTTGGAGTTGTGCAGAATAGGTCTCTAATATTTGCTCCTTTTCCAGCCCAGAATTCCAGCTGCCGGCATTCTCCCTCCTTATGTAAACCTTGTAAAATAAGAGAGAATAGCCATAAGTATTGTGACATAATGTGAAATAACAGCCCATAATGCAATAAACATCAATGTAAAAGCATGATGCAAAATGGACGGATCACCCCCAAGTGATCGTATGAAGTGACAATAACGACTCATATTCTCAGAAATGAAACAACAGAGGCCCTGAATTATCAGGGATGGCGGATTTATTATATTCATCATAATATATACATTGACAAAATATGTACATCACAAGAGCTGGTGGCTCAGGTGTAATAAGGCCGAAGATGAGCATTATTCCATGGCCGGCGGGTCTCCTCCTTCGACGTGCATGACTCCTTGTGGTCTTGAACATCGATAAGGTAGTATGACCCGTTGTTCAGATTTTTGCTGACCACAAAGGGCCCTTCCCAAGGTAGGGATAGCTTGTGCATGTTAGTTTGATCCGGGATGAGCCGGAGCACCAAATCTCCTTCTTGAAAGGTCCTGGTTTTAAGCCGACGATTGTGATAACGACGCATATCTTGTTGGTAAATCGCCGAACGAGCTGCCGCACGGTCGCGCTCCTCATCCAACAGGTCAAGAACATCCTGACGTGCTTTTTCATTATCAGCTTCAACATAAGCTGGCACACGGGGCAAATCACGACAGATGTCACTAGGGAGAACCTCCTCTGCTCCGTAAACCAGAAAGAAAGGCGTGTAACCCGTAGATCTATTGGGGGTAGTATTGATACTCCATAACACTGAGGGTAATTCCTCCACCCAACAACCCGGCGTCCTTTGCAAAGGTACCGTAAGCTGGGGATTGATGCCTCTCCAAATTTCTTGATTGGCTCTTTCAGCTTGGCCATTAGACTGAGGTGAGCCACTGATGATACATCAAGATGAATATGCTCTCGTTAACAAAATTCTTTCATAGCACCCTTGGATAGATTAGTGCCATTATCAGTTATAATGCTATGAGGAAAGCCAAACCGTAAAATCACCTTTTTGATGAACTGAACCGCTGTTGCCGCGTCACACATACCGACCGGCTCTGCCTCAACCCACTTTGTGAATTTGTCAACCGCCACCAAAAGGTGAGTCTTTTTGTCTTTGGACCTTTTGAAAGTTCCAACCATATCTAGCCCCCGGACTGCAAACGGCCAAGTAATTGGAATCATCCTCAATTCTTGAGCTGGCACATGAGCTCGTTGTGAACATTTCTGACAACCATCACATTTACTGACCAAATCCTCTGCATCATTATGAGCTATCAACCAATAAAACCCATGACAAAAAGCCTTGGATATGAGGGAGTTAGAGCCAGCATGATGTCCACAATCTCCTTCATAAATCTCTCGTAGAATCTCAGGACCTTCCTCAGGAGAAACACAATGTTGAAACACCCCTGTGACACTGCAGCGATGCAGCTCTCCATTGACAATAGTCATTGACTTAGACCACCGGGTTATTTGCCTGGCCAAAGTTTCATCTTCAGGTAACTTGCCCCGGGTCATATAAGCCAAATATGGAACTGTCCAATCAGGAATAACATGAAGAGCCGCCACCAATTGTGCCTTCGGGTCAGGAATAGCAAGATCCTCCTCCGTTGGCAGTTTGACTGAAGGGTTATGCAGAATATTGATACATGTTTTTTGATTGTTCCATATTTTATGTTGTCAAATAATAAATTGCTTGGAAAGTGTTGGTATGGAGGGCATGTTGGGGAACATAGCAGAAATTCAAAATTTTCCTACGTGTCACCAAGATCTATCTATGGAGAAACCATCAACGAGGGGAAGGAGAGTGCATCTACATACCTTATAGATCTCTATGCGGAAGCGTTCAAGAGAACGGGGTTGAAGGAGTCGTACTCGTCGTGATCCAAATCACTTGAGATCCTAGTGCCGAACGGACGGCACCTCCGCGTTCAACACACGTACAGCCCGGTGACGTCTCCCATGCCTTGATCCAGCAAGGAGAGAGGGAGAGGTTGAGGAAGACTCCATCCAGCAGCAGCACAGCGGCGTGGTGATGGTGGAGGAGCGTGGTACTCCAGCAGGGCTTCGCCAAGCACCGCAAGAGACGAGGAGGAGAGAGGTATAGGGCTGCGCCAGGGAGAGATCAAATCGTATGTGTTGGGCAGCCCCAAACCTCAAGTATTTATAGGAGGAGGGGAGGAGGGTGCGCCCCCTCTAGGGTTCCCACCCCTAGGGGGGCGGCAGCCCTAGATGGGAAGGGGGGGCGGCCAAGAGGGGGAGAGGGGGGCGCGCCCTAGGGTGGGCCTTAGGCCCATCTGTGCCTAGGGTTTCCCCTTTCTCCTCCTAGCTGCGCCTTGGGCCTTGTGGGAGGCGCACCAGCCCACTCAGGGGCTAGTCCCTTACCAATCTTGGCCCATGCAAGCCTCCGGGGCTGGTGGCCCCACTTGGTGGACCCCCGGGACCCTCCCGGTGGTCCCGGTACATTACCGATAAAACCCGAAACTTTTCCGGTGACCAAAACATGACTTCCCATATATAAATCTTTACCTCCAGACCATTCCGGAACTCCTCATGACATCCGGGATCTCATCCGGGACTCCGAACAACATTCGGTAACCACATACAAACTTCCTTTATAACCCTAGCGTCATCGAACCTTAAGTGTGTAGACCCCACGGTGGGCGCCAACTGTCGTGGACTTGACATGGCAGATGCCCTAGCACAGGGACTTAGTCGTGGATCCATCACAACTAGGTTAGCTTGAAGGGGTTAAACGGGACAAAGGACACAGAGAGTTTACCCAGGTTCGGCCCCTCTCAATGAGGTAAAAAGCCTACTCCTGCTTTGTGTTGTATTGCTAGGGTTTTGATTACCAGGGAGCGAATACGCTTGACCTAGATCTTGATTGTTTGTTACTTGAGTTAACCCTCCACTGGGTCACCCCTTTATATACACAAGTTGATGCCCGACGACTTCAAGAGTCCCGACCGGCTCATACACAATGTGTCCGGCTCAATGACTAACTAAGCTTGCCTTACAATACAAGTAATACATATGGTGGTTCATCCTCTTGGGACTCAAGTCGCCTCAGGGTCTTGGGCCGTCAATGGGCTTGCTATGACCCGCCATCTTCATTGATAAGTCGCTAGTGGTATGACCCGGCCACTCCTGGGCAGTTCATACCCAGTAGTTATATCCCCAACACTTCTTGTCACAGACGACAGTGATGATGCCATTGCACCCTGGCATCTTCAGAACATTGTAGCCATGATGAGTGGTCGCCATGAACTTGGCGAGGGTCGGGTACCCGAGGATGGCGTTGTACGGGAGGCCAATGTGGGCCACCTCAAAGTCAATCAACTCGGTGTGGTGGTTGTCGAGCTTGCTGAAGGTGACAGGGTGGCGCACCTACCACATGGGAGTGGTGGATCCATTGGTCACCCCAGAGAATGGCCTGGTGGGCATGAGCTAGTCATAGGGCACTTGCAGCGTTTTGAAGGTCTCGACTGAGAGCATGTTGAGGCCGGCACCACCGTCCATGAGGGTCTTGGTGATAGACACGTTGCTGATGGTGGGTGTGGACAGCATGGGAAACGCGCCGGCAGTTGATGAGCACCTGAGGTGGTCCTTGGAATCAAAAGTTATGGCGTACTGCGACCACTTGAGGGGACACTGAAAGTCCATCTATCCCTGGGTGGTTTTGGTAATTCCTAACAACATATAGCTCATTAAGCTAACATATTCCAAGATTAATATTTCAGGAAAAGCTCGATGAATGGCATGGCATGGATGAGGAAAGTGGACCCCTCAAAATACTAAGGACAAAAAGATTGGCTCAAGCTCAAAGCTCAAGACTCTACATTTTATATTTTAGTGATCCAAGATCACATTGAGTCTATAGGAAAAGCCAATACTATCAAGGAGGGATGAGGTGTTGCTTGATGAGGTTCTTGCTTCATAGTGCTTAATGATATGCTCCAAAACCCTCAACTACCTTCCCACATCCACATATGACCTAAACCAAAAGTCAAACTCGGCCCACCGATTCTTTCTATCCGGCGCCACCGAGTTCAGATGTCATACCCACTTCCACAAACCCTAGGCAAATTGGTCTCACCGATAGGGATCTCGGTCACACCAAGATGGGGTTGTAATCTCTCTGTTTCCCTTCGTAACGTTTCGGTCCTACCGAGATGAGCGATCAGTCCCACCGAGATTGCAATGTCAACTCTCTGTTTCCCTTCGTAACGTTTCGGTACTACCGAGATGAGCGATTGGTCCCACTGGGATTGCAATGTAAACTCTCTGTTTCCCTTTTCTAACATTTCGGTCCCACCGAAATGAGAAAATCGGTCCCACCGAGTTTACCTGACCAACTCTCTGGTTAGCTTATTACCAAAATCGTTCCCACCGAGTTTGTGTAATTAGTCACACCGAGATTATGTTATGCCCTAACCCTAACCATATCGGTCCTACCGAGTTGCATCACAGTCCCACCGAAAATCCTAACGGTCACTAGGTTTGCTAAATCGGTTCGACCGAGTTTCTCAATTCGGTCTCACCGAGATTGGTAAATTGTGTGTAACGGTTAGTTTTTGTGTCGAGGCTATATATACCCCTCCACCCAGTCTTCATTCGTGGAGAGAGCCATCAGAGCATACCTACACTTCCAATACACATTTTCTGAGAGAGAACCACCTACTCATGTGTTGAGGCCAAGATATTCCATTCCCACCATATGAATCTTGATCTCTAGCCTTCCCCAAGTTGCTTTCCACTCAAATCTTCTTTCCACCAAATCCAAATCCTGTGAGAGAGAGTTGAGTGTTGGGGAGACTATCATTTGAAGCACAAGAGCAAGGAGTTCATCATCAATACACCATTTGTTACTTCTTGGAGAGTGGTGTCTCCTAGATTGGCTAGGTGTCACTTGGGAGCCTCCGACAAGATTGTGGAGTTGAACCAAGGAGTTTGTAAGGGCAAGGAGATCGCCTACTTCGTGGAGATCTACCGCTAGTGAGGCAACTCCTTCGTGGGCGATGGCCATGATGGGATAGACAAGGTTGCTTCTTCGTGGACCCTTCGTGGGTGGAGCCCTCCGTGGACTCACGCAACTGTTACCCTTCGTGGGTTGAAGTCTCCATCAACGTGGATGTACGATAGCACCACCTATCGGAACCACGACAAAAACATCCGTGTCTCCAATTGCGTTTGAATTCTCCAAACCCTTCCCTTTACATTCTTACAAGTTGCATGCTTTACTTTCCACTGCTCATAGACTCTTTGCATGCTTGCTTGAATTATGTTAAGATTGCTTGACTTGTGCTAAGATAGCTAAAATCTTCCAAAGACTAAAATTGGGAAAAGGATAGATTATTAATTGGTCAGGTAGTCTAATCACCCCCCTCTAGACATACTTTTGATCCTACAAGTGGTATCAGAGCTTTGGTCTCCATTTGCTTTGATTTCCATAGCTTTTGGTGGTCATAGCCTTGGTTTCACAACCTAGGAGAGTATGGCGTCTAGCGAGGAAAATTATCACCGTAGAGGTCCTTACTTTGATGGTACTAATTTTGCTAGTTGGGAGCATAAGATGAAAATGCATATTCTTAGACTTAACCCCGCCGTTTGGGCTATTGTGTGTGTTGGCTTGCAAGGTGAATTCTTTGATGGGAGAGAATCGAATCGTGAAGCGACCGCGGAAGAGTTGAAAATGCTGCAATACAACGCTCAAGCTTGTGATATCCTCTTCAATGGATTGTGCCCCAAAGAATTCAACAAAATCAGCCGTCTTGAGAATGCAAAGGAAATTTGGGATACTTTGATTGACATGCACGAAGGTACCGACTCCGTCAAGGAATCCAAGTTGGATGTGCTTCAAAGTCAACTTGACAAGTTCAAAATGAAGGATGGTGAAGGTGTCGCTGAAATGTACTCTAGGCTTGCTCTTATCACAAATGAGATTGCCGGCTTAGGAAGTGAAGAGATGACTGACAAATTCATCATCAAGAAGATCCTAAGATCCTTGGATGGAAAATATGATACCGTGTGCACATTGATTCAAATGATGCCCAATTACAAAGATCTGAAGCCAACGGAAGTCATTGGAAGAATTGTTGCTCATGAGATGTCACTCAAGGATAAGGAGGAACTTCACAACAAATCAAGTGGTGCTTACAAAGCCTCATGCGAAGCCCCCACATCATCAAGTGAGAAACAAACCTTCAATGAAGAATTGAGCTTAATGGTGAAGAACTTCAACAAATTCTACAAGAGTAGAAGCAAAGAGAGAAGCTCCAAGTCAAGGTCCTACAATGACAAAAGATCTTCTAGTCGAGAGCAAAACTGCTACAATTGTGGAAGGCCCGGACACTATTCCAATGAGTGTACGGCACCCCACAAAAGAAGAGAAGATTCTCCAAAAAGAAGAAGTAGAAGAGAAGAATAACCACCTAGAGAAACAAGGAGTAGAGATGATCGTTATGAATGAAGACCCTCACGGAGAAGCAAGGATTCGGAAAGAAAGGACAAGTCATCAAGGAGCTACACAAAACGAAGACATCAAGCTCATGTTGGTGAATGGGTATCCGACTCCGACTCCGACAATCACTCCGAGAGAAGCTATCACTCCGACTCCGAATATACTCAAGATGAAGGTGTTGCCGGTCTAGCACTTGTGTCAACCAACTCCTACGACATATTTGATTCACCAAATGAAGGAATTGGAAGATGCTTCATGGCCAAAGGTCCAAAGGTATCACACCCGAGTATGTTGATTTCAATAGTGATGAAGAAGACTTGTTAGGTGATGATGATTTACTTGTTGACAACTCTAGTGATGAATACTATGATGAAACGTCAATTAATCATGCTAATCAAGGTGAAACGAATGACAATGATAAGGAGAAGATTGAGTCTCTAACTAAAGAACTAAACACTCTTAAGTTAGCTCATGAAACTATCTTAGGAGATCATCAAGAACTTTTAAGGACTCATGAGAAATTACGTTTTGAAAAGCTCAACCTTGAGCAAGAGCATGAGTTCTTGAAGGCAATGAATGATGATCTTCGCAAGAAAAGTTCCTCTTACATTGCCAAGCGTTTACTCTTATCCACTTACATGCCTCAAGTCAAGTCTAGTAACAAGAACAAGAAAGATTCTTCCTCTAGTAGTAACAATAATCATGCTAAATCCAATGTTGTTGCTTCTAGTAGTTCTCTTGATTCCACTAATGATTCTCTTAGCCAAGTTACACTTCAGCAAGAAAATAGCTTATTGAAGGGAATTATAGAGAAATGTGTTTACAAGAGCCTTGCCGGGAGTAAGCAATTCGAGGAAGTTGTACGCAAGCAAGGAAGGCATCGGAAGAACCAAGGTGTTGGTTTTGAACGAAAGTTCAATGCCAATGGAGTTGAGTGGGAAGAAGATCAATACCCCAAGACAAAGTTTGTTCCTCAACAAGAGAAGTATGATCCTACTTCTTTCAAAGAGACACAAGCTCAAGATGATCTTTCACCACAAGACCACAAGCAAAAAGGCAAGGACAAGATTCAAGAGGAAATTGATGCATTTGAAGAAGCTCCTAAGGCCTTGGTCAAGTGGGTTCCCAAGACTACATCAAGTTCCACTTCATCAAGTACAACTACAACTCTGAGGATTCCAATCAAGATGGTGTGGATCCCGAAGAAGAAGAACTAGAGAGTTCTTGAGGGTGACTCCGCCAACATACTTCACTCTTATCATTTTGGAAAGAACGAGTGCAATCAACTCACACATCTTACTCTAAGAATTGAGCTAAAGCAACTCTAATGGTGTGAAAAAAACAACGCTTTATGTAAAAGTGGTAAACCCACTTGTACTTAAACTATGAGTATGACCTATGATCAAATGTTCTCATTTGACTCCTAAGTCAATATACTCATATATAGATGACCTAGTCATCACCAATTGCTTGATAGATGCTAGAATTCGTTGTGCATGCTTTGCCACATATTTCAATTGCCATTTTATTGTGTGAGCATGTTGGTTGCATAATTTACTCATTCAAGGACGTCCACTTGTTGTTTTGATTGATTGGTTTCTTTCTTCTCTTGCCAAGTGGATGGACAAGAATGCGTAAGAACCTTCTCTAGCTATCTATGCTTTTCTCGTCTCAAACTCTATTCATGCTACATCACAAAATGTGAGGAGCACTCAGAGTCCCTGATTCGTCATAGACTTAAACTTCCAAAACTTCTTTGTGCGTTTCGGTCTGACCGATTCACCCATTTCGTTCATACCGATATTGTAAGTGCATCTAGTGCCACCCCTAGTTGGTTTTGAGGTATTGACGACAAACCTAGTTGAGGGACTAATGTGTTTATGAGAATTGCAGGATAACACAGGTAGAACTCCCTCATTGATTCGGTTTTCCTATCAGAGATGACCCCTAAAAATGTATGAAGACATTGAAGTCAAAGGTGGTATATGAAGATATTCACATTGAAGACTATGACAAGAGAAGACATCACATGAAGCCTATGGAGCTCGAAGACTTAGATCTTTCAAAGTTCTTTTTCTTCTTTATTGAGTCGTAGGAACCACCGTACTGTTAAGTGGGGTCCAAGAGAACCAGTCAGAATGACTGAAGTGATGCCTAACCAAAACCTATGTCTTCGAGTGAAGACTATGAGAGCGAATCTTGTCCAGAGTCGGACAAGTCAGCTTTGCTTGTAGCCCAGGTAAAGTTGCCATGTGAGTTTGAAATCTGACCGTTGGAACACATGTCAGTTCCTTAGTGACCCAGGGTCATTTCAGACAAATCAGGTCGGGTTGCCTAGTGGCTATAAATAGCCCACCCCCTACAACCATAAACGGGTGGCTGCTCAGAGTTAGTATACGGCTTTTGTCGTTTGAGAGCAACCCACCTCGAAGCTTTAAGAGAGAATTCCTTGCTAGGATAAAGCCCTAACCACCCAGAGCCAAAGAGAATTGGGCATCACTTAAGTCTTCTTGTCTGTGTGATCTGAAGACTTATTACACTTGAGGACTATGAATCCTCCAGCCGGTTAGGCGTCGCGTTCTGAGCATCCAAGAGACATTATGGATCGCCGGTGAACGAAGTCTGTGAAGGTTTGGGAGTCTACCTTGAAGACTTACCAGAGTGATTGGGCGAGGTCTGTGTGACCTTAGCTCAAGGGGAATACGGTGAGGACTGGGTGTCCTGAGCTGCGTGTTCAGGACTGGGTGTCCGGGACTGTGTGTCCTCAGGTTTAAATACCTAGCCGCCCTAACCAGACGTACAGTTGTCACAGCAACTGGAACTGGTCCAACACATCATTGTCTTCAACGAGTCACTGGTTTCATCCTTCCCTTCTCTTTACGTACTGTTACTCCCTGTGAAGTCGTTGTATGATTGCACTATCTTTTATCTTCACTGAGTGACTGCGTGTTCTGTTTGGCTTCATAATATCTTCCTACCTGATCCTTACTACATTGCTGCTATTAGTCATTGTGCTTTCACTCTATTGAATACTTGACTATGGCTTGCCTAGTGTAGTCTACCTTCCGCTGCAGGGTAATAGGTTTATTTCTATCGTTTGTCTTCATAACTTCCACGTTTTGAAGACTTTCATAAAAATAGCCTATTCACCCCCCTCTAGTCGATATAACGCACTTTCAGTTGGTATCAGAGCTAGGTACTCCCTTGTTCTGTGTGATTCGGTTTAACCACCTAGAGTTTTAGCTATGTCGACTGCAGGGATAATTAAAGTCTCTGCTACGTGCCCTGTCTTCGATGGAACTGAATGTCCCTACTGGAAGAATAAGATGCGCATGCATCTTGAAGCCATTGACGTCGACCTATGGTATGTCGTCAAGAACGGCGTTCCCAAGGCTGGAGAAGGTGTCACTGCTGCTGACGTCAAGAAGTTCGTTCAACTGGACTCTACTGCCAAGAATATCATCTATGGTCATCTGACCAAAGGACAGTATGGCCGCGTGAGTGCTTTGGAAACATCTAAGCTAGTCTGGGACTGGCTCTCCAAGGTCAACGAAGGCGTCTCAACCCAGAGAGATCAGAGAATCAGTGTCCTTCGCAACCTCTTCAACCGCTTCAAGAGAAATGATAATGAGAATGTCCAGCTCACATTTGATCGACTCACTGACATCACGAATGAGCTTCAAGCCCTTGGCGCTACTGAGATCACCAAGCATGAAGTCGTCAAGACACTACTGAGATCACTTGACAGTTTGTTTGACACCCTAGCCCTGATGATTCAAGAACGTCCTGATTTCAAGACACTCGATCCGTCTGACATACTTGAGAGGCTTAACACACATGAGTTTCAGCTTTCTGAGAAAAGAGATATCTACGGTCCAAACTATGGGCGAACTCGTGCCTTGAAGGCAAAAGCTGTCTCCCCATCTGAAGAAGAATCTGACAGCAGTTCTGATGATCCTGAAGACATTGGAAGGGAACTTGCTATGCTTGTGAAGAAGTACCAAAAATTCACCAAGAAGAAAGGCTTCAGAAAGTCTTCCCGATCAAGCTCAAGGAATGATGAAGCTTCTGCTCATGACTACAAGAAGAAAACATGTCACAAGTGCGAGAATCCTGGCCACTTCATCTCTGAGTGTCCGCAGTGGGACAATGAGAACAAAAAGAAGAAGAAGAGCAAGGAATATGACTCTGGTGACAAGAAGAAGAAGAAATACTCAAATTCTTCCTCCAAGTCTTCTTCAAAGTCTTCATCACACAAGATGAGCTCATCTGGCAAGGCATGTGCGTTTGTTGGCAAGGAACTGGACTCAGAGGAGGAGTCCGCCTCTGAGGAGCCGGAGGTGGAGTCTGAGGAGGAGTCCGATTCTGGCGTCGCAAGTCTGGCTACAACATACATTGCCAAGTCCATCTTCAACACTGAAGACAATGACCTCATCACCGACGCCGATGCAAATGACAAGGACTACTCCGCTCCTACCTACTGCTTCATGGCACGCGGTGCCAAGGTAAACACACGCACTACTCACTATCAAACATCTAGTGACGATGACTCTGATTGTGGTTCAAAACCCAGCTACAAAACACTTGCTAAAATTGCAACTGAACAACAGAAAGCCATGTAACATATTCAAAAACTGTTAGACAAAAGCGATGATCAGTTAGGCACTGAAATGACTCGTTCTGAGTCCTTAATTGAAGACATAAAAAATCTTCACGTTAAGTATGAGGAACTTGAAAGTCGTCATGAAACGCTCTCAACAACACATGAAAAGCTTTCCTATGATTATCTTCAAAGGAAGCAAGATCTTGAGAAATTGAGAGCGGCTCATGAAGATCTTTAAAAGGAAAATGAGTCACTTCGCTCCAAACAGATCAGTTCCGCTCAGGAAGGATTTGAACCACCATGTCTTAAGTGCATTGAGTGTGATAATGCTACTACTGTTGCTGGATGTTCTACTGCTGCTACTGCTGCAATATCTTCAACTATTGATGTGGGAACTAACCCCTCTGCTGAGGATTCCACTGCTATTGCTGATGAGAATGCTAGGTTGAAGACATTGCTTGAAACAGGGATGTACAAAAGTTTTAAAGGGCATCAGACACTATGTGATGTCCTCAAAAAGCAGATCTTGAACCGAAACCCGAGTAAAGAGGGTGTTGGGTTCGTAAGGAAAATGAATGCTGATGGCTCTTACTGGAAACCTGAGCAATACCCCAAAACCACATGGGTTGCTGCAAAGGAATCTTCAGCGGATCTATCCAATCTATCTGGCTTCTCTTGTGCAAATCCCATTGTCATTGATGAATCCTTTGATGCAAACTATAAACTGTTTAAGAATCAGAATGGTGAAGTGTTTTCCAGGTACATTGGTACTAACTGCAGGAATGGACCGCCTATGAAGAAGATCTGGGTTCCGAAAAAGTGTTTGGAGGATCTTCCTGTGAATGTCATCATGACACCACACGTGAAGAAGACAAACCTCAGACCACAGGCTTCGTACAGTCCAAAGGCTTCATACAGATAGAGGACTCACCTGAGACGCACTAACGCAAATGTTTTGCAGGGAAACCATAATCAGGCCTATGAATATGAGCGCGGTTCATCAAACCGCCATGTTCATAAGACCAAGAACTATTCTGCTTATTCTTATGAGTACTATTGTCCGCCTGCAAGACTTTTTGCTAGGGCTCCAAAGCCAAAGTTCTCAGATGCTGCACTTAGACTTATTGCTTCTAAGCCACCCTTTAAGATGTGGGTGGCTAAGAAAGCTTAACTCTCTGTTGCAGGGAAAGGTCTCCAGCAGAAAACCAAAATCGTCTGACGCTATTGCTGGGGACCTTAAACATCTTGTAGGGCGGAAGATCAAATGCCCGAATGGTCTTACTATGTACTTCATTCCTGAATCGCTTACTACTCTCCCTATCAGTCCTAATCTGGATCTAAGCTTTCATAACCCACTGGTTCGTCAAATGTTTTTGCTTCACAATTCTCTTCGTGAAGCCTATCCCCCTAACTGCACTGTAGGGTACGACACCAGCGTCTTCAGAATGGATTATTGATAGTGGGTGTACCAACCACATGACTGGCAAAAGAAGTCTTCTTATGGACTCAACCTTACGTCCATCCGACAAGAGTCACATCACATTTGCTGACACTAGTAAAAGTAAGGTATTGGGTCTAGGTAGAGTTGCAATCTCAAAGGATCAACACATGGATAAAGTCATGCTTGTTGAATCCCTTGGCTTCAACTTAATGTCTGTCTGAATGCTTTGTTATTTGAACATGATCGTAATATTTGAAAAATATCTTTGCCTTGTACTAATGGAATCTGACAAGTCTCTAGTGTTTTAAGGGTATCGGAAAGATGATCTGTACGTGGTAGATTTTTTGGCAGGACCACAGCTTGCCTTATGTCTTCTAGCAAAGGCTTCAGAATGCTGGCTCTGGCATCGGAGGCTAGCGCATGCTGGCATGAGGAACCTCCACACCCTTGCAAAGAAGAAGCATGTCATAGGCATCGAGGGCGTCAAGTTCAAGAAAGATCACTTATGCGGTGCCTGTGAAGCAGGGAAGATGACGAGGGCCAAACATCCCTCGAAGACAATCATGACAACCACTCGACCCTTCAAACTGCTCCACATGGATCTTTTCGGTCCCACTCATTACTCAACTCTTACTACTACTGCTTGCCTCTATGGCTTTGTTATTGTTGATGATTATTCTAGATATACTAGGGTGCACATAATCCTCTACAAGACTGAAGTGCAGGATGTCTTCAGACGCTTCGCCAATCGAGCAATGAACAACTATGGCGCCAAGATAAAGCACATCAGAAGTGACAATGGCACTGAATTCAAGAAAACTGGCCTTGATACATATCTTGATACCTTGGGCATCACACATGAATTCTCAGCCCCATACACGCCTCAGCAGAATGGCGTCGTTGAACGCAAGAACAGAACACTATTGAGATGGCCCAAACGATGCTTGATGAATACAAGACTCCAAGAAAATTCTGGCCTGAAGCTATTGATACTGAATGCCATACAATCAATCGTGTTTATCTTCACAAGATTCTGAACAAGACATCTTATGAGCTCCTTACTGGCAAGAAGCCAAATGTCAGTTACTTCAGAGTATTTGGTGCCAGGTGCTGGATCAAGGATCCACATCACACTTCAAAATTTGCACCAAGAGCACATGAGGGTTTTATGCTTGGATATGGAAAGGATTCGCACTCCTACAGAGTCTTCAATCTCTTTCATTATAAAGTGGTTGAAACAGTGGATGTGCGGTTTGATGAGACTAACGGTTCACAAAGAGAGCACCTCCCAAACATGCTAGATGAAGCTCCATCCAGCGAATCAATCAAGCTTATGGGAACCGAAGAAATCATACCCTCTGAAGCTCAACTTGAAGAGGAACTTATCATCTCCGCACCTGATCAACCTGAAGACAATGCTCAGCCTAAAGACAATCCCACTAACAATGGCAATGATCAGCAAGAGCAAAATCTTCGCCCTGTACATCCTCGTGTTGCCAATGAAGTGCAGATTGAGAGAATAATTGAGAGCATCAATGCACCTGGTCCGCTTACTCGTTCAAGGGCGACTCAGCTGGCAAATTTTTGTGGGCACTTCGCATTCGTCTCAATAACAGAACCCAAGAAAGTTGAAGAAGCCTTCATGGAACCTGAATGGATTGAAGCTATGCAAGAAGAGCTTCAACAGTTTGAGCTGAATAATGTATGGGAACTGGTTAAGCGTCCTGATCCTCGGAAGCACAACATAATAGGCACCAAATGGATATACCGCAACAAGCAAGATGATCATGGTCAAGTGGTCAGAAAGAAAGCTCGTCTCATTGCTCAAGGATATACTCAAGTGGGAGGCATTGACTTCGATGAAACATTTGCTCCTGTGGCTAGACTTGAAGCCATACGCATAGTGCTGGCCTATGCCAATCATCACAACATACTTCTATATCAAATGGATGTGAAGAGCGCCTTTCTCAATGTCAAGATTGAAGAAGAAGTGTATGTTGCACAACCGCCCGGCTTTGAAGATCCAAAACATCCTGACATGGTATACAAGCTCAACAAGGCACTGTATGGCCTCAAACAAGCCCCTCGGGCCTGGTATGACACACTCAAATACTTCCTGAAGAGCAAAGGCTTCATACCTCATTCCCTAGACCCCACTCTCTTCACGAAGACATATGATGGTGAACTGTTTGTGTGCCAAATATATGTGGATGACATTATCTTCGGCTGCACCAATCAGAAGTAAAGTGAAGAGTTTGGATATATGATGCAAGAGCAATATCAGATGTCCATGATGGGAGAGCTGAAGTTCTTCCTTGGTCTCTAAATACGACAGCAACGCAACAGCATCTTCATATCTCAAGAGAAGTATCTCAAAGATTGCCTGAAGAAGTTTGGTATGCAAGACTGCAAAGGCTTCACGACGCCAATGCTAGCCAAACATCATCTGGGTCCTGACGACAATGGTAAAGAGTTCTATCAAAAGGTATACCGCTCCATGATTGGTTCTTTACTTTATCTATGTGCATCTAGGCCAGATATTATGCTTAGTGTTTGCATGTGTGCTCGATTCCAAGTGGCACCAAAGGAGTCGCATCACTTAGTTGTGAAGCGAATTCTTCGATATTTGGCTCACGACCCAACTCTAGGATTATGGTATCCAAAGGGCTCGGAGTTTGATCTGGTTGGATTCTCGGATGCTGATTATGCTGGTGACAAGGTGGATCGCAAGTCTACATCAGGCACATGTCATTTTCTGGGACGATCACTTGTATGCTGGTCTTCAAAGAAGCAGATCTGTGTATCTCTCTCCACTGCTGAATCTGAATACATTGCTGCTGGATCTTGCTGCGCTCAGCTTCTGTGGATGAAGCAAACACTCAAGGACTATGGCATTCATCTGAAGCAAGTGCCACTATACTGCGACAACAAAAGTGCCATCAAGATTGCCAACAACCCAGTTCAGCACTCAAAGACAAAGCACATTGAGATTCCTCATCACTTTCTCAGAGATCATGTTGTGAAGGAAGATTTTGATATCATACACGTCAACACTTAAGAGCAATTGGCAGATAACTTCACCAAGCCCTTGGATGAGAAGAGATTTTTCAAGTTACGGTGTGAGCTAAATATCCTGGTGTCGGGTGGTAGGTGCGACATATGCCAACAAGTGGCTTATCATTGTGGGAGCCAGTAAGACATCGCCGGTGCCTGGAAACGGGATGAGGCGAAGACATGCACGCCGGCGAATCTTACCCAGCTTCGGGGCTCTCCGTGGAGATAACACCCATACTGCTGCTCCGCGGGGTCTCCGCATGGTCACTAGATGAACAAGTAGCTACACGGTGCTCCTTGAGCTGTTTGGCGAGAGGAGGAAGAAGGGCGCGGCTTGCTCTCTTCTCCTCCCTGTGTGGTGTCTAAGACTAGCGGGGGTTGATCTCTCTTTGCATGGATGCCCCGGGGGGTTTATATAGGCCTACCCCCCGGGGGTACAATGGTAATCCGGCTGGGCGCGGGGCCCAGCCGTCTGTGTCTACGCTCTTCGGCTTCTGCGCTAGCTGCTAGGGCCCGCCGACTAGTGGGTCCCGCTGGCTGCCGGCTCGTTGGTCGATAGGCAGGCCCCACTGTCAGGGCCTTGTCGGCGGCTGGTTACTGTTGCTCAATCTTTGTGGCGAAGGCTTCGCCGAAGTGGGCGTGGCTACAGTGCCGCTGCCCGGTGGGCGATCACTATAGCCCCACCGCGTCTTGTCTCCTTAATGGGGCGTCTTCTTCGAGGGAGGTGGCAAGCCGGCTGTGGGGAGCCGGCTCTATCTTGGGCCGACTGGGGGAGGTCTGGCCGCCTTCGGGTGTCTCTCTGCCCAAAGGGGCCCACCGCCCGTGGGCCGTACTGGTAGCCCGTTGTGGATGACATCAGGGTCAACATGGCAACAGTGCCGCGCCGGACGGGTCATGGCCACCCATACAGCGCACTGTGCCAGGCGTGCTCTGGGATTCGGGGGTGGCAGGCTTCACTGTAGCCACGCCCCATCACAACGCTGTTATGTGGATGCAGACTTCGAGGGTACGATCTTGACCGCTTTATGGGAGCAGGCTTCTTGGAGTCGGCCTTCTCGTGGACGGCTTCTCGGAGACGGCCCTCCCGCGGCTTCTCTTCATGAGGGCTGAAGTCGGGCCGCCTTTCGATAGCCGGCCTGGAGACAGCCGGCAAGGGGAAAGCGGCCCTGCGGCTTGGATTCTTAAGGGCCGAATAGGCTCGTAATTTTTTCAGAAGGGCCAGGGGGAGCCGGCTAGGCTACCCATGGTTATTTACTCCGACAGTAGTCCCCGAAGCTGATCGAGCATCGAGGCTGACAAAGGGATGAGAAGCTAGGTCAGCTTCCTTTCCCGAGGGGACGGCTTTGCTCGTGCGCGCCGTCTTCGGAAAAGCTCTATTTCTCGTAGGCGGGAACGCGGGCCATGTGGCGAGGAAATCCTGCCAACGTATGCGCGCGAGGGACGCCGCCGCATGCCCGGGCACGGCACTCGCAGGCCTCGGTCCGAGCATGGATCTTCTGCGGCCCACATGGACCGCTCGCCTTCCCGCGGCAGTTTTATTCTGCCATCAAGGCAAAATAATCGCGGGACGTGGGGTAGTGGGCGCAGTTGATCCCCACGTTCCCCCACGCCGCGCCTCCTCGGCTCCGCCGTGCGGTCTATAAGTAGGAGGAGGAGGGGGAGCGGCAGAGGCTCGCGCGCTCTCCCTCACTCCGCCCCTTCTTGCCCTCCTTCTTCTTCTCTTTGCCGCAGCAACTCTTTGTCGCGCCGTCCCGCCGTTGCTTCGTCTTGCTCCCTGCCGCATCGCTCCCATGGCGCTGTCGAGCTCGTGGGATGGCTCCAACGTCCATGAGGACCACGTCGAGTTCCTCCGCCGGACGCTGTCGGCCTTCGTCACCCTGTGCGAGGGCTTTCTTGGAGTTCTCCCCATGCTCGAGCTCTGGGGGGAGTTCTTCCAAAGCAAGCTCAGCACCGTCGTCGCGGGCATGCCCGCCCCTTGCGGAGCCTTCATTGCCATGAGGAGGGCGAGCGAGAACAATCCGTTCCCGTCCATTCCGCTGATCCAGTCGGTGAAGCTTTGGCAGAAGTCTTATTTCTACGTGAAGAACGTCGCCCAACAAGGCGACTACGTCAACCTGCCGGATTACGTAGCCGGCCCGCTGGCTGGGAGGCAGCCTTCGTGGAGCTACCGGGCCAAGTCGCTGTCTCAGGCCGGGAACGCAGCCGTCTCCCGGCTTCGAGTGATGATCCAGTCGGAGGGCCTGACTGGAGCCGACTTGGTGGCCGCCTTCGTGGAGCGCCGGGTTCTTCTGCTCCAAGGCCGGCCTCACATGATCTGCCAAATGAGCGGCCGCTTTGACCCGTGCCGGCTGAGCACCAGGGAGATGCCTCACGCAGAGGTGTCTTACATGGTGAATTATATCTCTAACTGCAAGCTCGTCGAGGATTGGCGATACGGCAAGGAGCCGTATTCCCGCGCCAACCCTCCGCCTGCCGTAAGTTCTTTCTTCTTTTCTTCCTTTTTGTAGCCGGCCTCATGATAGCCGACTCTTGATCAGTTCGTTTGCCTTTTGCAGAACCCTCTTCTCCCGTCGACAGCCGGGGCCATGGGGGTAGAGCGCCAGCTCCTCCCCGACCGCACGGTGGACGACGCCGACAATCCGGACCTGGGAGCGGCCGCCATGGAAGACGCCATCGTGGGGGAAGGCGACGAGGTCGGAGGCGCGGGACTCGGGGCCAGCTTCGAGGACTAGCCGGATGACGACGAGGTCGAAGTCGCCCCGCACTGCCAGCCGGCGCCCGATCATCAAGGCGCAGGCTCGTCTGCCGTGCCGGCTGCCCGCGGCGGCGCGCAGAAGCGCCGGGCCGCGTTGACCTTCTTTGGCAGCCGGCCAAAAAAATCCAAGGCCTCGACGGCGACGACCAAGCGGGATGACGCGGCCGCGAAGGCGGCCTGCTTCCGCAGGGCGGTGAAGCAGCCGCAGGCGATCTCTACGTAAGTCGTCGAATGTCTTGCGTATATGTGTTTTGTCTTCTTCGTCCGAAACTCTTCTAAACCTTTCTTTTCTTGCCGAACAGGGCGCCGCTTTCTCTCGAGCGAGGTCCTGGCGGCTCCGTAGTTGGGCCGACTGGAGGGTCCTCAAGCTCCCGCCGCGTGGATCCCCGCGCTGACCTTAAGGAGGCCACGGAGCGGAACGCGCGGGAGGTGCGGGAGGACCGGGAGGCGGCGGAGCGAAGGACCGCCCAAGCGACGAAGGAGCAGGCCGACGTGGCGGCCAAGGCCCCGGCGAAGGCGGCAGCCGCGGAGACCGAGGCTCCGCACAACCAGCCTCCGCTGCTCATTGTTCCCCTCCCCGCCGTGGCCCCCGTCGTTCCCGTGCCCCCGTTGGAGGAGGTCGACCAAGGCCCACTGGTGATGGAGAGACGGGAGGATCCCGTGATCTTCGTGGAGGGGGCGTCGCAGACTGCGCCGACTAGAGCGGGCCAAAGCGGCCAATCAGATGTGGTGCCAGAGCAGCCATCCAGGGGCGAGCCGGCGGCAGGGGCCGGCTTCGAGGTGCAGCCGGCATTGCGCCGGCGCGCAGGGGGTGGCGCCTCCGCGCCGGAGCGGCACTAAGCAGCGGGCGCCAGCCAGACGGCAGAGGCCCTGGAGACGGCCAGCGTCAGCATGTCCGAGTGGACTCCCAGCGGGGGGACGGGTGAGCTGAACGCGGCGGCCCAGGAGGTCCGGAACCGGCTTCAAGCTCAGGCCGCCTCGCTGCAGCGATACACTCAAGAGTTTCTCTCAACGCGGGCCGTCATCCAGGTGAGTCTTCTGTCCTTGGTTATTTTGCTCTTTCGATTTCTTCCCTGGGGCGTGTCAGCGCACCCATTGGGTGTAGTCCCGGAGTTCCAAGCCGGCTGTTGCGCAGGCGGTTTGGAACTTACTAGGTCCTGACAACTTAACTTATCTGCCTCCTATATAATCTTCCAGGAGTATCATAACCTTCGCGCAGCTGCCTTCAACTCCCAGGCTCAGGAGCTGGGCTGGAGAACTGAGGACCTTACCAGCAGCTGGAGTGCGTGTTTGTCTCGTTCATCTCCTATGGGGCCGCATCAGCGCACCCACTGGGTGTAGTCCCCGAGATTCGGGCCGACTACTGAGCAGCTGGGTCGGATCTTCCTTGACGACTTCCCCTTATTAATTTTTCCTTTGTCTTCATGGTTGCAGGAGCCAATGCCGACTTGAGGGGGCAGCTCAGCGAGGCGCAAGCCGCCCTTCGCGCCGAGGAAACTGAGTACGACGCCTTGGTCCTGGAGCGCGACCGCCTGGCCAAGAAGCTGGCTGACCAGGAGGAGAGCCACAACATGGCCCTGAAGAAGGCGCAGGATAATGAAGCCGCCCTGAAGGCCGAGTGCGAGACCGAAGCGGCGGGCTGGGCTGAGACCAGGCAAGCGCTGAATGAAGGCTTCGGCCGTATTGAGGATTTGATCGACGGTAAGCCGCCTTCCTCGCTCTTTGCATGCCCCTTGCCGCCTGATTTGTGTTCTGACTTGTGCTGCTTTTTATTCTCTGTGCAGACTACTTTCCCGGCTACTCCGTCTTTGCTACCCAAACCATCGAGGCCCATCGCGAAGCGCGCCGTCAGGCGGGGGCCGACATCGTGCCGGACGCGAGTCGGACGCTTGAGGAGCAACTCTTGGCGGTCCAAGCGCGGCTAAAGCCGGCTCATCGTATGCTTCGCCGCCTCCAGCGCGCCGGGGCGCAGGTGTTGGCCGCCCTCTGGCCAAGCGGGATGATTCCCCGCACCCCGAGTCGGACTGCCGACTGGCTGGAAGTTGCGGTTGGCCGCTTCGAGGCTTGGAAAGCATCAGCGGCCCGGCTTGGAGCTGGGCGGGCGTTGGAGTTCATCCGAGCTTGGTATCCGGGGCTGAACCTGAACCGGCTGCGCAGCTGGCGGCTGGAGGCCGACGAAGAGCTGGAGGAGGTGCGGCCGGCTATCGCTCAGTGCGCTTCAACGATTGCCGAGTGTACTGACATCAGCGTCTTCGCTCCTGAAATTAATGATGACGGTGCTACCCAGCCGGAGGAGTGGTTCGAGCTGGACCTGACGGCGGGTGAGGACTCGGCAGAGGAGATCGCCTCCAGCGATGAAGGCGAAGACGACGAAGGAGAGGAGGGCGAAGACGTTGAGCCGGCCGGTGAAGCGGCCAGCCAGCCTCAGCCTGATCGTGCCTCCAGCAACGAGGCGCGTGCTAGCGCGCCCTCTACGGGAGGCGGTGATCATGCCGAGGTTCGCCAGCCGGCCACTCCTCCAGCCGGCACTGCCGTCTCCACCGACCTGCCCGACTCACCAGTCGCTCCCTTGGCTTAGTCTGCCGTCTTTCTTTTTTCCTGCTTGTTGCCTTTTGAACGATTTTATCAAACTTGCGCAGTTCCACCCACTGGGGGTGTATTCAAACTATGTCGAATGCTGGCCTTTTTAAGGTCTTTTATGTAAATATTATTGCGTGCTTCGTTTCCATTCATCTATGCTTTTTATCCTTAGGCTGTTTCCTTTGCCGCCTTCCCCTTCTGGGAAGGCAAGTACTCGAGCTTTCTTAGATCTGAGCGAGGTGAATGGAAGCCGGCCGGCCGGCTACTCTGGTAGCCGGTCGGTTGTGGGAGAAAAACCGGCTTTTGTTATATTAGTCCGTTAGTCCCAAGCCATTTTTCGTGTGGGCACCCGTTCCTGCCCTTAACTCTTGCCAGCCGGATAGCCGGTTCTTCGAACTGCGACTTTTGGCAAGAGAAAGCTTGGGAGCCGACACACTACTTGTCTGACTGCGGGTAGGACTTCTAATATAACTCCAGGCAGCCAGTCCCCGGGCCGACTAGTTGAACCTGGTGCCGGACGGAAAAAAGTGAATGCAATGACAAGGCCATAAGCATGATAGTTTTCATTTCATAGACAAAAGATGGCAGTCCCCGAGCTCTCCTCGGGGGGCCTATTGTCTCGAACTTAGTACAAAAGTTAGCGTGATACATACTGCATTTCAACTGTAAAACCTTTGGAGGAGGTTGGCGTTCCATGGTCGTTCCGACTCCTTGCCGGAGTCGTCTCTCTTTCGTGCCTTCGGCTTCTGCGCGTCGATCAGGTAGTAGGAGTCGTTGCCTAAGGCTCTGCTAATGACAAAGGGGCCCTCCCAAGGGGCCGAGAGCTTGTGCTGGCCGGCTGTTCGCTGGATCAGCCGGAGCACGAGATCGCCCTCTTGGAAGGATCTTGGCTTGACCTTCCGGCTGTGGTAGCGGCGCAGGCCCTGCTGATAGATGGCGGACCGGCTGAGGGCTAACAACCAGCCTTCTTCCAGCAGGTCGACATCGTCTTCTCGTGCTTCCTTGGCCTCGGCTTCCGTGTACATGGTTACTCGAGGCGAGTCGAACTCGGTGTCAGTTGGGATGACCGCCTCGGCACCATATACGAGGAAGAAAGGAGTGAAGCCGGTTGACTTGTTTGGTGTAGTGTGCAGACTCCAGAGGACAGCCGGCAGCTCATCGAGCCAACAGCCGGTTGAACACTCCAGTGGTACGATCAGTCGGGGCTTGATGCCGGAAAGGATGAGGCCGTTCGCTCGCTCGACCTGTCCGTTTGACTGCGGGTGGGCGACGGACGCTAGGTCCAACCAGATTCCTTGCGTCACGCAGAAACGTGCCAAGGATCCCTTGGCAAAATTCGTGCCATTGTCAGTGATGATGTTGTGTGGTATGCCATACCGAGTTGTTATATCTGTGATAAATGTCACGGCAGTCGGCCCATTCAGCTTCTTGATCGGCTTTGCCTCAATCCATTTGGTGAATTTCTCCACGGCGACAAGCAAATGTGTCATGCCGCCGCGCGCCGTCTTGAATGGGCCCACCATGTCCAGTCCCCAAACGGCGAAGGGCCAAGTGAGGGGAATGGTCTTGAGTGCTGAAGCCGGCATGTGTTGCTTGGAGCTGAAGAGTTGGCACCCTTTGCAATGTTTAACTAACTTCTTGGCGTCATCCAAAGCAGTCGGCCAAAAGAAACCATGGCGGAAGGCTTTGGCGACGAGTGATCTTGAGGCCGCATGGTGGCCGCATTCTCCTTGGTGGATGTCCCTGAGGAATGCAATGCCCTTCTCTTGCTCAACGCATCGCTGGAGGACTCCAGTGACACTGCGCTTGACAAGTTCTCTGTTGACGATTGTGTATGCTCTGGCTCGGCGTTGGACTTGTCTTGCCTCTACTTCATCAGCCGGCAGATCTTGGTTTATTAGGAAGTTGAGGATGGATTGAGCCCATGATGGAGCTGCGACTTCTTCTATTGCCAGAACGGCTACTGTGACCAGTTGAGCAGGCTGGGCGGTGAAATGCTGGAGTCGGCCGCCGCCTGTTGTGTTGGTGTAGTCTCCGGGCCGACTACCACAGTCCCCGAGCCGGGTGAGGCAGTCCCCGGGTCGGGCGTAACTACGGAAGTCCCCGAGCCGCCTGCTGATACCCCCTGGCCGACTATCAAAGTCCCCAGGTCACCTGCTTGGTTCTTCGAGCCGGCTGCGTCGGGGTCAGGCGGCACCAAGATGGAATCGGACTCTGGAGACGGCTTGATAGACGGCTTGAGGAGGCGTTGTAGAGAGACACCGGTTGGTATTGCTTGCAAAGTGGAGCCTATTCGAGCCACGACATCAGCTAGCTCGTTGTCGGCTCGTGGTATGTGGAGGAACTCGCATCCTTCAAAATACCCACTGATCTGCTGAACGAGGAAGCGGTAGCTTGCCATATTTGCGTCCTTGGCATTCCAGTCGCCGGATGATTGCTGGACCACCAAGTCCGAGTCGCCATAACATAGGATCCGGCGAATGCCAAGTTCTTTGGCAAGCCGGAGCCCGTGTATGAGCGCCTCGTACTCGGCTCCGTTGTTGGAGGCGGCAAAGTGAATTTGCAGCGTGTATCTAAGCTTGTCGCCTTTGGGAGAGGTGAGGATGACGCCGACTCCCAAGCCGGTGCGCATCTTGGACCCATCGAAGTGCATGTGCCAATGAGTGGAGTCGGGAGCCGGCGGTAGGTACTGGGTCTCGGCCCAGTCGACGAGGAAGTGGGCCAATGCTTGGGACTTGATGGCGGTGCGAGGCTGGTAGAAGATCGTATAGGGGGCCAGCTCGATGGCCCATTTCACCACCCGGCCGGATGCATCCCGGCTGCCTATGATCTCGGCCAGCGGGGCGGTGCATACAACCGTGATGGGATGCTCTTGGAAGTAGGGCTTCAGCTTCTTGGCGGCGAAGTACACGCCGTAGCACATCTTCTGGTAGTGCGGGTAGTTCTGCTTAGTCAGCACCTCGCTCAAATAGTACACCAGCCTCTGGACCGGCTGGGCTCGGCCTTCTTCTGGGCGTTGGACTACGATGACGATGCTGACCACCCGGCTGGTTGTGGCAATGTAGAGGAGCATGGGCTCTTTCTCAGTCAGCGCCGCCAGGACAGGCGGCGTGGCGAGCATCTTCTTCAGCTCGTGAAAGCTTGATCGGCTTGGTCATTCCACTCGAAGTGGTTGGTCTTCTTCATGAGGCGGTAGAGGGGAAGAGCTTTCTCTCCGAGCCGGCTGATGAAGCGGTTCAGGGAGGCCAAGCATCTGGTAAACTTCTGGACGTCTCGAAGTTTGGTGGGGATCGCCATTCTCTCAATGGCCTTGATCTTTACTGGGTTGTATTCGATGCCTCGTTCGGAGACCAGGAAGCCTAGGAGCTGGCCGGCTGGCACTCCGAACACGCATTTCTCCGGGTTAAGCTTGATTTGGAACCGGCGTAGGTTCTCAAATGTTTCCTTGAGGTCTTCTAGCAAGGTGTTGCGCTTCTCCGTCTTCACTACAATGTCGTCTACGTAGACATGGGCATTTCTGCCGAGTTGCTTGAGGAGGCACTTCTGCATGCAACGCTGAAAAGTGGCACCGGCATTTCTCAAGCCGAATGTCATAGTCAGGTAGCAGAAGGTTCCGAATGGCGTGATCAAGGCGGTCTTTAGGCGGTCTGCCGGATTTAACTTCATCTGGTGATACCCTGAGTAAGCATCCAAGAAACTCAACAGCTCGCATCCGGCCATGGAGTCTATCACTTGGTCAATCCTTGGCAGGGCAAAGGGATCTTTGGGGCAGGCCTTGTTGAGGCTCGTGTAGTCTATACACATGCGCCACTTGTTGTTTTTCTTTAGCACGAGGACCGGGTTGGCGAGCCACTCTGGAAAGAAAACTTCCATAATGAAGCCGGCTGCCAGAAGCCGGGCTATCTCCTCTCCCACAATCTTGCGTTTCTCCTCCGACAGTCGGCGGAGGGGTTGCTTGACTGGCTTTGCGTCTTCTCGGACGTGTAGTTTGTGCTCGGCGAATTCCTTCGGGACGCCCGGCATGTCCTTGGGGGACCATGCAAAGATGTCCCGATTCTCACGGAGGAAATCGGCGAGCTCGCCTTCCTATTTGTTGTTTAGGTTTGCCCCGATGATGGCAAACCTCTCTAGGTGCTCGGGGTCGAGAGGTATCTTCTTCGTCTCCTTGGCCGGCTGGAAAGATCCTTGAGCATCATGCTCCTTGGGATCGGGGGACAAGGCCGACTGCTTGCCGGCCATGGCCACGACTCGGTCCAACATCTTCTTTTCTTCGGCAATCACAAGGGACTCGGCCAGCCGATTGCTGGCTGCTATGCACTCAGAGGACTTCTTGTAATCGCTGGCTATGGTGATGACGCCTTTGGTGCTCGGTATCTTCATCTTGAGGTATGCATAGTGGGGAACTGCCATGAACTTGGCCAAGGCAGGTCGGCCAAGCAATACATGGTATGGGCTCTCCAGGCCCACCACTTCAAACCAGATCGCTTCCCAGCGGAAATGCTCCTTGTCCCCAAAAAGTACATCAATCTTGATCTTGCCAATGGGGGCGCAGGACAGGCCAGGTATGATGCCATGGAACACAGTCCGAGTAGCCATGAGTTGCTTCGTCTTGACATTCAGCTTCTCCATGGTGTCACGGTACAGGATGTTGATGCTGCTCCCACCGTCTATCAGCACACGGGAGAATCGGGTAGCGCGTCTATCCGTTGCAAGGGTGGCATCCAAAACCAACGCATAAGAGCCGGGAGACGGCATCACCTCTGGGTGGTCGGTCCGGCTCCAGCTGATAGGTTTTTCTGACCAGTGCATGTGCTCGGCGGGGTTGGCAGCAACCATGGTGACTTCTTGGTGCTCTCGGCGTTTGCTGCGCCGGTCTTCGGGCTGACTTGTAAAGATGATATAGGCGGCATGCTCATCGGGGAACTCATCGTGCACGGCTCCGACTGCGGGCCGAGCGGCCGGCGGCTGCGGAGCCGAAGGCGGCAGACCGGCAGGCGGAGGCGGCGCGAGCCCTTCGCCTTTAGAGATTCGGGTGTGCCAGTGGCACTTCCGGGTCGTGTGGTTGGACAGCTTCGCGCCGCTGTGGAACTTGCACAGGGCGTCGAGAGTCTGCTCGTAGGAGAAGGTCGGCTGCCAAGCCGGCTTGCCGCCCCTCTGCTTCTTGGGTGCGAGCCGCGCTTCGGGCTGCTCGTCTTCGACTGTGGCCACCTGCCGACTGGTGGAGGGCGGCACCGGGCCCTTGCGCTTGTGGTCGTTCTGGTGTGGGCGTCGGCCGGAGTCCCCAGCCGGTGTCTTGGGCGCCGGGTTGAGTACCTTTCCGGACGCGTGTACACGGAGTTCGGTCTTCATCGAGGAGTCGGCGGTGGTGTACTTGTCCGCTATGATCAGAAGCTCGTCGAGGGTAGTCGGCTCGTCACAAAGGAGCTTGTGCTTGAGGAGGGTGCCTTCTCGGCACCCGGCAGTGAAGTATTCTATGTCTTGCACCTCGTGCACCCCTTCGCAAGAGTTGCGGAGCTCGGCCCAACGCGTGAGGTAGTTGTGAGTGGACTCGGCGGGGCCTTGTACGCACAAGGAGAGCTGTCTAGGCTTGGGAGCCCGCTTGTAGGTGCTGGTGAAGTTGCGGACGAAGGCTTCTGTGAAGTCTAGCTAGCTGTTGATGCTGTATGGCTTGAGGCTGTTGAGCCAGGTCCGCGCCGTGCCCTGCAGCATGAGGGGCACGTACTTCACGGCAACACGCCTGTTGCCGTTGGCTATGCTAACCGCCGTGGAGTAGTCGATCAACCAATCTTCTGGCTTCACGGAGGCATTGTACTTGGGCGTGTCTCTTGGGAGCGAGAACCCTTTGGGGAAAGGCTCGTCGCGGATGCGGGGGCCGAAGCAAGGCGGGCCGACATCGTTTTCTTCTTCTAGCGCTAGGGATCGCGCCAGGCGGTCGATCCGATGGCGGGCGTAGTTCTCGCCGACTCCTTCGCGGTGACCTAGCCGACTGCTGAGAGTCGGATGCGCAACAGGCGGCGGGGTGGGATATCTCTCTCCACGGGGCCAGGGCGGAGGCGGGTTGCCCTGCCACTCCATGGCCCGGGCGTGGCCTTCTGCGTCTCGCTCGATGATGATTCGGATTCGGCTTCGGCTGGCAGCCGGTTCTTTCTCGCGCCGCGCGCCTGTTTTACCCGTAGTCGGCGTCCGGGACGTCGCGCCGTGATCTCGGCGCGGGGGAGGGCTTTCTGCGCAGGCGTTGGCTTCGTGCCGCTGCGCGGCTGCATCGATGAGCCGCTGGATGCGTCGGGTCATGTGGGGGAGCTCTTCGGCCCCCAGTCCATCTAGCTCGTCTACGACCGCCTGGGCGGCACGCAGGTTCTCGAGTCGAGTAGCGTAGACTGGGTGGTCGACTCCTAGCATATCAACGATGATAGCGCCGAGCTGTCTGACAACCCGGCCCAGCTAGGCCCGCCTGGGGGCGGCGTGCCAAAGGCGGCGCGGTCGGCCTCGCGTCGGTGGGCCTCAGCGAGGCATCTCATGGAAACCAACTTTTGGCCCTCCGCGAGGAGGGTGAGGCGGCGAGCTTCCAGTGCTTCAGCATCGACATCGGCCGGGAAGGGGATGGACAAGTCGTGGACCGCCGCGTGCGGGGCGTCGTGGGCGCTCTCGTCAGAAGCGCCGTCGTGGCCGATGACCATCACCTCGGTGGTGACAGCGTCGCAGCCATCGGCCCGGGGAAGCGGGTCGTTGTAGATCACGACGTTGGTGGGGAACATGTCGAGCGAGGCCGTGTCGGAGTCGACAGGCATCGGATCGGTGGAGCCAACCGACTCCAAGTCCACGGCAGGCTCGCCGGAGACGTGGAGCTGGCCGAGGAGGTTGACGAGGTGGTCGGTGCCCGCGTCGGGGGCGAGCTCGTCAGAGATGAAAGTCTTGTCAAGGAGATTGGCGAGGCTGCTCGCCGCACAGATGTTGGTGACGCCTTGTAGCACGTCGTGGCAAGCGCCATCGGGCGTGCCGGGCTGGCTACGCTCGCGGGGGAGGAAGAGGGTTCCCGTCCAGAACAGGTCTCCGGACAACGGTGCACCTAGCCCCACGGTGGGCGCCAAATGTCGGGTGGTAGGTGCGACATATGCCAACGAGTGGCTTATCATTGTGGGAGCCAGTAAGACGTCGCCGGTGCCTGGAAACGGGATGAGCCGAAGACATGCACGCCGGCGAATCTTACCCAGCTTCGGCGCTCTCCATGGAGATAACACCCCTACTTCTGCTCCGCGGGGTCTCCGCATGGTCACTAGATGAACAAGTAGCTACACAGTGCTCCTTGAGCTGTTTGGCGAGAGGAGGAAGAAGGGCGCGACTTGCTCTCTTCTCCTCCCTGTGTGGTGTCTGAGACTAGCGGGGGTTGATCTCTCTTTGCATGGATGCCCCGGGGGGTTTATATAGGCCTACCCCCCGGGGGTACAATGGTAATCCGGCTAGGCGCGGGGCCCAGCCATCTGTGTCTACGCTCTTCGGCTTCTGTGCCGGCTGCTGGGGCCCACCGACTAGTCGGTCCCGCCGGCTGCCGGCTCCTTGGTCGACAGGCAGGCCCCAATGTCAGGGCCTTGTCGGCGGCTGGTTACTGTTGCTCAACCTTGGTGGCGAAGGCTTTGCCGAAGTGGGCGTGGCTACAGTGCCGCTGCCCGGTGGGCGATCACTGTAGCCCCACCGCGTCTTGTCTCCTTAATGGGGCGTCTTCTTCGAGGGAGGTGGCAAGCCGGCTGTGGGGAGCCGGCTCTATCTTGGGCCGACTGGGGGAGGTCTGGCCGCCTTCGGCTGTCTCTCTGCCCGAAGGGGCCCACCACCGTGGGCCGTACTGGTAGCCCGTCATGGATTACATCAGGGTCAACGTGGCAACAGTGCCGCGCCGGACGGGCCATGGCCACCCATACAGCGCACTGTGCCAGGCGTGCTCCGGGATTCGGGGGTGGCAGGCTTCACTGTTGCCACACCCTGTCACATCGCTGTTATGTGGATGCAGACTTCGAGGGTACGATCTTGACCGCTTTATGGGAGCCGGCTTCTTGGAGTCAGCCTTCTTGCGGCCGGCTTCTCGGAGCCGGCCCTCCCGCGGCTTCTCTTCATGAGGGCTGAAGTCGGGCCGCCTTTCGATAGCCGACCTGGAGACAGCCGGCAAGGGGAAGGCGGCCCTGCGTCTTGGATTCTTGAGGGCCGAATCGGCTCATAATTTTTTCAGAAGGGCCAGGGGGAGCCGGCTAGGCTACCCATGGTTATCTACTCCGACACCTGGAATCCTCAAATGTCCTGTGATCAGGCACACATCCTAACACTTATGCATATTGATGACTTAGATGTGCAACACACGAAGTAAAGTATATCTTCAATCAATGAAGATATACATTCTAAGTGTGAATACATTAATGTGGAATTTGACTTCGGAGCGCCACGATAATTGTGCGCCGTGTCTGGGTCTAATACTTCCTATACGGTGGGTAACGCCACCACCAAATGTTCTGTTTGAAGTGTTTCACTCACGGCGTTACATATGCTATGTCTTCACATTTGGTTTGGCTTCAATCTCAACATGTCTTCATGATTATCTTCACTATGTTGAATATATATATATATATATGTACTGGTGTCCTGTCCTCTACAGCATTCACTTATAGCTATGTCTTCTTGTTGAATCCTTTAAACTAAGTGAATGTGATCGGACCCTAACCTCTCTATGCTTTCTATCTCAAACTCTATCTCTCCAAATCATATGCATTCTATTGAAACTGTCGAATATCTTCTCTGCGTCCTTGTTAGCAAAAGATACAGAGACAACCATTAAGTCCGTTTTCAATGCTCATTCCTCCACTTGAAACCCGGAGAAGTGGGAACGACCACCTGACAATCCAGGCGTGCGTGGGACGTGGAACAAACCCCAATATGCTGCATGATGGCCACGTGTTCCTCAGATGCGAATCGCCAGGGCCACCTGTGTAATAACGCAGTGCCACCCCTGTACCTATAAATACACACCTCACAGCAGTCATTATCTCTTCTTCCACTCTCGCACGAACCCTAGCGCCACCGCTAGCCCTCGACAACGCCGGTGACGAAGCGCTTCGCTACCGCAACCTCTCCGACGCCGTCTTCACGCCGACCGCGGACATCGTCTTCTCCGCCGTCGCCGTAGGTGTCCTCCGTCGCCATGTTAGGGCACGGACGATCGAACTGCTCGGCCTCCTCTTCCACTCCGTCTAGCAGTTCTTCATGTGGTAAATAAAACCTCCTTTTTACGGCCTCTTTGATCCTATAGCATTATCACTTTCTACCACAAACAGTTTCTGTTCACACAAGTTGGATCTCTTTCATACTGTATCTCATAACATGCCTAGTATATTCACTTATGCTTCACAAAGTAGTTAGATTTCTCACTTGTACTGATCCGTGGATTCATACAAATCTGGAACCAACTCCTTGTCTATGAGTGAATGTCTTCGCATGATGAGGTCAATGTCTTCTAAAATGATTTATCTTCAAAATCTTCTGAGAATGCATATGACCTCTTCCCCTTCCCTCACACCTTAATGCTGTCACAGGTACATGTCCGTGGGAGAATCCCTTGGTTCTCATAGTCTGCATTCATTTGCAGAATTCTTACAGCATCACATAAATTCTCCCGAAGCCAGTTCCTGTTTGTCCAGCAAGCGAAAACCTGTGAAGCCTTTGAACGTATTGAAGCCTTTCAGTTTAAAGTTCATGGCTTCAGAGAAATCAGCAAGGAAGGGTGGCAGAAAGCGTCGTGGAGAAACATCAAGAGATCTGCCCGATGACCTCTCAGAGCTGTACAAGACAGATCCTGAAGAGGATTACAATCAGCGCAAGACGCGAATCCAATTGATTCGATGCTATTGGGCAGAACAGTGGTTCAAGTACAGATTTGTGACCAAGGAATATGCTGAAAAGAATGCCTTCAAGCGACCATGGGGAGACATCCTCTACAAAAATCTTCAACCCAGGACCAGAGATGAAGCCATTGAACAAGGCTTCTATCCCTGCATGGTTCGTGGACCATAGCCTGCGGATGCTGACCCATCGTCCCTGCTATGGTGTCGTGACGACATTCTATTCAAGCGCAACTTCCAGTTTGCCCAGAACTCAGCAAAGCAGAACAAGAAGACATTGGGACTAGACTTCAACCCTGGTCCTTCTGTGTAACGCCTTCGATGCGGCTATATCTCCCACGTGTCGAAGCACGACTTAGAGGCATAACCGCATTGAAAGCAATGTCACAAGTGAGGTAATCTTCACACAACCCATGTAATACATAAGGGAAAAGATATACATAGTTGGCTTACAATCGCCACTTCATACAATACATGAATAAAGCATTACGTCATCCAGATACAAACAAGGTCCGACTACGGAACCAAAATAAAAGAAGAACCCCAAATGCGACACGGTCCCCGATCGACCCCAACTGGGCTCCACTACTGATCAACTAGAACGAAACAACACGAAGGACAAGATCTTCATTGAGCTCCTCCTGAGCTTGGTTGCGTCATCTGCACGGACTCATCGACACCTGCAAGCTGGTTTTGGAAGTATCTATGAGTCACGGGACTCAGCAATCTCACACCCTCACGATCAAGACTATTTAAGCTTATGGGTAAGGTAAAGGTATGAGGTGGAGCTGCAGCAAGCCACTAGCATATATGGTGGCTAATATACGCAAAAGAGAGCGAGAAGAGAAGGCAAAGCACGGTCGACAAACTATGATCAAGAAGTGATCCTAGAACGACCTACGTCAAGCATAACTCCAACACCGTGTTCACATCCCGGACTCAGCCGGAAACAGACCATCACGGTTACACATGCGGTTCATGCATTTTAATTAAGGTCAACTTTAGGTTTTCTAAAACCGGACGTTAACAAATTCCCATCTGCCCATAACCGTGGGCACGGCTTTCGAAAGTTCAAATCCCTGCAGGGGTGTCCCAACTTAGCCCATCACAAGCTCTCACGGTCAACGAAGGATATACCTTCTAGCGGGAAGACCTGATCAGACTCGGAATCCCGGTTACAAGACATTTCGACAATGGTAAAACAAGACCAGCAAAGCCACCTGAATGTGCCGACAAATCCCGATAGGAGCTGCACATATCTCGTTCTCAGGGCACACCGGATCGTCCAAACTTCCAGTAGGCCAGCCCAGAGTTGCCCCTGGTGGCCACCAGCGGCTGACTAGTTGGACCAACACTCAGAGGAGCACTGGCCCGGGGGTTTAAATAAAGATGACCCTTGAGTCCATGGAACCCAAGGGAAAAAGGCTAGGTGGCGAATGGTAAAACTAATGTTGGGCATTGCTGGAAGAGTTTTATTCAAGGCGAACTGTCAAGGGGTTCCCATTATAGCCCTACCGCGTAAGGAACACAAAATCCGGGGACATAACACCGATATGACGAAAACTAGGGCGGCAAGAGTGGAACAAAACACCAGGCATAAGGCCGAACCTTCCACCCTTTACCAAGTATATAGATGCATTAATTAAATAAGATATATTGTGATATCCCAACAAGTAAACATGTTCCAAAAAGGAACAACATCTCCATGTTCCAACAAGGAACAAACTTCAATCTTCACCTGCAACTACCAACGCTATAAGAGGGGCTGAGCAAAGCGGTAACATAGCCAAACAACGGTTTGCTAGGACAAGGTGCGTTAGAGGCTTGGTTCAACAATATGGGAGGCATGATAAGCAAGTGGTAGGTATCACAGCATAGGCATAGCAAAAGAGTGAGCAACTAGCAAGCAAAGATAGAAGTGATTTCGAGGGTATGATCATCTTGCCAGAGATCCCGCAAGGAAGAAGAACGAGTCCATGAAGAAGACAAACAGACGTACTCGAATGAATCCTCACAACACGGCGTTAACGGAAACAACCCGAAGAAGCATCATCGAAAAGAAACAAACAACATCGTAAACAAACATCACATAAACATGGAATGATGCACAACGAAGTATGATGCATGTCCGGTTTAATGAAGCATGGCATGGCAAAATGCACAAGCAACCCTACAAATTAAGTGGAGCTCAATATGCAACTCCGTTGCATATTGACAAAACACCACGTGACTTATTTAGTTTGATCTCGTTTATGTACCCAACAATATTAAATGTTGATTAACATGGCAAGAGGTGAAGCTAAGTAAAACTACCTATCTAGTCAAGTTTAAATGAGGCCGGAAGCAACGAACAACAATTCCGGAAAAAACCCCATATGCATATATTAGGTTTGTTGCTGTTCATCCCTAAACACAATTTTAGAGTTCCTAAACATGCAAAGTGAGGCCACCATGTTAAACTAGGCATTTTTCTACCCCATTTACATATAAAGATTATTTAATTCGGAGCTACGGTTATTTAGTTATGAAATAATACATTTTGGCAAGTTATTTAAACAAATTTAAACAAACAGCATTTTAAACATTTCAAACAAGCATGAAAGTGACAAATTATTAAACTAGACAAAATTCTAGACATTTTACATATAAAGTTTGTTTTAATCCGATGCACCGTCTGTGAGTAATTATATGTATGAAGCTAGGGGGGTTTTCTGTAAATATGCAGTTTTCTGTAAATAGAGAAAATCGTCCTGTGGAAAAAACACATCACGGCCGAATCCGATGGAACTGGGATGCTCACCACGGGCTTCGGCCCGGTCCAGTGGTGAGGGGAGGCTAGCAGTGGGGGCGCAGCTGGGCCTGCTGGAGAGGCCCACATGGAGGACGACGGGTCAAAGGGCACGGGCGAGCGAGACTTGACGCAGGCCTCGTCCTCGAAGCAGAGGAAGCAGGCAGAGGATGCGAGAGGCGGGGCGGCTCCAGTTGATGCAGGACGCGGCGGCGGATGAAAATCCTGCACCGGCGACGCGGCGGCGTGAGGCAAAGGCAGGACACGGCAGGCGGGGGTGGATCCTGGTCGCGGAAGACGGCGGGGACGGATGGAACCACCTCGGACCCAGCGAGGCAGCTTGAGCTCGGCAGCTGGGCTTGTCCTGCTGGTGCTCGGTGGCGAACGGGAGAAGCAGCGGCTGGCAAGGGAAGGTCGAGGGCGGACGGGACGGGCGCAGGGGTCGCGGACGAGCAGGACGGAGAGGAAGCAGTGGCGCGGTCCATACAGAGGGTCAACCCGGGCCACGCCTGGCTCGTCCTCAAAGCAGAGGCGAGGCGCTCGCCGAGAAGAGACAGGACGGCGACAACGAACTTGGCAGGGAGGAGGCAGGGAACACAGGGCCTCATGAAGCAGGGCGGTGGCGGCAGACTTGGCGTACGGCGAGGCTGACGGAGGCCGGACGGACCTGGCCGTTCCAAGGTCAGGCGACGGAGCTTGCCTCTTGCAGGAACAAGGCAGCGGTGGCGCTGCTCCTGCGGCTTGAACGTCTACACATCAAAATGGGAGAGAGAGAGAGGGAAATGAGCTCGGGCAGGAGGGAAAAGAAAGAAGGAAGGAACAAGAGAGGAGGCACAAGGTTGGCTCCGGTGCTACTGCTGGTGCCCGACGGAGATGACTCGGGGTTGGCCTGCACGAGGGAGACGAGGTGAGGAGGAGGCGCTCGGCTGCAGTCTCGATCCCATCTGGATTGAGTGCTGGGAGACGACACGCTGTGGGGGTTGGCTCGGGGCTCGGGAAGGATTGGTGGGGATGGATTTTGGGATCAGTTTGGTGGTTGGTTGGGTGAAGAGCTCGAGGTGGATTGGAAGGTGGCGGCGGCCGAGAGGGATCAATGGGACATCTCCCTAGAAGTTAGGGTTGAGTGTTTATATAGGTAGGTAGGTTAGGGGCTACTCGGCCCATCCGATCGTAATCGGACGATCCAAATAAAATAGCTAGGGAGTCCAAATAAGAAAATGGTGATGTTTTGTAGATGTTCGGGGATGATCCGGACACAACGGTGGCGACAGTCCGGGTCGGGTCCGGGACAATTTCGGACGCGCGTGTGAGGGGTTCGATGCACTGTGCAGAGAGGGTTTCAGACCGTGCGGTCGCATCGGACAACTCCGGAAGCGAAGAGGGGAAGGAATATGGACTAGGTGGGCTGTGGCGAGACTGCGAGGGGGAGAAGAGAGAGAGAGAGGGCCCGACATCTATTTCCGGAGACCGAAAACGTCCGACGTTAGACCGGCTATAATGCCGCTTTAGTTATCCGTTGGGGCGTCAAACGAACTCCGAATGCGACGAAATTTGACAGGCGGTCTATCTACACTATAATAAGACCGGATGCCAACTTTCAACCCAATCCGAGAACATTTTCCGGCCAGTTATAAAATACTATTTCAGACATGCCGTGGGCGCGTGCAAGTGTGTCTGGGCTCAGAACGGACAACGGGGAGAACTCGGAGAACCCGAACGAATGCAAGTTTTAAAACATGATGATGCAATGCACATGATGACATGATAAGATGCAACACGCAAGCAAATGACAAGGCAACAATAGCGAATAACTAGAAGACACCTGGCACATCGGACTCGAGGCGTTACAACACTCCACCACTACAAGAGGATCTCGTCCCGAGATCTAGAATGGCACTGGAGGGAAAACGGAAGAGAAATAGAAGAGGTAAAACTAAGTTGCTTCTTTGACAAACGAGTGAAACCAAAGAACCTTGAGAGGTTGAACAAATTCGAGAAAAGAATACAACGAAGGTGAACAAGGTTGAAAACACTCCGTTAGAAAAGAGGGACAAGGAACATTGCGAAAACCTTGAGGTTGAAGGGCAAGATATATATTGAAACCACTCCAGTTAAGTCAAGATAGAGAAGGACTAAGAATGATATAATTTGGACAGCACTCCGTCTGAGAAGGGACGCAAAACTTGATAAGATGAGAGAACTTGAATGAAGGACACGACACTCCAGTTAAATGGATAAACAAAAGAAAGAAGCATGATCTTGACAAAACAAAATGATGGGTTAAAAAGAGCAACATCGCAATGCCTCCGGAACAAAAGAATAGAAGATAGATAATTGAAATAGGAGAATTTAGAAGAAAATGTCAACTTCTGCCACAAAAGAGCTTGAAAAGGCATCTTTAGGAGAAGGGTCGAACGGAGTTGTTAGGAAATCAACAACGAAAAAGGATAAGCTTGATATGGTCTTATAGAATACATCTCAAATTATGAGTTGACAATCCTACCACTCACGGGAAAAGAATTGGATTGGTATGAACAAGGAGACGAGAAAGTATTTCACCGGGAGGATAAAGAAGAACTTGGGTCCTTTATAAGCACCATAGATAGCAACAAACCTTAGGGAAGGCTTTAGGTGAAATATACCCCAAGATAATTCCAAAGAAGAGATTGATGGATTTAAAATACCTCATTCCTAACAACATGTGAATCATGAAACATGAACCCAAATTATCAAGAATGACATAATACCACCTCCAATAATTCGGAAGAAAGAATTGCACTCCGGATAGCAAGATGAAGAATGCTTGAGTTCCTCTGAAAATAATCTCAATGAACGCTAGGAGAAGGAATTATCTCTTTCATGAACCATCCTGTATAGCCTCCATGAAGAAACTCTGGTAACAAAAGAATAAAAAGAAGGAGAAATTGAAAACACAAGGTGGAACCTTGTAAAGATTTAGATAGATCTCCGTGATAACATAATTGCGAGAGCTTGGAACTCCGGGAAAGAAAAATGAGCACTTGAAACTAGGAATATGTATGATGAACCACTCCGGAATAAGGAATTGAATCAACTCGATGACACAAGAATAAGAATTACATTATGCTTATCCTTCACCAATTCAAATTGATGACAACGAATGAAATTGGCATACTACTTATTCTCGTAGAAAGGATTAAGATAGATAATGCACAAACTTGAAGAGGCCTTCGATGATCCACCGGTAGGATTGAAACAATGAATGAATTGATATGATAAATGAAAGAAGAGGAATCTTGCACGAACCACCGTAAGCATTGAAAATGAACGAAGAGAAGATAAAGAAACACCGGGAAGAATTTATAAAATGAACAAAGATGCTTGAGAGGATTTAGATACATGAGAACGAGGAGATCACGAGCCGAATAGAGATTACTTGAACGAAGCACCGGTAAGATTGGAGAATGAGAGCTGAAAGCTAAAATGATTAATTCTTCTGAAATGATGGGCTCCGAGGAAAAGAAAAGAGAAAACAACTCATGAAATGCTCCAGATGGATGAAAAGAATTCTCATAATCAAAAAAATTATGAGAGGATGGCAAAAAATTAGAACCATGGATCTTTGGACGAACGGGTAAGGATTTAAGAGGAACTCGTCTTTGGTCTTCAAATCCAAGAATGACGAGAACAACACCACCAAAATCGTTGAGATACTCCGGGATGACGAATAGAAAGGTTGATCCAACGATGAAAAGAATTTAACCGATCTTGGAGAAAGACATTTGACTGATGATAAATCATTCTTACGTCAAACTTTAGAAAAGAATTTGAGAATAACTCCGGAAAATTTTAGAAGAGTCAGGTAAGATCCTGGGAAAAAGACCTGTGGGTTAGGGCCCACTCGATAGATACACCGTTGAACGATTTGGAGAGATTACACCGGTTGAATTAAATGGCTTGAATGAGATAACATCCTCAAAAGAGCTGGAACAAAGCAGAGTGGAAACACGAATCTTCGAGATATCTTGAGCACTCCGGAACAATTGAATAACGAGCGTGGAATGACTGAATGTAAGGTGCACCGGCATGAAAAAGCATTTGAAATATGGAAAAGAATATGATTAACACCGAAAGCTTGAATTGAATCCACCGGAGAAGAAAAAGAATGAATAATGATGAACTTGAGGCTCCGTTAGTATCTTCATGAGCATCACCGGATAAGAAAATTGACGGAAAAAGAATGGAGAGGCTTCCCATCAATAAAGGATACTTGAATAAGAAATCTGAGTCCCTAAAGAAAACAAGGGAGGGAGGGCGGGAAAAACAAAGGCGACTTGGGATGGATGAACGAACACCGTTGGGAAAGCTGAGATTGGATCTTGCGGATGTTGAAGTGATCAGATCCACTTGAAGAGAAACAGCCGGTTGAAAAGGATTGACAGCGCAATCTCGATGATCAAGAAGGATTGGTATTCACATCGAAGTATGAGAACTCTGTTTAGGAAAAGGTATGGAATCAACATTTTGACATTGAAGCAACTCAAATACCACAACTCAAAAACAAAACAAAGGATTGGCTTGTAGAATAAGCCGGAACAAACATATGATAGAGATTTCGTCCGAAGTTTTCGTGGTGGGGCCTACACGGGCTCGATCGTACAGCACCATCATGTACAAGGCAGTGCACATGACATATGAAGCATCCTCGAGTCGGCATAGCCAAGGACTCTTTAAGACACAATGAGACCACTGTAAAACCGACCGTGGATAGGCGGACCACTAGACGTCGAACCCCAATTTCATATCATACATTTGTCGGAAAGATATCCTAAGAGCTACTTGATTTCCCACTTATGAAACTCCTGAAACTTTCCGGTTATGCAATCAGGTGTTGGGGATACAGGGGAAGCATAATATCTCACCCAAAACTAGCAAATCCTACATCCAGCTGTATCCATCCTTCAACACATAACCAAGAAACCTTCGGAAATCGGCTACCTCAACCTTCGAAAGCGTCCGTTATACAAGTTATGGCAATACTCCCGAACTCCCGCCCAGTACTAGGTGGCGTCGAGGTTATCTCACCAACGAACTGCATAAAAGAGATTTTCGATGTCGGCGTACTAAACTCAAGTATTCCAGAACTGCAACGATAAAATTGTGACGACAACACCTTGGAGCTCAACTCCCTAGGACACTGCCACAACCCCTAAATGACAGGAGGCACCAAGAACAATGCTCTCGTCACAAAACCATCGGAACGATTCCAAGATACCCGCGTGATCCTAAAAATTTTTTGTGAAAATTTGAGAAGACAAGAGTCAAAACTCTACGTCAGGATGCCTTACTAGAGCGATGAAGGGACTGGGGAGTAAAAAGAATTCCTAACTCTCCGATATATAATTCCTAAATGACTCAAAACATTTTTCTAGACTCAACAACGGCTGCTAATTCGATCAAGCAGTGGGGGCTCCTAAGGTCGGGGAAGGCTCTGATACCAACTTTTAACGCCCTCGATGCGGTTGTATCTCCCACGTGCCGAAGCACAACTTAGAGGCATAACCGCATTGAAAGCAATGTCGCAAGTGAGGTAATCTTCACACAACGCATGTAATACATAAGGGAAAAGAGATACATAGTTGGCTTACAATCGCCACTTCATGCAATACATGAATAAAGCATTACATCATCCAGATACAAACAAGGTCCGACTACGGAACCAAAATAAAAGAAGAACCCCAAATGCAACATGGTCCTCGATCGACCCCAACTGGGCTCCACTACTGATCAACTAGAACGAAACAACACGAAGGACAAGATCTTCATCGAGCTCCTCCTGAGCTTGGTTGCGTCATCTGCACGGACTCATCGGCACCTGCAAGCTGGTTTTGGATGTATCTGTGAGTCACGGGGACTCATCAATCTCACACCCTCACGATCAAGACTATTTAAGCTTATGGGTAAGGTAAAGGTACGAGGTGGAGCTGCAGCAAGCGACTAGCATATATGGTGGCTAACATACGCAAAAGAGAGCGAGAAGAGAAGGCAAAGCATAACTCCAACACCATGTTCACTTCCCGGACTCCGCCGGAAAGAGACCATCACGGTTACACACGCGGTTGATGCATTTTAATTAAGGTCAACTTTAGGTTTTCTACAACCGGACGTTAACAAATTCCCATCTGCCCATAACCGCAGGCACGGCTTTCGAAAGTTCAAATCCCTGCAGGGGTGTCCCAACTTAGCCCATCACAAGCTCTCACGGTCAACGAAGGATATACCTTCTAGCGGGAAGACCCGATCAGACTCGGAATCCCGGTTACAAGACATTTCGACAATGGTAAAACAAGACCAGCAAAGCCACCCGAATGTGCCGACAAATCCCGATAGGAGCTGCACATATCTCATTCTCAGGGCACACTGGATCGTCCAAACTTCCGGTAGGCCAGCCCAGAGTTGCCCCTGGTGGCCACCGGCGGCTGACAAGTTGGACCAACACTCAGAGGAGCACTGGCCCGGGGGTTTAAATAAAGATGACCCTTGAGTCCGCAGAACCCAAGGGAAAAAGGCTAGGTGGCGAATGGTAAACCAATGTTGGGCATTGCTGGAAGAGTTTTATTCAAGGCGAACTATCAAGGGGTTCCCATTATAGCCCAACCGTGTAAGGAACGCAAAATCCGGGGACATAACACTGATATGACGGAAACTAGGGCGGCAAGAGTGGAACAAAACACCAGGCATAAGGCCGAGCCTTCCACCCTTTACCAAGTATATAGATGCATTAATTAAATAAGATATATTGTGATATCCCAACAAGTAAACATGTTCCAAAAAGGAACAACATCTCCATGTTCCAACAAGGAACAAACTTCAATCTTCACCTGCAACTACCAACGCTATAAGAGGGGCTGAGCAAAGCGGTAACATAGCCAAACAACGGTTTGCTAGGACAAGGTGGGTTAGAGGCTTGGTTCAACAATATGGGAGGCATGATAAGCAAGTGGTAGGTATCGCAGCATAGGCATAGCAAAAGAGCGAGCAACTAGCAAGCAAAGATAGAAGTGATTTCGAGGGTATGATCATCTTGCCAGAGATCCCGCAAGGAAGAAGAACGAGTCCATGAAGAAGACAAACAGACGTAGTCGATCGAATCCTCACAACACGACGTTAACGGAAACAACCCGAAGAAGTATCACCGGAAAGAAGCAAACAACATCGTAAACAAACATCACATAAACATGGAATGATGCACAACGAAGTATGATGCATGTCCGGTTTAATGAAGCATGGCATGGCAAAATGCACATGCAACCCTACAAATTAAGTGGAGCTCAATATGCAACTCCGTTTCATATTGACGAAACACCACGTGACTTATTTAGTTCGATCTCGTTTATGTACCAAACAATATTAAATGTTGCTTAACATGGCAAGAGGTGAAGCTAAGTAAAACTACCTATCTAGTCAAGTTTAAATGAGGCCGGAAGCAACGAACAACAATTCCGGAAAAAAAAACCATATGCATATATTAGGTTTGTTACTGTTTTGCCCTAAACACAATTTTAGAGTTGTTAAACATGCAAAGTGAGGCCACCATGTTAAACTAGGCATTTTTCTACCCCATTTACATATAAAGATTATTTAATTCGGAGCTATGGTTATTTAGTTATGAAATAAAGCATTTTAGCAAGTTATTTAAACAAACTTAAACAAACAAGATTTTAAACATTTCAAACAAGCATGAAAGTGACAAATTATTAAACTAGACAAAATTCTAGACATTTTACATATAAAGTTTGTTTTAATCTGATGCACCGTCTGTGAGTAATTATATGTATGAAGCTAGGGGGTTTCTGTAAATATGCAGTTTTTCGTAAATAGAGAAAATCGTCCCGTGGAAAAAAACACATCACGGCCGAATCCGATGGAACTGGGCTGCTCACCACGGGCTTCGGCCCGGTCCAGTGGTGAGGTGAGGCCAGTAGTGGGGGCACAGCTGGGCCTGCTGGAGAGGCCCACGTGGAGGACGACGGGTCAACGAGCACGGGCGAGCGAGACTTGACGTAGGGCTCGTCCTCGAAGCAGAGGAAGCAGGCAGAGGATGTGAGAGGCGTGTTGCTCCAGTTGATGCAGGGCGCGGCGGCGGATGGAAATCCTGCACCGGCGACGCGGCGGCGTGAGGCAGAGGCAGGACACGGCAGGCGGGGTTGGATTCGGGTCGCGGAAGACGGCGGGAACAGATGGATCCACCTTGGACCCGGCGAGGCAGCTTGAGCTCGGCGGCTGGGCTCGTCCTGCTGGTGCTCGGTGGCAAACGGGCGAAGCAGCGGCTGGCAAGGGAAGGTCGAGGGCGGACGGGATGGGCGCAGGGGTCGCGGACGAGCAGGACGGAGAGGAAGCAGTGGTGCGGTCCATACAGAGGGTCAACCCGGGGCGTGCCTGGCTCGTCCTCGAAGCAGAGGCGAGGCGCTCGCTGAGAAGAGACAGGACGGCGACAGCGAACTTGGCGGGGAGGAGGCAGGGAACACAGGGCCTCGTGAAGCAGGGCGGTGGTGGCGGACTTGGCATACGGCGAGGGTGACGGAGGCTGGACGGACCTGGTCATTCCAAGGTCAGGTGACGGAGCTTGCCTCCTGCAGGAACAAGGCAGCGGTGGCGCTGCTCCTGCGGCTTGAACGTCTGCACATCAAAACGGGAGAGAGAGAGAGGGAAATGAGCTTGGGCAGCAGGGAAAAGAAAGAAGGAAGGAACGAGAGAGGAGGCGCAAGGTTGGCTCCGGTGTTGCTGCTGGTGCCCGGCGGAGATGACTCGGGGTTGGCCTGCACGAGGGAGACGAGGTGTGGAGGAGGCGCTCGGCTGCAGTCTCGATCCCATCTGGATTGAGCGCTGGGAGACGGCGCGTTGTGGGGGTTGGCTCGGGGCTCGGGCAGGATTGGTGGGGATGGATTTTGGGATCAGTTTGGTGGTTGGTTGGGTGAAGAGCTCGAGGTGGATTGGAAGGTGGCAGCGGCCGAGAGGGATCGATGGGACATCTCCCTAGAAGTTAGGGTTGATGTTTATATAGGTAGGTTGGTTAGGTTAGGTGCTACTCGGTCCATCCGATCGTAATCGGACGATCCTAGATAAAATAGCTAGGGAGTCCAAATAAGAAAACGGTGATGTTTTGTAGATGTTCGGGGATGATCCGGACACAACGGTGGCGACAGTCCGGGTCGGGTCCAGGACAATTTCGACGCGCATGTGAGGGGTTCGATGCACTGTGCAGAGAGGGTTTCAGACCGTGCGGTCGCATCGGACAACTCCAGAAGCGAAGTGGGGAAGGAAGATGGACTAGGTGGGCTGTGGTGAGACTGCGAGGGGGAGAAGAGAGAGAGAGAGAGGGCCCGGCATCTGTTTTCGGAGACCGAAAACGTCCGACGGTAGACCGTCTATAATGCCGCTTTAGTTATCCGTTGGGGCGTCAAACGAACTCTGAATGCGATGAAATTTGGCAGGCAGTCTATCTACACTATAATAAGACCGCATGCCAACTTTCAACCCAATCCAAGAACATTTTCCGGCCACTTATAAAATACTATTTCAGACATGCCGCGGGCGCATGCAAGTGTGTCTGGGCTCAGAACGGACAACGGAGAGAACTCAGAGAACCCGGACGAATGCAAGTTTTAAATCATGATGATGTAATGCACATGATGACATGATAAGATGCAACATGCAAGCAAATGACAAGGCAACAATAGCGAATAATTGGAAGACACCTGGCACATCGGACTCGGGGCGTTACATTCTGCTCCAAGGGATGACGGCACATGTGATGCAGAACCCAATGTCGTCGGTCCTTTTGACAACCTTGAAGGTCTCATCACCCATATCTTGGATCAAGGGACTGCCGTGTATGAGCCTGCAGATGAAGCTGAATCAGATGAAGCGCCTACAGCGTTGAATCCAAAGAAGCAGCCTAAAGCTTCAAAGCCTGCCTCTGCTCCAAAAATCTCACGGGCGAAGCCACTGGCAACTGCACCTCCTGAAGACAGTGTGCAGTCTGAAGATTTGTCACGCATCTCCAAGCCCCAGCAGGTCAAGATGCCTCTGCCACAGACCGGCCAAGAGCTAACAGCTGCTGCCATTCTGCGCAATGATGCCATTGATCCGTCAAGTGATGAAGATCTTGCAGATGACGCTCTTGAGCAACTCATCAAGAGCAAAGAAGAAGCAGAAATCTTCAATGATCTGCCTATCTTTGACGTGACAATCATCCACAATTTCATTGATGAGTGGTTTGACACGCCAAACATCAGCTTCGAAGATCTGTAGCTACCCATTGGCCTAAGTGTCCCCTTCCATGGCGCCATTGCTTCAGACCTAGCTCTCGCTCAGCGCATCGTCAAACTAAAGCAAAAGATTGACTATGAAAAGGCTCAGTTCAAGAAGCATATGGCCAAGCTTAGCGTGCAAGAGGTGAAGAACTTCAAGATTATGCTGCACGAGCTCAAGGAAGCCTTTCTTAAGAAACATGCAGAAGCTCAGGGTTCTCGTGAGCGTATGAAGGTTCTGGCTGACAGATGTGTGCAAGCCTACAAGGAGGCTGAGAAGCGCAAGGCCCTTGGGCGTCCTGGCATCGACCCCAGGATGGCCGCAAAGAAGAAGAAGAAGCTCGCTACGGCTGAACCCGACGCACCAAGGCGGGAAGCAGATCCCATTGTCTTCCCAACTAGAATGACTGGCTCGAAGCCAAAAAGCCGGTCAACTGCTTCAGAGCTGAAGAAGACGAGGACTGCTGAGGCTGAAGCCCGGAAGAGGAAATATCTTGAAGCCTCTCCTACTGCCCCCTCCAAGAAGAAGAGGAAGACCAAGAAAGAACGGGCTGCTCCCACAGAGCCCTTGATTGTTGAACCCATTTCCATGGTTCGTCCTGACGCTGAACGCCAACTGACAATCCATGAGCCTGCTTTCACAGAGGCTCATGAAGCTGAAGACTTTCCAGTAGTTGATCCCATCGCTGCTGAAGACATTGGTCACCATGACCATGTAGAAGATGGTGCAGTCCTTCCTCAGCTCGAGCACAGCGAACTCATCAGCATTGGTCGTCCTCTGACGCCAATTGCTCAGGATGCTTCATGGGCTGATCGCCCACAAGAGGAAGAAGACTTTGAGGGCCAGCCAACTCCAACTACACAGGCGTCGCCTGCGTTGCGCAGGCTTCGCAAAGGACCAAGGCCTCCAGTCTCTGTGTCTGAAACTGATGAAGACATTCCGGCTGCATTAGCCGATGAAGAAGAAGTCCCACAAGCTGCTACTTCCCTGTCCCACCAAGAAGCGGTTCTCGAGGAGAACGTGATTGTGACCGACCCTCCAGCTCGTCAAGTGGAGGTTGAAAATCTTGAGGCTGCCACCACCAACACCACTGAAGCCACTGACGCTGTCATGGCTGAAGCTAATGTGGAGCCCTCACCAACAAAAGCACCAGAAGCCAGCAAAGCCACTGATCCCACTGCTTTTGTCCCTGCGCCTGCTGCCGGTCCTCAGTTCGACTATCATGTTGAGCACAAGCCTCAAGTACAGAAGCCAATCCCATGATTGCCCAGGTTCCCAGGTCCTGCATCAGCACCTGGATCCTTCAATATCAATGGCTTCAGAGCAGACAACACATTCTTCAATAGCTCCAGGAACCCCTACTCAAGGGAAAGAATATCATCTGATCGGTTCTGGAGCTATCCGCAGCGAAGCTATTACTCTTGCATTCTCTACAATCAAGGTCACATCTTCCCACACAAGCGTCTTGACATTGAAGCAATAGCTGGTCTGCCCTGTCTGGAAGAAGCTCTAGATTGCTTCAAAGAAGTTGGATTGTTGTCGTTCGTCACTAACCAAGAGCATTGGAATGAAGAGTTGCTGCTCCAATTCTATGCCACATTTCACATCCGCGGGTATAACAGAGATCCGAAGACTTGGGTCCTGGAGTGGATGACAGGAAATGTTCATCACGAAGCCAAAGCCTTTGACATCATTGAGCTCACTGGTCTACCCACTCCCGGTGATCTCTACGAATCTGGCTGTCAACTTCACAATGAAGCTGTGGAGAGCATCTTTCAGAAGCTTGAACCTAACATGAGTCAGATGCTCAGTATGATGAAGCCATTTCCCCAAGATGCTGCATATCCCAAAGAGTTCTTTGTTGAAGACCTAGAGTATCTGCCAAGCACTATTTATCACATCATAAGGCGAACTCTCTGGCCCATCAAAGGGCACTCTCCACATGCCAAGCTAGAAGGTGCAATAAAGACTTTGGTCTTCTATATTCTTCATGGAAAATGCTTCAATGCACAGGACTTCTTCATTCGCCAACTTGCTACATCAAGATCTGATCTGTTTGGCTTGAAGTTCTACGCCCCATGGGTAATGCGGCTGATTAAACTTCACGGCTTGAAGTTCTACGCCCCATGGGTAATGCGGCTGATTAAACTTCACTCCGCTATCTCATATCAGCCATCTGCTCGCAATCATCGGATTTTTCTGCTTGATGTGGATATGTCAATTGAATCCATCTATCCTGAGCCTGCCAAGGAACCTCTAAGTCTTCAGAATGCAGAGCATCAAAGTTTTTCTCAGAACATTGAAGGATTTGAAGCAGTCACTCGTGGGTATCCTTTGGCTGGCACTACATGTGCACCGCATCCTGCTCTCACTGAAGCCACTGACAGTACAACTGCCCCACGACCCAAGAAGAGCACTCGTGTTCTCAATGACCGAGAGCTTCTTGTGGCTCTTCATTAGAAACAGGATAGGCATCATGACTGGCTGAAGCATTAAATGCAAAGCCTCTTGGTGGATGTTAATCGCATTCGCAATCTTGCCACCAAGAATGCCTTTGTTGCCCAAGAAACCTCTCGACGCACATGGAAAGGGCTGACGCTAATGTGTTCTGAAGATGATCTTCAAGAGGATGGCTTCTCTGAGCGCTTCAAGTTTGACTCCACACCTCCTCGAAGGGCAGTGCTGCGATGAACTCCATCTCTTGAAGACTCTGAGTTCTCTTCCTCTGCTGCAACTGTAAATGCCAGAGTGATCGAGGATGACGACGATGCTACTTCACCGCCGCCTCCTTCAGCACGCTTCGACACTGCTCCAAGCTCTTCTGCACCACCAAACACCACCGACGACCGTTCATGGGAACGAGTAGATGCTCTATGCCTTCGAACCTTTTTGGTCCTTACTGACAAAAGGGGGAGAAGCATACGAGTTTGATAGTCTTCAAGCGGGTCCATATGGGCGGGTGCTTCATATTTTCCTTCGTGTTATCAACTCTCTTTTTGATACATTTGGTTCTTTGAGTTGTAACACTTAAAACTCGATGGTCGTCTGCTACTTATTTGCCATTTTGTGATGCGATGATAAATTTCGCATGTGCGACGATAAATTCCGCACTTAGACCATTTTGCAGACGTCCATTTTCCATTATGCATGTCATTATCTTCACATACCTTCACATGCATAGTGGATTGTCATCATAAGTTGAAGAGGATCTCCACAAGCACAACCTGCCATGTGCATTTGCATTCCAAAAGCAAATTACTTATATGCACATCTTTAGGGGGAGCCCTTGCAACTTATGAAAACAATTCCTTATCCTTTACAATTTCACATATTATATTCCCCGTTGAAAACTTCAACTAGTTTGTCATCAATCACCAAAAATGGGGAGATTGTAAGTGCATCTAGTGCCACACCTAGTTGGTTTTGGAGTATTGACGACAAACCTAGTTGAGGGACTAATGTGTTTGTGAGAATTGCAGGATAACACAGGTAGAAGTCCCTCATTGATTCGGTTTTCCTATCAGAGATGACCCCTAAAAATGTATGAAGACATTGAAGCCAAAGGTGGTATATGAAGATATTCACATTGAAGACTATGACAAGAGAAGACATCACATGAAGCCTATGGAGCTCGAAGACTTAGATCTTTCGAAGTTCTTTTTCTTCTTTATTGAGTCATAGGAACCACCGTACTGTTAAGTGGGGTCCAAGAGAACCAGTCAGAATGACTGAAGTGATGCCTAACCAAAACCTATGTCTTCGAGTGAAGACTATGAGAGCAAATCTTGTCCAGAGTCGGACAAGTCAGCTTTGCTTGTAGCCCAAGTAAAGTTGCCATGTGAGTTTGAAATCTGACCGTTGGAACACGTGTCAGTTCCTTAGTGACCCAGGGTCATTTCGGACAAATCAGGTCGGTTTGCCTAGTGTCTATAAATAGCCCACCCCCTACAACCATAAATGGTTGGCTGCTCAGAGTTAGTATACGGCTTTTGTCGTTTGAGAGCAACCCACCTTGAAGCTTTGAGAGAGAATTCCTTGCGAGGATAAAGCCCTAACCACCCAGAGCCAAAGAGAATTGGGCATCACTTAAGTCTTCTTGTCTGTGTGATCTGAAGACTTATTACACTTGAGGACTGTGAATCCTCCAGCCGGTTAGGCGTCGCGTTCTGAGCATCCAAGAGAGATTGTGGATCGCCGGTGAACAAAGTCTGTGAAGGTTTGGGAGTCTACCTTTAAGACTTACCAGAGTGATTGGGTGTGGTCTGTGTGACCTTAGCTCAAGGGGAATACGGTTAGGACTGGGTGTCCTGAGCTGCGTGTTCAGGACTGGGTGTTCGGGACTGTGTGTCCTCAGGTTTAAATACCTAGCCGCCCTAACCAGACGTACAGTTGTCACAGTAACTGGAACTGGTCCAACACATCATTGTCTTCAACGAGTCACTGGTTTCATCCTTCCCTTCTCTTTAAGTATTGTTACTCCCTGTGAAGTAGTTTTATGATTGGACTATCTTTTATCTTCACTGAGTGACTGCGTGTTCTGTTTGGCTTCATAATATCTTCCTACCTGATCCTTACTACATGGCTACTATTAGTCATTGTGCTTTCACTCTATTGAATACTTGACTATGGCTTGCCTAGTGTAGTCTACCTTCCGCTGCAGGGTAATAGGTTTATTTCTATCGTTTGTCTTCATAACTTCCATGTTTTGAAGACTTTCATAAATATCTCCTATTCACCCCCCTCTAGTCGATATAACGCACTTTCAGAGATCACTAAGTCGATCTAGGTTTTCAATCTCAGGGCAACCGATTTGAACTTTTTGGTCACACCGAGTTGCAGCAACTGCTTGCAGTTATGCATCTCGGTGCCACCGAGTTGTTCCACTCGGTCACACCGACAGGGTCGGGCTATATATACCCACGGGCAAAATTTTGGAAATTTTCTCCGAACTCTTTCGCCCGCGCTTAGCCCGCTCTGCCTCCAGGGTCTTCGGTCGTCCTCCTCGTCGCCAGTTGCCTCCTGCCGCTGGTCTCCGCCGCCGTCAATGAGAATCATCCCCGCCGTTGCCGCCATAGCGAGTTCATCGTTGAACTAGGGTATGAACTTGATCATTGTGCTATCCTTATCTGATTCCTAGCACATTTTGTTCGCCATGAATCTTGCCACGATTGAAACTATCTTATCCAGTCAAAAACACTCCGTAAATTTAGGGTTAGGTTTCCGCCGAAACCATCTCGGACCAACCGAGTTGTGGAACTCGGTACCACCAATTCAGCTCAGGCCATTCCACATGCGATTCTCGGTCTGACCGAGAATTGAAAATCGGTGTGACCAAGTTCAGGACTTTGTGAAACCCTAGCAGTCTCGGTGCCACCGAACTGTGACTCGGTCTGACCGAGTTCATTAGTTTAGGTTCCAACAGCTTCTTCGGTATAACCGAGTTTACAAATCGGTTGATCCGAAATGCTTTTTGGTTCATTCTTTTGCAAAAACCTCTGTATTTTGTGATGCTCATCCACTCTACCTCATCTATAATCTATTCACGGGGTCAGCTGTCAGAGATTGCATTATGTCTGATCAAAGTGACAGTCAGAACAACTCAGAGGAGCAGGTTCACATGAGTGAGGGCCCTAGTCCCTCTAGCATCTTAGATGATGGATGCAAGAGCACACCCAGCAACTTGCCAAAACCTGCCACCAGGGCCAGAAATAAGAAAACTTCTGAATCTGAGGATGAGGACTATGTGGCTGAGGAAGAAGAAACCACCTCAAAGAAGAAAGTGGTTAAAAAGGAATATAGCATTGCTGCTGCCACCAAGCCAGGGATGAAGCAAAAGGTTCCTGCCAAGAGAGCTCCAATGTCTAAAGCCAGAGCATCTACTCAAGAGACTTTGGGATCTACACCCAAAGAGCAGGTTATGGCAGAAAAGAAAAGGAAAGAGAGGGTCAAGAAGACCACTGCCAGAGTGCTTGGGAGATCTTCAATCATGAAAGACTCTGAAGAAGAGGTAGAGGAAGAGGATGCTGCACCAGCACCTAAGGCATAGAAAATTATGGGAGATGCCATAAGATCAGGGGCTTCTTCATCTAAGCCCAAAGAAGCTCCCAAGCCAGCTGCTCCAAAACCCAAAACTGCACCAAAGAGGAATACTAGGAACATTCCAGCTACTGAGAAAAACAAGGCCCCAGTGCCTGAAACTGTTGCTGAAGAAGAAGATGATGAGACACATGTTTTGAGAATGTTAAAGCCAAAAATTCCAGATCATAATGATGCTTATCCTATAACAAAAAACATGAAGATCAGGAAGGACTCAGGATTGAGGCTATGGAGAGAGTCAGATCCATATGCCACCAGAAGAAGAACTGCTGTGGACTACAGGTTCCATACCAAAGAACAGCAGGATTTTTATGAGACAGTGTTGCTTGACAAGAAACCAAGAGTATGTGACATGAGATGGGTCAACTGGGAGTACATCAAGGAGTATATGACAGTTTCAAGGCTTGTGGAGTTGATGAGTTTGTGGCTCAGAAGCTCACAAAGTGGAATGATGAGCTTATCATGTAGTTCCACTCCACCAGCTCCATCTACATCGACTGAAGCCTTCATTCTTGGAGTTCTCCGGACACCACCACCTAAAGACCAAGCCTGAGAGACGATTTAGTGCTATGCATTTTCTATGAACTTTTTGGTAACTTGTTGCCAAAGGGGGAGAAAAATGTATAGATCATAGGCTTCGAGAGAGAGCATTGCCTTTTTATTCTCTCATGCTTTGGTGGTTGAACTTTATTTGCTTGATTGAGATTCTTTCTGTGTGTGTGATACTTGGATGATCATGTGTGTTTGATCATATGCTACATTAATGCTTGTTGGATGACATTATCATTTTATCCCTATATGATCATTCACTTTGCTTGGTGATGAGTGCATGTATTTAATTATTACCATTTTGAGCGCTCCACCAAGATGTATGTGACATGGAAGAGTAACCCATGAGCCTAACTCTCTGTGCATTTGCAGTCCAAAGAAAATCATAAACTATGCACAAATTTAGGTGAGTTCTTGCTTTTCATATACTTCTCAAAATGACAATGTTTTTCACTCTTATTATCATTCGTCGAAGCTTTGATCTATATGTTGTCATCAATTACCAAAAAGGGGGAGATTGAAAGTGCAACTATCCCTGGGTGGTTTTGGTAATTCCCAACAACATATAGCTCATTGAGCTAACATTATTCCAAGATTAATATTTCAGGAAAAGCTCAATGAATGGCATGGCATGGATGAGGAAAGTGGACCCCTCAAAATACTAAGGACAAAAAGATTGGCTCAAGCTCAAAGCTCAAGACTCTACATTTTATATTTTAGTGATCCAAGATCACATTGAGTCTATAGGAAAAGCCAATACTATCAAGGAGGGATGAGGTGTTGCTTGATGAGGTTCTTGCTTCATAGTGCTTGATTATATGCTCCAAAACCCTCAACTACCTTCCCACATCCACATATGACCTAAACCAAAACTCAAACTCGGCACCACTGATTCTTTCTATCCGGCGCCACCAAGTTCAGATGTCATAGCCACTGCCACAAACCCTAGGCAAATAGGTATCACCGATAGGGATCTTGGTCACACCGAGCTGGGGTTGTAATCTCTCTGTTTCCCTTCGTAATGTTTCGGTCCTACCGAGATGAGCGATCGGTCCCACCGAGATTGCAATATAAACTCTCTGTTTCCCTTCGTAACATTTCGGTCCTACCGAGATGAGCGATCGGTCCCACCGAGATTGCAATGTAAACTCTCTGTTTCCCTTTTGTAACATTTTGGTCCCACCGAAATGAGCAAATCGGTCCCACCGAGATTACCTGACCAACTCTCTGGTTAGCTTATTACCAAAATCGGTCCCACCGAGTTTGTGTAATCGGTCACACCGAGATTACGTTATGCCCTAACCCTAAGCATATCAGTCCTACCGAGTTGCATCTCAGTCCCACCAAAAATCCTAATGGTCACTAGGTTTGCTAAATCGGTCTGACCGAGTTTCTCAATTCGGTCTCACCGAGATTGGTAAATTGTGTGTAATGGTTAGTTTTTGTGTCGAGGCTATATATACCCCTCCACCCACTCTTCATTCGTGGAGAGAGCCATCAGAACATACCTACACTTCCAATACACATTTTCTGAGAGAGAACTACCTGCTCATGTGTTGAGGCCAAGATATTCCATTCCCACCATATGAATCTTGATCTCTAGCCTTCCCCAAGTTGCTTTCCACTCAAATCTTCTTTCCACCAAATCCAAATCCTGTGAGAGAGAGAGTTTAGTGTTGGGGAGACTATCATTTGAAGCACAAGAGTAAGGAGTTCATCATCAACACACCATTTGTTACTTCTTGGAGAGTGGTGTCTCCTAGATTGGCTAGGTGTCACTTGGGAGCCTCCGACAAGATTGTGGAGTTGAACCAAGGAGTTAGTAAGGGCAAGGAGATCGCCTACTTCGTGAAGATCTACCGCTAGTGAGGCAAGTCCTTCATGGGCGATGGCCATGATGGGATAGACAAGGTTGCTTCTTTGTGGACCCTTTGTGGGTGGAGCCCTCCGTGGACTCACGCAACCGTTACCCTTTGTGGGTTGAAGTCTCCATCAACGTGGATGTACGATAGCACCACCTATCGGAACCACGACAAAAACATCCATGTCTCCAATTGCATTTGAATTCTCCAAACCCTTCCCTTTACATTCTTGCAAGTTGCATGCTTTACTTTCCGCTGCTCATAGACTCTTTGCATGCTTGCTTGAATTGTGTTAAGATTGCTTGACTTGTGCTAAGATAGCTAAAATCTGCCAAAGACTAAAATTGGGAAAAGGATAGATTTTTAATTGGTCAAGTACTCTAATCACCCCCCCTCTAGACATACTTTCAATCCTACAGACACATAGCCTCAAGCCCCGGGAGGGCTGCATTCACCTCACGAGAGCACTGCTTGAATATGCAGTTTGAGGCGGGCGCCTGAGCACCGCCGAGGATGCAAGCAATTGCACGAGGCTTCTGGTAGCCCCCTGCCTCCTCGTCATGCTGATTGTCATCGTTCCTCCTGGGCGACAGCAGCAGTGGAGGGAGGCCAACGTTGCCTTCAGGACAGGCCTCGTGAGGTTGATCACGCTAGGTGCCGTCACGAGGCTGATCGCGCCAGCCACCCTCGCGAGGCTGGTCGCGCTAGCCTTGATGGGGGTTGCAGTTGTCCCAGCAGCCTCCTGCACGGCCCCCTCCACGGCCAAAGCCACGGTAACTGCGCTTGGGGCGGTGGCCCAGATGCTCGTCCGGGAGCACCCCGAGCTCCTGACAGTCATCGGTGTTGTGAGTGTGCACATTGTGGAAGACGTAGAATGGGCGACCATCCTTGGAGGGCTCGTCGGGGTCACGACCGCGCTTTAGTTCAGGCTCGGCCGCTAGTATGGCGGGGCCCTTGCACTTTACTTCCTTAGTCTTGGCCTTCTTGTCTTCGGGATCGTCGTCCGGGTGCTTGATGAGGGAGAGGCGGCCTTCCTCTGCCCTGGCGCACTTGTCAGCCAGGTTGAATAGCTCTAGTGCCGTGCAAAGGTCATCGTTGGTGGTGAGCTCCTCACTCATTTTGACGTCCGTGATGCCCTCCGTGAATGCCGAGATGATGGCTTCGTCCGAGGCCTTCGGGACCTTGAGGCGAACTTGGGTAAATCACCAAATGTACTTGCGGTGAGTCTCGTCGGGGCACTGCTTCACGCGTCATAGGTCATTGGCGGGACAGTGCAGTCGCGGGTGCCTTGGAAGTTGGCGATGAACCGCTCGTGGAGCTCATCCAACAAAGAGATCGACCCCTCTGGTAGGTGCATGAGTCAGGAGCACGCACCATCCTTGAGGGCCATGGGGGAACCAATTCATCATGACCTTGTCATTATCGCCGCCTTCATGCTCAACGCATAGAGCTGGAGGAACTCCGTTGGGTCGAGGAGGCCGTCGTAGCGCGGGGGCAGCCCCGGCTTGAACATGACTGGCCAGACCACTCGCCGAAACTCTCGGGTGAAGGCATGACAGCCCATGGTGCAAATAGGTGCAGCCCGTGCGGGAGGAGCACGGTCCTGGCACCCACACACCGCAGTTTCTTGACCAACCCGATTTTAGTACTGATGTGGGGCGTGTGAAGCGCATGCGCGTCGTGCTATGGTTAGGGCACAATCCGGCAATTGGCCATGTCCCGAGCTGGCGCCAGTGCACCACGATGCGGGTCACATGGACGTGCCACACACTGGGGATCGATGTTGTTGCCGCAGAGGGGAGGAGGAGGACGCGCCATGCGCCACGTCGCCCGCACAGGACGACGAAGGGAGAAGCAAATGGGAGGGCCTGGGGCCTCGCCGATGGCGTTGACGAGCTCAGCAATGCAGCCCAGCCAGGCATCGTAGCCTTCATTGGTGGGGCAGTAGCACAACAGTTTGCGCGCCATGAGCAACGTGGCCTGCGTAATCAATGGCCCGTGTCGAGCGTGGGAGGCTGAGGCCGTAGCCGAGGTGAGAGAAGGCATGGCGGTGCGACCATCGCGCTGCATAGAGGGCAACAGAGAAGAATCCTACTTCTCGTGAGTGGCAGTTTCAGGGGCAATGTTGGCTGCATCGAAAGCGGAGTGGCGGGGAGGGCCGCGACCTGCCGGTGCCATCTGGGCGAGCGTCGGCCATGGGGACGGCGGAGCAGAAGCCGAACAAAGTGAAGGAGATGCGGCACACCCCTACCTGATACGTCTCCAATGTATCTATAATTTTTTATTGTTCCATGCTATTGTATTATCTATTTGGATGTTTTATATGCATTAATATGCTATTTTATACTATTTTTGGGACTAACCTATTAACTTAGAGCCCATTGCTAGTTTATGTTTTTTCCTTGTTTCTGACTTTTACATAAGAGGAATATCAAATGGAGTCCAAACAGAATAAAACTTTACAATGATTTTTCTTGGACCAGAAGACACCTACGTGACTTGCAGAGAGGGACAAAAGAGTACCGAGGAGGCCACAAGCCTCTAGGGTGCGCCGGGGGGGCTAGCTTGTGGGCCACTCGGGAGTCCTCTAACCCTAGTTCCACCTATATATATTCTCAAATATTCCCCCAATATCAGAAGCGTCGACCAAAATACTTTTTCGCCGCCGCAAGCCTCTGTTCCCGTGAGATCCCATCTTGGGGCCTTTTCTGGCACCCTGTCGGAGGGGGATTCGATCAAAGAGGGCCTCTACATCAACCTTGCTTCCTTTCCGATGAAGCATGAGTAGTTTACCACAGACCTAAGGGTCCATAGCTAGTAGCTAGATGGCTTCTTCTCTCTCTCTCTCTCTTTGATCTTCTATACAATGTTCTCCTCGATGTTCTTGGAGTTCTATCCGATGTAATCTTCTTTGCAGTTTGTTTGTTGAGATCCGATGAATTGTGGATTTATGATCAGATTATCTATGAATATTATTTGAGTCTTCTCTAAACTCTTTTATGCATGATTAAGATATCTTTGTATTTCTCTTCGACCTATCGGTTTGGTTTCGCCAACTAGATTGGTTTTTCTTGCAATGGGAGAGGTGCTTAGTTTTGGGTTCAATCTTGTGGTGTCCTCACCCAGTGACAGAAGGGGTAGCAAGGCACGTATTGTATTGTTGCCATCAAGGACAAAATATGGGGTTTATATCATATTGCTTATGTTTATCCCTCTACATCATGTCATCTTACTTAAAGCGTTGCTCTGTTCTTATGAACTTAATACTCTAGATGCAGGCAGGAGCCAGTCGATGTGTGGAGTAGTAGTAGTAGTAGTAGTAGTAGTAGTAGTAGTAGTAGTAGTAGTAGTAGTAGTAGATGCAGGATCGTTTCGGTCTACTTGTCACGGATGTGATGCGTCTATTAATGATCATTGCCTTAGATATCGTCATAACTATGCGCTTTTCTATCAATTGCTCAACATTAATTTGTTTACCCACCATCTGTTTTCTTTGCAGAGAGAAGCCTCTTGTGTAACCTATGCCCCCCAGATCTATTTTCCATCATATATTTTCAGATCTATAAACCAAAAAAACCAAGAATACCTTGTTGCAATTTATTTATATTTACTTTAGATTGCTCTTTGATTTATCTTTTATACCTATCTCTATTAGATCTCACTCTTGTTAGTGACCGTGAAGGGATTGACAACCCCTTTTTTGCGTTGTGTGCAAGTGTTTGTTGGTTTGTGCAGGTGCATATATTGGGGACTTCCCTGTGCCTCCTACTGGATTGATACCTTGGTGCTTAGATGAGCGAAATACTTATCTCTATTTTGCTGCATCAGCCTTTCCTCTTCGTGGAAAAAATCAACACAAGCTCAAGAAGTAACAGGAAGAATTTTTGGCGCCATTGCCGGGGAGGTTCTACATCAAGCCTACAAAGTACCCACCATAAACTCTCATCTCTTGCACTTACATTATTTGCCATTTGCCTCGTGTTTTCCTCTCCCCCACTTCAAAAACATTTTCAGAAAATCACAAAAATATTTGCCTTTTTATTCACCCTTCTTTCGTTTGTCTTTTCGTTTGCTTTTTTGTTTGCATGTGTGCTAGATTGCACGGTTTGTCACGATGTCTCAAGAAAATACCAAGTTGTGTGACTTTTCCAACACTAATAATAATGATTTTATTAGTACTCCGATTGCTCCCGCCACTAGTGTGGAATTGTCGGTGTACAAAAGTAGGGGCTCTTCTTTTGACCCCTTTACTTGTGCACAGGCAGTCAGAGCCGCGCGCCACGACCACACTTAGGAGGGCATAGGAGGGGAGCCGGAGAGAAACCGAAGCATATGGCAAACAAAGCAACACCAAGGCTAGAAACACTGAAAAACAAAGGAGCAAGGTGGACTCCCCCGGCAAGACCCTTGCCGGGGCAACCTGCGCGGCCCCGGCAAGAGCCTTGCCAGGGTAACTTGCCCAACACCAGCAGAGCGAGCAACCCTTGAGCCCACAGGCTCCAACCAAACCAACTACATTGGAACCAAGGCTCGGGAGGCGCCTCTGTGGTGGCATGCAAATCTTTGCCAAGATCATAAAGATGTGAGATCAGATGAGGACCAGAAGACGGCGACCCTCGGCAGGATCGTAGCCGAGGAAATCCACAAGACCCTCGGCAAGACACTTGGGGACGACTGCAACGCCACGACAAGACCCTTGCCGCCCCCCGGCAAGACCCTTGCCGAGGGCATCAGCAGTGCCACTGCCAGGCCCGCGCCAGCCAAGACTCCATCACCGTCCCCAAGCAGCTGCTAGCTCAACCAGCTGGGCAGGCACCTGCGTGGCGATGAGCGGCCTCTACACTGACTCAGCAAGCACCTGTGTGGCGGCATGTGACCCTTCATGAAGGCCCCACCACCGCGCCAGCCTAGCAGCCAGCCAACATGGCGCCGTGATGCCTCATCAGCTCGGATGCGTGTCGAGGCCAGGCGAGGCGGCGACGGCTGGGACGTGCTTCTGTGGCGTCCCCATTAATGCAAGGGGGCATGTCGGTAGCGCATTAAATGTGTTTGTCCGACAGTCCCAGAGGATAAGCTTATCGACTGTAGACCTTTCCACCTCCTGTGTGCCATTGTGGCAACCCCTTTTTCCTATAAAAGGAGGCTCGAGGCAACTAGGAGAGGGATTCGGCACATTTGGGCAAGTAGCACCCCGTAGCTAGCTCAAGAACACAAGAACACTCAAATACATCCACCAAAGCAGGACTAGGGTATTACGCATCTTCGCGGCCCGAACCTGGGTAAACAATCCGTGTGCTTCCTGTCAGACACGCTCTTTGCACAACCTCGCGCTTGCCAACCGTAGAAGGGATCCTAGTGACCCCATAGGTGTCGTTTCCACCGACATCCTTGGCGCGCCAAGTAGGGGGCGCAGTTGTGAAAATCCGGTCTGGCAGTCAGCCTAGCGGTTCTTCATCGTCATGGCTCCCAAGAAGAAGGCGGCCACGGCGGTCAGTTTGTCGGGAGCCAGACGACCCGTACCGGTGCGGGCGAGTAGCGTGCCTGTCGCGTACAGGACCCGAGGCATGGCCTGTGAGCACCAACATCGCTCTGGCAGTCAAAGCCTGGCAAGCGGCGTCGTTCGTGCGCAAGGCAACGGGCCGCACGCCGCAAAATCCAGAGACGGAGCTGGGCCCCAGGCGTTGCGGGACCCTCCGAGGGCATCGCCGTGCCACCCACGGGCGGCGCGGCGACCTCCAAGAGGCCCACCCCAGCGCCCACAGCGCACTCTTCCCAGGTTGTGCGCGACGAGCAGCGTCACCACGCCGGTGACCCTGGACACCGCCGTGGGAAGAGTCTTGTGCGTCATTTGCGGGACGAAGGAGGCCAGCATGCCCGCCGAAGTGCTGGCGAAAATGGCACACAGCCGCCGGGCCGTGACAGAGCTCCTTCTAACATGGTTAGAAGTCGAAGCGCATCACGGTCCACCCAGCTTTCGCCGCCACCCACGCCAGTAGAAGCTTTGGTGCGCGCGCGCAGCTCCTCCTCGACTTCCCTCCTGCTGCGAAGAAGCTCGATGAGTGGAGAGCCACTATCCGGAGCCTCGTCGGTGCCGCCAACAAAGACGAGCCACGGTCGGCGGGGCCCTCAGGCCGGCGCTCCATCAAACCACTGCACGCCAGTGGTGGAGGTGTCGGAGGCACCGCGGCCATGGTGCACTCTCCTCCTCCACGCCAGCCACCGCGGATGTCGGTCCGTCTTGATGACGCTTGTGGTACCATTTCCATAGCGTCGTCCGACCCACGGACCCACCGCGACCAACGCTAGGTTCTTCGGGAGCGAGCTGATGAAGTCACTCGAACCACCATCGAGCGCCGGCATGATACACGCCACCAGTCAGATAGGCGGGCGGAGCCCGCCATGGACCGCCCATCGTCGGGAGGCTCCGACGGCCTACCTTACGAGGTGGGTTGCCCACCTTTACCCGTGAGCTGCAGCAGTTCCAGTGGCCATCCCACCGCACGTTCAAGCCCGATGTCGGTGAGAAGTACAATGGAAAGACTCACACGCCGGAGTTCATCAACATCTACACTATCGCGATGCAAGCTGTTGGGGCTCTCGACGATAAGGTGCTTGCCAATTATTTCCTGTTGGCCCTGAAACCCAATGTCATGTTTCTGTTCATGCACTTGCCGGCGGATTCCATTTCTTCTTGGTCGGACCTGTGTTATGAGTTCGTTGGTGCCTTCACTTGAGGCCACCAAGCTCATGGCCAGGCGAGTGATTTTCATATCATTCCCCAGAAGGAAGGTAAAAACCTACGCAAGCACATACAGAGGTTCAGCCGAGTGCAATACAACATCCCCGATGTTCACCCTGCCACCGTGATCAGTGCATTCCATCACAATGTGCGCAACCGCAAGATGCGTGAAGAGCTGGCAGTGAACAAGGTCAAGGATGTGGCCGAGCTTTACGTTCTGGCCGATAGATGCACTCGGGTAGAAGAGGGGAGGCAGTACCTTGGCGAAGACGCCGGCGCAGAAACCGACTCTACCGACGAAGACACCGCCGCCCCCAACGAAGAAGGGTCGGCGTCGCAACAAGAAGCGCAAGGGAAAGACCGTGCTTGCCATCGAGGGATCCGATGACACCGGTGCCGCCAAGAAGGCCAAGGCAGACGACCCCGGCAAGGAGATTGCCGGGTGCGCCGCTTGCCGGGCCTTGGTGGCTGCCGACAAGCCAGGGGGCTCCGAGAAGCAGTACTGCAAGATCCCCCGCACCAAAGGCCATGACCTCCAGAACTGCCGACAAGTTGAGCTGCTTGCTGAAAATCAAAAAGCCGAGTATGAGAGGTAGGACAAGGAGAAGGGCCAAGATGGTGCTGAAGGATTTGGCAAGAAGTGTGGTGGCCAAGGAGGTCACCGCGGCAAGGATAACCAACAAGAGAGGCCTGCTCGTGGCCGCGACAAGAAGCAGGAAGATGATGATCATGACAAGGACGACGAGTCCGGGGAACATGAGTTCCAGAAGGCTACGGAGGCCATGTGCATCGATGGTGGCGCCTCGCTGCATACTTCTCACCGCCAGCTCAAACAGTGGGCGCATGAGATCACAGCAGCGGAGCCCTCGTTCAACGCTCAGAAGCCACTGAAGTGGTCCAGCACGCCCCTCATCTTTGACGCCGAGGACCACCCTGACCACACAACTGCGGTCAGGTGTTTGCCGTTGTTGGTCTCACCAACGATACACAACCTCAAGGTGAACAAGATGCTGGTTAACGGCGGGGCTGGTCTGAACTTGATCTCACCCGTTGTGATCAAAAGGCTGCAAATCCCTGATGGAGACCTCGAGGAAACGGGCATGTTTCAAGGGGTCAACCCAGGAAGGAGCCAGCCGAAGGGAAAGGTCACATTGCCTGTGACGTTTGGAGGCGAGTTGAACTATAGGACAGAGAGGATTGTCTTCGACGTAGCCGAGATCCCCTTGCCCTATAATGAGATCCTCAGTTGCCTGGCACTAGCCAAGTTCATGGAGGTGTCGCACTATGCCTACAACACGCTGAAGATGCCTGGGCCGATGACCATCATCACCGTCCCCTCCGACAAGGACGCACTGATCTGCGCTGACCAACTCTTCCGAGAAACAGTTGCAGCAGCTGCTGCCAAGGCGCTTGCTCCTGTAACTGAAGCACTAGGAGGGAAGAAGAAGACTGGCAAGACCTCTCGCACCCACTCCAGAAAGAGCACCTCTTCAGAGTGTTGTACTACCATCGAGGACGTGCCAGAGAGCTCCACCGCCAAGAGCAAGAAATCCAGAGCTGCACCACTAGATACCAAGAGGGTGTCCGTCAAGGAGGATGGCACGGGATGGGCTTTCACCATAAGCTCCACCCTCGACGGCAAATAGGAAAGCGTGCTTGTCACTTTCCTGCGCGCGAATGTCGATGTGTTTGCATGGCAAGCATCCGACATCCCCGGCGTTCCCAGGGAAGTGATTGAGCACCATCTCGCTGTCTGTCCCCATGCGTGACCCGTCAGGCAGAAGGTCAGGAAGCAAGCTTTGGAACGGCAGGAATTCATCACAGAGGAGATCAGGAAGTTGGAAGCGGCAGGCTTGGTGAGAGGAGTGCTCCATCCAACGTGGTTGGCCGATCCGGTGGTGGTGCGCAAGGCGAACGGGAAGTGGAGGTTGTGTATTGATTACACAAACATTAATAAGGCTTGTCCTAAGGACCCCTTCCTATTGCCGTGCATTGACCAGATTGTTGACTCCATAGAAGGGTGCGATCTGTTATCATTCCTCAACACCTACTCGGGCTACCAACAGATCTTCATGGCAAAGTAAGACGAAGAGAAGACATCATTCATCACCCCATGTGGTACGTACTGCTTTTTATGGATGCCTTTCGGGTTGAAGAGTGTTGGCTCAACATTCGCAAGGGCGGTCCAAATTAGTTTTGAGCCCCAGCCACATAGAAATATGGAAGCTTATATGGATGACATAGTGGTCAAAACCAACGATGAAGCAACCCTTGTAAAAGACTTGGAAGAGACGTTTGCCAACCTACGCAAGATCAACCTCAAGCTGAACCCTGAGAAGTGTGTCTTCGGTGTTCTGTCCAGCAAACTTCTCGGGTTCTTTGTGTCACAGTGTGGGATCGAGGAAAACCCAGACAAGATCAAGGCTATTGAGCAGATTGAGGCACCCACGCGGATCAAGGATGTGGGGCGGCTCACTGGCTGCGATGCCGCCATGAGCAGATTCATCTCCAAGTCTGCTGAGCATGCCCTTCCCTTTTTCAAGATCTTGATAAAGGCGGGCCCAATGGAGTGGACCCTAGAGGCCGAGGCAGTGTTGCAGGATCTGAAGAAATACCTATCCTCTACACCAATACTGGTTGCGCCTAAACCACAAGAGCCATTGCTACTGTATCTGGCGGTGACGAATCAAGTGGTCAGTGCCGCGCTAGTGGCGCAGAGGGAGGTCGGTAAAGACGCAGTGGCGACGGCGGGATTGGTGCATGGCAAGCCATAGATTCCCCCGGCGAGGCCCAATGCCAGCAAGGCAAGGCCCCCAGCGGAGTCTGACGCCATCAGGACATGGCCCATGCGATCAAATGAGGTGGTGCAGAAGAAGAAGATGATGCAGCACCCGATTTAGTTTGTCAGCTCCCTCCTGTAGGGGGCTAGGTCAAGGTACTCTGGTGTGCAGAAATTGTTCTTTGGCCTCCTTATGGCCTCGAGGAAGCTGCATCACTACTTCCACGCACATGAAACGCCTCCCGTTACAACGGATACTGCACAACCCAGATGCAACCGGAAGGATTGTGGAGTGGGCCTTGGAGCTTTCGAGCTTTGGTTTGAAGTTTGAAAGTGCTTCGACAATCCAGAGCAGAGTCTTGCCAGAGTTCATTGCAGAATGGACCTCAACGCCTGACGAGGAAATCCAGGAGACCACCCTCCCTGGCAAGGAAGCAAGTCACAACTGGATCATGTACTTTGACGGGGCTTTCTCGCTGCAAGGCGCCGGTGCTGGTGTGCTTCTCGTCGCACCCACCGGAGAGCACCTCAAGTGTGTAATCCAGATGAACTTTCCCAGGGAGATGTCCACCAACAAGACCGCTGAGTACGAGGGGTTGCTTGCTGGCCTCAGGGTCGCGGTGTACGTCGGGGTCAAGAAGCTCATCGTCAGGGGTGATTCACAGCTTGTCGTTAGACAGGTTAACAAATATTATCAGAGCCCGTTGATGGAGGCCTACGTAGATAAGGTGAGGAAGATGGAAGAGCGCTTTGACGGTATACAAGCGGAGCATGTTCCCCGAGCGGAGAACAACATCGCCAATTACCTGTCAAAGCGCGCTGCATTCCATCTACCTATGGAACCAGGTACTATTTTTTCTTCGGTTAACTCAACCATCTGTCGAACCATCAAGGGAGCAAACCAAACAGAGGAAATCAGGCCCCGGCAAGCACTTTCCCGCTGAGCCCCCAGGGGCTACCGGCAAGGGTGTTGCTGCGGATTCTGAGCCTACCAAGGAGCGACTGATTCCGGCGGGCCATCAAGCCCTGACCATAGAGACGGCCGCTCCCATGGCAGAAGAAATGCCTTTGGTCCTTGTCTTCAAGCCCCAGGCTCCGGCATGGGCACAACATACCGTCTGATTGCTCCAAACAGGGGAGCTTCCTGAGGAGCAGGAAGAAGCAGAGAAACTAACCCGTCGGTCTGCCATGTATCCGTTCGTCGATGACGTCCTGTACAGGAAGAGATCGAACGGTGTGAAATTGAAGTGCATTCCCCGGGAGGAAGGACCGGAGCTGTTGGCGGAGATACATGAAGGCATATGTGGCTCCCACATAGGGTCGAGGGCCCTTGCCAGCAAGGCATTCCGGCAGGGTTTCTTCTGGCCCACTGCCCTCTAGGATGCAACGACACTAGTAACCAAGTGTGAGGCATGTCAGTTCCATTCAAAGAAGCTTCATGAACCAGCTCAAGCCCTTCAAACAATTCCTCTTTCCTGGCCATTCTTGGTATGGGGGCTTGACATCCTGGGCCGTTTCCCCCGCGCTGTCGGGGGCTTTGAGTACTTGTACGTTGCGATCGACAAGTTCACAAAGTGGCCAGAGGTGGAAGCAGTGAGGAAGGTGACAGCACAGTCAGCCGTCAAGTTCTTCAAGGGTATAGTGTGCCATTTTGGTGTGCCAAACAGAGTCATCACCGACAATGACACGCAGTTCACAAGCCACACCTTCATGCAATACATCCAAGACCTCAGCAGCAGGGTCTGTTTCACTTCCGTGGCACACCCACGGAGCAACGGCCAGGCGGAGAGGGCAAATGCTGAAGTGTTGCTAGGCCTGAGGACAAAGACATTTGACAGGCTGCACAAGAGAGGAAGGCGATGGATTGATGAGTTGCCAGCGGTTCTTTGGTCGATCAGAATGATGCCAAATCGAGCCACCGGCCAGACACCCTTTGCCCTAGTATACGGGGCAGAAGCAGTTCCCCCCATGGAACTCATATATGGGTCACCTCGAGTGCTCTCTTACGACGAGCTTGAGCAAGAGCAACTGCGTCAAGATGACGCAACGCTCCTTGAGGAAGATCGTCTTCGGGCGGCTGTGAGAGCAGCACGCTACCAACAAGCCTTGCGCCGCTACCATAGCCGCAAGGTTCATGCCCGATGCCTTGAGGAAGGCGACCTTGTTCTTCAGCGCGCTCAGTCGGCCAAGAATTCCGAAAAGTTGACACCAAATGGGAAGGCCCTTATCAGGTAATACGAGTCACCAGGCCTGGCGCAGTCTGCCTGGAGACCGAAGATGATGTTGCAATGAGCAACTCATGGAACATTAAACATCTTCGCAAGTTTAACCCATAAGGCGCGGTTGCCCCCCCCCCCCGACAACCCACCTTTTGCAAGCCTCGCCGGCAAGGCATGTAACCCTGTGTACAAAGCCAGGCACAAACCCTGAGCATAAATAAATGAAGCGCCGGCGCCCTAATTTTAGCATGCATGCTAGGTTAAGTCTCTCCCTCAGTTAGGGTTGATAGTGCGTAGCGGCGACTAATCCCTAGCCTAGAGGTCGAGTATGTGTCTTTCTGTCTTCTTTGGTTCGCAGGGCACGTGGACACTTATGCTGAGCCGCTTGGGAGAAAGAGAATGAACCAGCGCTCCGGCCCCGGCAAGCCAAGATTGCCGGGGGCTGAAAACACGAGGATCTAACCACGGCAAGCCAAAGTTGCCAGGGGCTGCGGATTCAGATAAGTTCTTCATCCCCTGTTGTGCATTTCCGTATGGAGCAGGGACAAATGAAACCTCGTCTTGCTCCAAGACCACTGAGGGAGTCCTGGATTAGGGGGTCTCCGAACAGCCGGACTATCTCCATTGGCCGGACTGTTAGACTATGAAGATACAAGATTGAAGACTTCGTCTCGTGTCCGGATGGGACTCTACTTGGCATGGAAGGCACGCTAGGCAATACGTATATGGATATCTCCTCCTTTGTAACTGACCTTGTGTAACCCTAACCCTCTCCGGTGTTTATATAAACCGAAGGGTTTTAGTCCGTAGGACAACAACAATCATACCATAGGCTAGCTTCTAGGGTTTGGCCTCTCTGATCTCGTGGTAGATCTACTCTTGTACTACCCATATCATCAATATTAATCAAGCAGGACATAGGGTTTTACCTCCACCAAGAGGGCCCGAACCTGGGTAAAACATCGTGTCCCCAACCTCCTGTTACCATCCAGCCTAGACGCACAGTTCGGGACCCCCTACTCGAGATACGCCGGTTTTGACAACGAAATTGGTGCTTTCATTGAGAGTTCCTCTGTGTCGTCGCCGTTAGGCTTGATGGCTCCTACTATCATCGATGGCGATGCGGTCCAGGGTGAGACTTTTCTCCCCAGACAGATCTTCGTATTCGGCGGCTTTGCACTGCGGGCTAATTCGCTTGGCCATCTGGAGCAGATTCAAAGCTACGCCCCTGGCCATCAGGTCAGATTTGGAAGTTTGAACTACACGGCTGACATCCGTGGAGACTTGCTCTTCAACGGATTTGAGCCACAGCCGGGCGCGCCGCACTGTCGCGATGGGTATGACCTAGCTCTGCCGCTGAACAGTACTCTAGAGGCCGCGCCCGCATCAGCTCCAACCCTTAGTTCGGAGCCAACTGCGCCAATCAAGGACGGGTGGTTAGACACCACCTCCGGGGCCGCAGTCTCAACGGCGATCGAGCCAAACACCTGCCTAACCCTCTGCACATCCCATGACTCCAAGGTGCCGGACTCTTTTCCAGACTACAGACCGTCTGCGCCCCTGCCAATCGAATCCGATTGGGCGCCAATCATGGAATTCACCGCCGTGGATATCTTTTAGCACTCGCCCTTCGGCGACATTCTGAATTCACTAAAGTCTCTCTCTTTGTCAGGAGAGCCCTGGCCGGATTATGGCCAACGGGATTGGGATACGGACGACGAAGAAATTCAACGCCCACCCACCACCCACTTAATAGCCACTATCGATGACTCAACCGACATGCTCGACTTCGACTCCGAAGACATCGACGGTATGGACGACGGTGCAGCAGGCGAAGAGGAACCACCGCCCACAGGGCGCTGGACGTCCACCTCATCATATGGCGTATACATGGTGGACACACCAAACGAAGACAACAACGAGGAATGGAAGGATGCACCGAAGGCCTTTCCCTCGAGAAGCAGTCAAACAGGCGGCGCAAGCGCTGCCCCAAACCCCGCCTCGGCAGAAACAACGATCATACAGACCCAGCGTTGGAGCAGGACGAAACACTACCAGACCACGGCAATACGGAGAATCAAACCGAACAAACCAATTCTATCAAAGATAATAGTCCGGACGACATAACGCCGGACAGGCACCCGGAGCAGCAGAACGCCCATTAAAGGCTTGTTGCCACTGCGAGGAGCCTGAAAAAGCAGAAGCAAAGGCTCAAGGCTGCGCAGAACACACTCCAAATCAGATGGAGCAAAGTACTCAACACAGCAGCGAAGTACGGCGGCAATCGCCCCACCAAGAGCTTCCCAAAGCGGAAGCTACTACCTGAATTCGATGAGGAGGCCTTAGACCCCCCACAACCGAAAATTAAAACAACCATCTGGCCGGATAGACGACCTCACGGCCAACATAAAGCGGCAAGCAACGCCACACATAAGCCAATATGCGGTCTACGCGAGGGATCAAAGGACGGCGAAACCAGATCCATCTATGGACCACGCAAGCGTGCTCCAGCATATGATGCAACACAACAAACACCCGAACAACGTGGTACACCCAGATATAGGGGTGCCGCACACCCCCTATGTTTCACCGATGGACCATGAATTTCTAGAGGGATTCAAACCGTAAATATAGAGGCATACGACGGAACAACAGACCTTGGGGGTCAGGATTGAGGACTATATCCTCCATATCCACATGGCTCGAGGAGATGATCTCCACGCCATCAAGTATTTACCCCTCAAACTCAAAGGGCCAGCTCGGCACTGGCTTAAAAGCCTACCCGAAAACTCCATTGAAAGCTGGGAAGAGCTCGAAGACGCTTTTCGGGCAAATTTTCAAGGGACTTATGTCCGACCTCCGGACGCGGACGATTTGAGTCATATAACTCAACAGCCCGGAGAGTCAGCCCGAAAACTTTGGAACAGGTTTCTTACTAAAAAGAACCAAATTGTCGACTGTCTGGACGCCGAAGCGTTGGCAGCTTTTAAGCATAGTGTCCATGACGAATGGCTTGCCAGACACCTCGGCCAAGAAAAGAAGAGAACAATGGCAGCATTAACAAGCCTCATGACCCGCTTTTGCACGGGTGAGTACAGCTGGCTAGCCAAATGCAGCACGAGCAACCCCAGTACAACTGAAGTTAGAGATGGAAACGGGAAATCACGTCGCAACAACAATAACAAACGCTGGAATAAAGAAGACAGCACGAAGAGCACGGCAGTAAACGCCGGATTCAAAAGCTCACGGCCAGGTCAGCAAAAGCCGCACTCTAAAGGCGCCAGAGATGAACTGTCCAGCCTAAACAAAATTCTGCACCAAATATGTCAGATCCATAGCACCCCTAGTAAACCCGCTAATCATACCCACAGAGAATGTTGGGTCTTCAAGCAGTCCGGCAAACTCAACGCCGTACACAAGGGGGAGGATACACCAAGCGAAGACGAGGATGAGCCTCTCAAGCAAGACATTGCGGAACAAAAGAAATTCCCACCACAAGTAAAAAAAAGTCAATGTGTTACACATGATCAAAGGAAGAAACAAAACGGCACTCCTAGAAAAATATGCCCAAGGGCCTATCACCGTGAAGTCCTGCCACTGGTCGTCTCAACCGATCACATTCGATCATCGTGATTACTCAGCAAGTATCCGGCGTGAAGGATTGGCTACCCTGGTATTAGACCCAATAATTGACGAATACCACTTCACACGAGTCCCGATGGACGGTGGCAGCAGTCTAAACCTGATATACCAGGACACAATCCGCGAAATGGGGATAGACCCAACAAAAATTCGCCATAGCAATACTACCTTTAAAGGAGTAACGCCAGGCCTAGGGGCTCATTGTACGGGCTCCCTGCTACTAAAGGTTATATTCGGCTTCCCCGATAACTTCCTAGCGAACATTTAACCTTCCACATCGCTCCGTTCCAAAGTGGCTATCAAGCACTACTTGGACGCGAAGCTTTCACTCGCTTTAATGCAATACCGCATTACGCTCCCCTCACGCTCAAGATCTTTGCAAGCCGAAGAGAGTGCGGCGGCCATGGCAGCCGCACACTAAAAACGGCCTCACCAACTATAGCATTTAACATGTCGTCAAGACCTCGGACACGGTTAGACGAGTCTGGCACAACCATATGTAATTCATACCGGATCGATGGTCACACCCCTATTACAAATACAAGGGGCTCAACGCGCGCAGAAAACTGGCAATTTTTACTCATCTTGAATTATACATGGTTTTTTTAAAAAAAATATCTTTTTGCATGACAACTTTTTCACCTAAGTTTCTCTCTTTTACAGATGATCATTGTGCTACACCCGTCGAGGATACGGCACAACGGAGACACATGCGCAGACGTGCAGCAGGGACCCGCTCCAAGGATTCTTTTTAGATTAAGACCCTGCGTAAACCTTTCTTACTGTCTCTTGTTGATACATACCCACCGAATTCTCAGCATAGTTGAGAAGGATGCTGACGTCTTGGCATGTGGCCACGCCAGAATAATGCACGTACCTGGACACAAGGGGCTTCCTACAAAGGGCACTATTTAGGACCGGTTTATACCATAAAGACTGAATACCTTAGGGAGTGTTCGGCGTCGCGAGTTTGGCCTTATATGCATCAGCTCTGAATCATTGTCTTTGGCCAAATGTTGGGTTTGCCAGGCTCCTGTGTTTTGGTGCCTTACGTTCCGCTTTACCGGCTAAGGCAGCACCAGGAGAAATACTGCGATTGTGCCCTGGTTCATCCGGACGAGCACCTCAGTAGAGAAAGCCGAAAACTGACTGTCATGATATAGCATGAGACTGGTCAACCACTCAATGACCTATAGGGATGTTAGAATTACTCCGCCTTAACGAAGGGCCATTTCCTGGCCAGGCATGTACGCACCTCGAGATCGGGAGAGTGCGGAGCCCCCATGGGCTATCTAGTAGCCCCACTGTCAAACTCCTATGGCCAAGTGAAAGTGTTAAAGCATTATAGTGCGGTTGCCTCGTTCATTGCGCTATCACCTCCTTAATAGGACCAAGACGTTGGGTTAAGTGTGAACACACATTTTTTGCGAGCACCTCTGCATTATATGCGTGGGGGCTGAAGCCGACGACTACAATCTTTCAGGTTATACACATGTATACATAAACGGCCACACAGGAGGCATCATATTACTTTCGGGCAAAGGTATAAACACAGCCTTATAGAATTTCATAAAAACATTGTGTTTACAATGGGAATACATGTCACTCAAACATAATGCTCGGCAGCCACTCGGCCTATGGCTGAACCCTGCGCCGCAACAGTGGTAGCGTCCATCTCCGCCCAGTATGCTTTAACACGGGCAAGGGCCATCCGCGAGCCTTCTATGCACGCCGACCTCTTCATCGCATCAATGCGCGGCACCGCACCAAGGACCTGCTGCACTAAGCTAAAATAGCTATTCGGCTTTGGCCTTTCCGACCATAGCTGATCCACGACAGACCTCATGGCGAGTCTGGACAACCTATTTAGTTCGGCCCATTCGGCTAGCTGATCAGTCAAAGGAAGCGGACGCTCTGGAACGTTGAATTGCGACCAGAACAGCTTGTCCACCCCACGATCTGCTTGACCTTGGAAGTATTTGGCCGCATCGGCAACGCTCGCCGCCAAGTCTATATATGCATTTGCCGAACTCCACAGCCGATCCAGAGGGGCATACCGTCGATCTCCGAACTTCCTCCGTAGCATGAAGGGCTTCCCAGCCGCAATATCCCCGGCTTCCCGCAACTCCTCCTTCTCTGCTCTCATAGCAGAGCGGGTGTCTTTATCCGCCATCGTGGCCTTCTCAAGGTCCGTTGCCTTCGCTCGGTTTTCTTTTTCAAGAAGCCGGCAACGGTCGGCAGTGTCTTTTAATTCTACGGCCATCTTGGCCATCTTCTCTTTGCTCTCGCCATGTACGGCCTTCTCGGCTTTCAACTCTTTGCCCGCCTTCAAAGCAGCCGCATTACTAATCCTCGCTTGTTCCTTGGCACGGGCAAGTTCTGCCCACAAGGTTTCCACGGCGGCAGCTCCATCCTTAGTCACAACATATTAAAGATACTAGCATCATGCTGCTCTTACTATGTGGCATTCACCAGATAATAACACTTACCCTATGCCTCGTCAAGCCTCTGGTTAACAAGCTCGATGTCGGCGTCTGCCGCATCCAGTTGTCATTTTAATTTGGCAAACTCACTAGTCCGGCTAGCCACCGGAGCTTCCACCACCTGCACATAGGGGCAGTCTGGTTATTTCCTGGGACTGTGATCCTCTGTTCGCCGCCGTTCTCGTCGACAACCAGAGTCTCAGGGGCTACTATCTACACATGGCACACCTAACATGTGCAGTACTATCACATATTATCTCACGTACCTCAAAGCCTGTCAGTAGACTCATAAAAGCTTCATGTAATACGCTTTCGGCGGACGAGATTCTCTCCATCACCATACGTATCAGCATACGGTGTTCTTCTGAGATGGCCGCTAGCCCCACCAACTCCCTCAGAACGTCCGACCGCACACTAGACGGTGCCGGATTCTTTTGTCTGCTCTCTTTGGGAGCCGGATGTTGGGGACTTCGGGGGTCTATGGGATTATCTTCTGGCCTCACCGGATCCGGAGAGGCCCTCCGTGACGACACTTCGGGGTCACCCGCTTCTTGAGCAAAGGAGTTCGGGGGAGGCGTTTCGCTCTCCATCATCTCTGGAAGAAGATCCCCCGAAGACGAGCTCATCTAAGAGGGGATAAGGCCCAAACTACAAGATATATGCAGTGGTTATTTTCTCAGAAAAAAAGATAGCATACCTTTACTATTAATGTATTTTGGATCACTTACGACTCGTTGTAGGGCTTATCCCCCCACGGACTTTGTGCGGAAAAAGCACCCCCCGAGGCAGGACCCTCTGTGGGAGACTTCTCCCGTTTGGAGGCTTCGGCTTCCGGATCCTCGGAAGCAGTCCTTTTCCTCCCCCGGTTGTCCTCCTTCGTGGAGACGCTCATTCCCTCGGTTGGAACAGGCAGCGATGGGGGCCCGCGTCTGCCCGTATTATCCCCCAGGTATCTTCCTTCAAGGGCTCCGGGCAAGGTGCAACCTCGAGCATCTTTTCCAATACCGGATTTTCCAAACCCTCAGGGAGGGGGGCCAAACACCGAATCATCTTTGTCTTTGTTAGCTAGTCCTGGTCAAAAGGTGAACTCACAGAAATAACTTCGTAATGAATAAAAGACAGTGTGTTCGGCCAGAGGATTTCTTACTTGTTCGGCGGCGCGGTTACTGCTCAGGCCCACATCCTTGGTAATATCCGGACACTCTACTTGAGGTCCAAAGAATGACTTGTACATCTCCTCGTGCGTCAGGCCGAGGAAACTTTGAATGGCACGTGGTACCTCTGGGTTGAACTCCCACAAGCGAAGGGGCCGGCATTTGCAAGGCCAGACTTGACGAACCAGCATAACTTGTATCACCGCAACCAAATTAAAATCTCCCTCGAAGAAATCTCGGATGCGGCTTTGCAGTATAGGCACGTCCTTGGCTGGACCCCAACTCAGACCTCTGCTAATCCATGGCATTAGTTGTGGTGGGGGCCCCAGCAGAAAGCAGGGGCAGCTGCCCACTTGGCACTTCTGGGAGCTGTGACATAAAACCACTCCCGCTGCCATAATTCGGACACCTCTGGGAAGGAACCTTTCGGCCATGGAGCTCCTTCCATCTTGCCTATTGATGCATCTCCGCACACTGCATGTTGCCCCTCGATCATCTTCGGCTTCACTTCAAAGGTCTTGAGCCACAAGCCGAAGTGAGGGGTGATGCGGAGGAAGGCCTCACACACAACAATAAATGTCGAGATGTGAAGAAAGGAGTCTGGAGCTGGATCATGGAAATCTAGCCTGTAATAGAACATCAAACCCTTGACGAAGGGATCCAGAGTGAGGCCTAGACCTCGGAGGAAGTGGGAGACGAACATGACGTTCTCGTTGGGTTCGGAAGTAGGGACGATCTACCCTCGAGCAGGCAGCCGATGTGAAACCTATGCGATCAGGTATCTGGCCTCCCTCAACTTCTTAATGTCATCTTCCGTAACAGAGGAGGGCGTCCATCGGCCTTGAAGGCTGGATACGGACATGATTGAAGATCCGGAGCACCTAAACCTGGGCTTTGGGTGTTAGAACTCGAGGCAGGGGAAGGGTTCGATTCAGCACGAGAGGGAAAAAACGAAAACCTTGTCCCTTTATAAAGAGGGTGAATATCAAGCATCCTCTCCGTAGCCGTTTAGGACTTGCCTATAATCTAGGAGTCCTAGACACGGTTGGGTTACCCATGCCCGTATTAATGAGAATCCCATAATAAGGGGGTACGATCTCTACTTTGACAAGACGTGTCAAAAAACTACCTCGCGTTATGTGCGGGGCTGGTTAAAAGAAACAGTTCGAATAATCACCGGGCCATTACATAACGTCACGCTGCCAAAACAAGCCAACAAATTAGATCTGCAAAAATATTATTCTCTCTACGGTGGAATGTGGAACTTATTTTGCAGGGTTAGACACTATCCTCGTATTCAAATTCTTCTATGATGTATTCGGAGAAGGAACCCGCCTTGCAATGCCGAAGACAATACTGCACGCCAGACTCATCGTCATTGAAGCCTGGTTCAGGGGCTACTGAGGGAGTCCTGGATTAGGGGGTCTCCGGACAGCCGGACTATCTCCATTGGCCGGACTGTTAGACTATGAAGATACAAGATTGAAGACTTCGTCTCGTGTCCAGATGGGACTCTACTTGGCGTGGAAGGCAAGCTAGGAAATACGTATATGGATATCTCCTCCTTTGTAACCGACCTTGTGTAACCCTAACCCTCTCCAGTGTCTATATAAACCGAAGGGTTTTAGTCCATAGGACAACAACAATCATACCATAGGCTAGCTTCTAGGGTTTGGCCTCTCTGATCTCGTGGTAGATCTACTCTTGTACTACCCATATCATCAATATTAATCAAGCAGGACGTAGGGTTTTACCTCCATCAAGAGGGCCCGAACCTGGGTAAAACATCATGTCCCCTGCCTCCTGTTACCATCCGGCCTAGACGCACAGTTCGGGACCCCCTACCCGAGATCCGTCGGTTTTGACACCGACAACCACCGAGCTCCCCCTTCTTCTTGTACCCAAGTCCCTGGGACAGAAGTAGGTCGTAACGCAGTGGCGAGGAAATAAATGAAGGGCCTAACTCTACTTCGCCCTGCCTCCGCCAAAGGCGTGAGAATGGTCGATTGAAGTCAGGGGACGGCAGGGCCTGTTGCTGGGCGACAGTATTTATCTTAAAAATAACAAGGATTCGTTCCTTGGCATGGGCCTCACTCACGCACAAAGAACCCGGCAAGCACCCTCTTTCATTAAAAAGATCCCATGTAGGTACAATTCATACAGAATTAAAAACATGAGCAAGGGGATTACAAGTCTTAAAATTAACAAGTGCCCGCAGTCTTACAAACTAAAAAGAGATAAGATGCCTGTAATCCCTTTCTTGTCCCTCTCCTCAGGAGGTGGAACAAGATAGCAAGAGGGCAAAAAGAGCGCCTAGGCAAGGTGCGAGGAGCAGAAGGCACCAAGAGAATGCCCTGGTGCCGGGACGGGAGCTGGAAGATGAGGCAGCGGGCCGGCAATACGCGACGAAGGCGTCGGTGCCCGCGTACTCCGACTGGACGGCCGCCACCTGCCTTCTTCGCCTTCTCCAACCCTCCTATGCCAGCCACCCAAGAAGGCAATGGGGGACGCGCCGATGGAGAGCTTGACGAGGAAGGCCCTCGACAGGCCGCATGACGTAGGACGGGGCGACGCGGTCAGTCATAGACGAGGTCAACATGACCTCACTCAATGTTCTCGTCGTCGCTGTCACTACCCTCCTCATCACTCCTGCTTGAAGAGGAATCTTCATCGTTGGAGGAGCTCTCCACGCAGCACTTTAGGCGAGTTCTAAGATCTCCAAAGACCTTGACGGAGAGCAGTCCGCCCTCCATTAACTTGAAGTAAAGGACAAGCCCCGCCGTCAGGCTGTGGATGCGAGTGAACGTCTTCCATCCGCGACGGAGGTACATGACGTGAGGAGCGGGGAAGTCGATGTCGACCCACGTGCCGCCATTCCTGTAGCCCCTCATGTGCAACCTGAGGGTCTAGGGTGGATCGAGCTCCATCTCTCAAGCAAATGGGGTAGGGAGACGGAGGCAGCGACGCGGTGGCCGGCGCAGCCTGATGAAGAACTCGCGGGGTTGGTCCCCAACGTGGCCCTCCATTGGGGGAGGCATCGCTGGCGGAGGCGAGGCCAGTGCGCCGCCCCGTCCCCCTCTCCCCAAAGTGCCACGGCGACCTCGGCCTCACCCTCTCCCCCTTCCTCTCATGGCCGGCTCCACCGCCACGAGCTCTTGGGAAGGAGGGACGCGCTGTCGAGCAGCAACACTCGCCGCCACCGTTGAAGGGCCGGTGCCTCCTCTCGCCATGGCAGACGGAAGAAAGGAGGCGAAGTGAATGGAGGTAGATGACGAAAGGATGTGGGATGCCATCCCCCTCCCCCTTATTATAAAAGGGGCGGGGTCGGGGCTCGGCCGCCCCACTCGGCCAATCCGACCATCTGGGGCGCAGGGGATGGAGACCGACCCGCTGCCCCAATCAGCGATGACCCAGTTTCCCGCCTCCACCACCTGCCACCTGCATGGGGGACACATGGAGAGCAAGCAAAATTGAGGGGACGGGTGAGGCGACCGTTCCCCACCCCGTGATCGTGGGGGACTGATGCCTTGAAGACCACGACCCGAGTCCGCCATGTAAATGAGCCGCGCCTCTACGCCTCCCTCTTTTTATAGGGAAGGCGCTAGTCGCCTATTTACCACGATGTGACGCATGCATGCGGGAACCGCCCCACGCATGACACCCACGTCACGCATGACCCTGCACGTCACGCATTCAACACAGGGCGTGGGAAGCGCAGTGGACAAGAAGTTTCTGCGGTAAAATCCGTCCCACCTGCCCGCGCACCGTTCTAGGCCTAGCCCAACAACACGGCGCGCTTATGTGTGGCCCAGGCCCGGGGGCTCCTGTCGGTGTACAAAAGTAGGGGCTCTTCTTTTGACCCCTTTACTTATGCATGGGCAGTTAGAGCCGCGCGCCACGACCACACTTAGCAGGGCAGAGGAGGGGAGCCGGAGAGAAACCGAAGCATAAGGCAAACAAAGCAACGCCAAGGCCAGAAACACTAAAGAACAAAGGAGCAAGGTGGACTCCCCCGGCAAGACCCTTGCCAGGGAAACCTCCGCGGCCCCGACAAGAGCATTGCCAGGGCAACTTGCCCAACACCAGCAGAGCGAGCCACCCTTGAGCCCACAGGCTTCAACCCAACCAACTACATTGGAACCAAGGATCAGGAGGCGTCTTTGTGGTGGCATGCAAATATTAGTCAAGATCATAAACATGTGAGATCAGATGAGGACCAGAAGACGGCGACCCTCGGCAGGATCCTAGCCGAGGAAATCCACAAGACCCCCATCAAGACCCTTGCTGGAGATGACTGCAACGCCACAGCAAGACCCTTGCCGAGGGCATCAGTAGGGCCACTGCCAGGCCTATACCAGCCAAGACTCTAGCACCGTCCCCAAGCAGCTGCTAGCTCAACCAGCTGGGCAGGCACCTGCGTGGTGACAGGCAGCCTCTACACCGACTCAGCAAGAACCTACGTGGCGGCATGCGACCCTTCATGAAAGCTCCACCACCGCACCAGCCCAGCAGCCGGCCACCATGGCGCCCCGATGCCTCATCAGCTCAGACGCGTGTTGAGGCCAGGCGAGGCGGCAACGGCTAGGACGTGCTTCTCTGGTGTCCCTAATAAAGAAAGGGGCACGTCGGCTGGGCATTAAATCTGTTTGTCCGACGGCCCAGAGGATAGGCTTATCAACTGTAGACCTTTCCACCTCCCATGTGCCACTGTAGCAACCCCTTTTTCCTCTAAAAGGAGGCCCGAGGCAACCAAGAGAGGGATTCATCTCTTTTGGGAAAGTTGCACCATGTAGCTAGCTCAAGAACACAAGACACTCAAATACATCCTCCAAAGCAGGACTAGGGTATTACACATCTTCACGGCCCGAACCTAGGTAAACGATCTGTGTGCTTCCTGTCAGACCCGCTCTTTGGACAACCTCGTGCTTGCCAATCGTAGAAGGGATCCCAGTTACCCCATAGGTGTCGTTCCACCGACAGGAATCTTATGAAATTAATGCCGCTTTGTTGAATGTTGTTATGAAAGAACAATTTTTCGATAGTCCTAATGAAGTTGCTGCATCCCATCTAAATACTTTTGTTGATTTGTCTGATATGCAAAAGAAAAAAGATGTGGATAGTGATATTGTTAAATTGAAGCCTTTTCCATTCTCACTACGAGATCGTGCTAAAACTTGGTTTTCATCTTTTCCCAAAAATAGTATTGATTCATGGAATAAGTGTAAAGATGCTTTTATTTCCAAGTATTTTCCTCACGCTAAGATCATCTCCCTTAGGAACGATATAATGAATTTTCAGCAAGTTGATCATGAACATGTTGCACAATCTTGGGAGAGGATGAAATTGATGAAAAGAAATTGCCCTTCTCATGGTTTAAGTTTATGGATGATCATACAATTGTTATGCCGGATTGAGTTTTGCATCTAGAAATCTTTTAGATTGCACCGCAGGAGGTACTTTTATGGAAATTACATCAGGGGAAGCTACTACAATCCTAGATAATATTATGGAAAATTACTTTCATTGGCATACCGAAAGATCTTCCACTAGTAAAATTGTGCATGCGATTGAAGAAATTAATACTTTGAGTGGAAAGATGGATGAACTTATGAAATTGTTTGCTAGTAAGAGTTATCCTATTGATCCTAATGATATGCCTTTTTCCACATTGAGTGATAATAATAATGAATCTATGGATGTGAATTTTGTTGGTAGGAACAATTTTGGTAATAACGCATATAGAGGTAATTTCAACCCTAGGTCGTTTCCTAGTAATTCCTCTAATAATTATGGTAATTCCTACAACAATTCTTATGGAAATTATAATAAAATACCTACTGATCTTGAGAATAATATTAAAGATTTCATTAATTCTCAAAATAATTTCATTGCTATGGTAGAAGAAAATTGCTTAAGATTGATGATTTGGCTAGGAACGTTGATAAAATTTCTCTTGAAATTGAATCTTTAATGATTAGATCTGTGGCACACAAGATTGATATTAATGAATCTCTAAAATCAATTAAAATTTCTATGGATGAATGTAAATAAAGAACCACTAGGATGCGTTCTAAGAGAGATTGGTTTGTAAAAGCATGTTCTTCTAGTTTTTGCGAAAAAATAATGAAGATCTTAAAGTGATTGGTGTGAATCATGTTGAATCTTTGTTTGCTAATATAAATCTTGATAAAGATGGGACTAGAGATGAGTCAACTTTAGCTAAAAGGCATCCCAATAATTTGTAGTTTAAAGATCTTCATGAAAAAATTGATAAAAGTGGGATTGGAGAGGTCGAAACTTTAAGTAGCGATGAACCCACTCTTTTGGATTTCAAGGACTTTAATTATGACTAGGAAAACATGCCCGTGTGTTGCAATGGGAGAGAAAAAACCGATGTCACGGTGATGCATATAGTAAATTCCTGTTGGCGTGGTGGGGAATCTAGTTGTATGGCATTGAGTGCAATAGCAATGCCTATCCAGAAATACCATCACTAAGTTCAAATTATTAATGTCTCAGGTTTTTCATTGTGTCCAAACCTTTCAAACTGATGTCCAGATACACTAATATTGGCCGAGCCTGCTCAGCCTCCTGAAGATGTGTGTCATACTGTCTTCTCTCTTCTCCTTTATATCTTTTTTGGGTTGTCCTTATATAAATTAAAATCCCACAAAATAAGAAAGGCATACCTGCAATAGAACTCCTTTTCAACATGGAATTTTACAAATAGAAACATGCAGCTGATAAACCTGTGTGGCAATAGGAGTATTCAAAGCGTGAAGGATTTGTAACACTACTCCTTCATGTCAAAAGGACTATAACTGCATGAAGACTTGCTTTCACTTGGGGAAACCAAGCTAAGTAGCGACAGACAGTATAAGTACATCGCATCAGATAAAGACCATGAGAAACACATGGTTCAAGAACAATTATATGACAGAAGTCTTTAAAATCCTAGGATCATTTTTCTAGTAAAAATAATTCTAGTTAAGAGAGCTGTAAGTGCATCTAGTGCCCCTTAGTGATTTTGGTGTATTGAAGACTTATAGGTTAAGGGACTAATGCATTTGTGAGTGTACACAGGTCTATAAGTCTATGAGGAGTTTGATATTTACAAGAAAAGTCGACCCCTAAAAATGAATATCTTCGACAGAAGATTTTGGTATTTCTGAAGACTTACATGAAGACTTTGAAAGTGAAGAAATTGGTGTGTCCATGAGGACTTGATATTCATGCGAGGAATATGAAGCTTGAAGACTTTCGTTTTCATAGTTTTGTTTATTCTCTTTCTTGAGTCATAGGAAACACCGTACTGTTAAAGGGGGTCGAGGAAATACTAAGGAAAAATTTCCATGTGATGCTCAACTCAAAATCCTACACCTACCAATCCCTTCGAGTGAAGCCATTGGAAATCTCATACAGTTCAGTCAATTTCTTCAGTGACAGAGATGAAGTTCTTCTGGTCTCTGAGGAATTTGTCCTGACTGAGGAGTCAGGAATTCACCAGTGCGGATTGCCTACACAGTGAGGAACATGATAGACCTGAGGATTTTGCTACTCAAAATTCCGACCGTTGCTGTGCTATGCGCCAGCTGTCCCAAAATATCTATCCACCTAACGGTCATATCATTGAAGGGCATTTATGTCTTATCATGTCAGGCTGCTCCCTTGGCTATAAATAGCCGCCCCCCTACAACCACTAGCTGGTTGGCTTCTCCGAGAGAAACTGACACTTGTCATTTGAGAGCAACCCATCCTCTGAGGACTTTGAGAGAAAATCATCAAGTGAGGAAAAACCAAAAACCCAAAACCCGAACACCTACAAACCCCAAGTGATTGAGCATCACTGAAGAGATTGATCCTGCGTGGATCTGACGCTTGTTACCTTTGAAGACTGTGCTTCTTCCAGACGGTTAGGCGTCATGGTCTAGAGCATCCAAGAGGAATTGTGGATCGCCGAGTGACCAAGTTTGTGAAGGTTTGGAAGTCGCCAGAAGACTTACCACGAGAGATTGGACGAGGTCTGTGTGACCCTAGTTCAAGGAGAATATGGTGAGGACTGGGTGTCCTGAGCTGTGTGTTTAGGACTGGGTGTCCGGGACTGTGTGTCCTTGAGTTTAAATACTCACCCACTCCAACCAGACGTACAACTGAGACAGCAGTTGGAACTGGTCTACCAAATCATTGTCTTCACCAAGTGTACTGGTTCTATTTCCTCAACTCTTTCATTTCCTCATAACTGTGTTGTGTGTTTGTTCATACATGTGTTTGAAGACTTTGACTGAAGACTTTCTCAATTTCCTCAGCTCAATTTCTTCAGTCTGTTTATCTTCATCCTGTGTTTTCCTATAATTACGCTTCCTGTACTCTGTGCCTGTCTTCATTTCATCATGATGACTATGCTTGTATTCTGTTATGTTTACTTTTGAGTACTTATTCCACTGCTAGTAGTTCTTCATTAAGGAATTTCCTCACCGGCAAATTCCTCAGTGAAGAATTTCATAAAAATCGCCTATTCACGCCCCTTTAGTTGATATAACACACTTTCAATTGGTATCAGAGCAAGGTACTCCCTTGTTCTGTGTGATTTTGGTTTAACCACATGGAGTTTTAGTTATGTCGACCGCAGGTATGATCAAGGTCTCTGTTGGGTGTCCTACCTTCGATGGGACGGACTACCCCTACTGGAATAATAAGATGTGAATGCATCTTGAAGCAATTGATAACGATCTCTGGTATGTTGTGGAAAATGGTGTTCCCTCTGTCACACCTTCTCTGAACGCTGCTGATGTGAAGAGACTCAAGCAACTAGACTCTCAAGCGAAGAATATCATATGTGGCCATCTGAGCAAAGGACAGTATGGTAGAGTGAGTGCTTTGGAGACATCAAAGCTTATCTAGGATAGGTTGTCCAAAGTGAATGAAGGAGTCTCAAATCGGCGTGACTCTCGAGTTGATGTTCTTCGCAATCTCTTCGACCGCTTCAAAAGACTCGACAATGAAAATGTTCAACAAACCTTCGATCGCCTCACTGACATCTCAAATGAGCTTCAAGCACTTGGTGCCACTGACATCACCGACCATGAGGTGGTGAAGAAATTGCTGAGATCGCTTGATTCCTCATTTGACACTCTAGCATTGATGATACAAGAACATGCTAATTACAAGTCACTTGATCCCGCTGATATTCTCGAGAGGCTAAATGCTCATGAGTTCCAACTTGATGAAAAGAGAGATCTCTATGGTTCAAGCTATGGCAGATCACGTGCACTAAAGGCCAAGGCAGTATCTGAGTCTGAAGATGAAGACTCTGATAGCAGCCTTGGTGATCCTGAAGAACTGAGCCATGATCTGGCTCTGCTCGTGAAGAAGTTCCAAAAGTTCTCAAGATGTGGTCGCCTTGGAAGACCCTCAAGGAGCAATGATTCCTCATCAAGTGACTAAAAGAGGAGGCTCTGCCACAAATGCAAGAAGCCTGGTCATTACATTCAAGACTGTCCTCAATGGGAAAAGGAATCAAAGAAGAAGAAATACAAGGGTTACAGTTCTGATGATGCGAAGAAAAAGAAGAAATCCTCCAAATCTTCATCATCAAAATCCTCAAAACCTTCACATCACAAGAAGAGCAGCTCCAAGAAGGCCAGGGCATTCATTGGCAAGGAAATGGACTCTGAGGCTGAATCTGAAGAAAATGAGGAAGAGGAGTCATCTGATGAGTGCGAATCCAGAGTGGCGAGCCTAGCTCTCGCTACTGCATTCGTCGGCAAGTCTATCTTCAACACTGAAGAAAATAACCTCACCAACAATGCTGACGAAGGGGATGATGACTACGCTCCCACCTACTGCTTCATGGCAAAGGGTGCCAAGGTACTCAAATATAGCTCATCTGAATCAAGTGAGAATGAATCTGATGAAAATCTTAAGCCCAGCTATTCTAAACTTGCTAAGATTGCTGTAAAACAACAAAGGGCTTTAGAAAAGGTTCAAAACATGCTAGACAAAAGTGATGATATGTTGGGTGAAGAAATGGATCGCACTAAAGCCCTGACTGAAAATCTTCAGAGATTTCAGACTAGGTTTGACAATCTTCAAAGTCATCATAACACTCTCTTATCTGACCATGAGAAGCTTTCTTATGAATTTCTTCAAAGAAAGCAAGACCTTGAGAAGCTAAGAGTGAGTTATGAAGATCTTCAGAAGGAGCGTGATTCATTACTTGCTCAACAAATCAGCGCGTCTCAGGAAGAATTTGTTCCTCCATGCTTGAAGTGCATTGAACGTGAATCTGCTAATTCTTCACCTGAATGGTCAAATGCTGCTAATGTTTCAAATTCTTCACATGCCTCTGCTATCACTAATTCCTCATCTGAGGACATTACTAGTATCACTGACGATGCAGGGCTGAAGGAATTGTACATGACAGGCATGTATGAAAGCCTCAAAGGGCATCAGGCTCTTTGTGATGTGCTTAAAAAGCAGATCCTCAACCGGAACCCTAGGAAAGAGGGTATCGCCTTTGAGAGGAAACTCAATGCTGATGGTACATATTGGAAGCCTAAGCAGTACCCCAAAACTACATGGGTTGCTACAAAGGGACCTCCAGTTGATCCGGCTAACTTATCTGGATTTGCTTGTGAATCTCCTCATTCTGATGATGAGTCAATTGACTCCAACTATAAGCGGTTCAAAAATCAGAATGGTGAAGTATTTGCTAGATATGTTGGCACTAACTGCAGGAACGGATCCCCTATGAAGAAAATCTGGGTTCCCAAAAGATGCCTTGAAAATCTTCAGGTGAATGTCATCATGACGCCACCTGTGAAGAATAGGAACCCCAGATCAAATTCTTCATATGGACCAAATTCCTCATATGGATCAAAGTCCTCATATGAACATCATCGTGCTAACCCGTCTGTTTCGCAGGGAAGATCTAAGGATTATGGATATGTGTATTATTCTTCAAATCATTATGTCCATAAGTCCTCGAAGAATTTCTTTGCATACTCTTATGCTTACTCTAACCCCTCTTATGTGAAACGAAATGGACTGGCTTCTATGCCATCCTTCTCGTATGGAGCTCGTAGAATGATAAACTCTTTGTCACCCCTTCAGATGTGGGTGGTGAAGAAAAAGAACTAATCTCTTCTGCAGGGTCAGGTCTCCAGACGCACGTAATCTTCTGAAGAATTTGCTGGAGACCTGAGCATGCCTGATAGGACGCAGGCTGATCATGAAGAAATGAACTTTCATTTCTCACGTCCTCATATTGCTTTATCAGTTCTTTTACTTGATGAAATTGATCTGATGAATTGATTTCATATTCTTCACTCATGAAGTATATGAGTTTGTAAGCTGCACTAATTCGTCTGCAGGATGATCAACCCAAAGCCACTGAGTGGGTCCTCGATAGTGGATGTACAAACCACATGACTGGTGACAAGAATCTATTGATGGATGCTCCATTATATCCGTCGCATCTGAAGCATATCATCTTTGCTGACAAAGGCAAAAGTCAGGTATTGGGTCTAGGTAAGGTTGCGATTACAAAGGATCGACACATGGACAAAGTCATGCTTGTTGAATCCTAAGGATACAACCTTATGTCTGTCTCAATGCTTTGTGATCTTGATATGGTTGTTGTCTTTGGCAAGTACCGTTGTGTTGTGGTTATGGAAGCTGACAATTCCAAAGTCTTCGAAGGCTTTAGGAGAGGAGACCTGTATATTGTTGATTTCTCTACAGAACCACAACCAACCGTGTGCTTACTTGCAAAAGCTTCAGAAGGCTGGCTCTGGCATCGACGACTTGGTCATGCAGGCATGAGGAATTTGCACACGCTTGCGAAGAAGAAGCATGTCATTGGCATCGAGAATGTCAAATTCCTTAAGGATCACCTATGCGGAGCCTGTGAAGCTGGAAGATGACGAAGGCCAAGCATCCAGCAAAGACTATCATGACCACCACTCGCCCGTTTGAATTGCTTCACATGGATCTCTTTGGTCCTAATCATTATTCTGCTATTTCAAATGAAGCATCTCAATATGGCTTTGTTATTGTTGATGATTATTCTCGCTACACATGGGTACACCTTGTTACTTACAAACATGAAGTGCAGGAAGTCTTCAAACGATTTTCCTCAAGGGCTTCAACCAACTTCGGTGTGAAGATCAAGCACATCAGAAGTAATAATGGCATGGAGTTCAAGAATTCTGGTCTCGATGACTATCTTGATGAACTTGGTATTACTCATGAGTTATTTGTTCCTTACACTCCTCAGCAGAATGGCGTCGTGGAGTGCAAGAACATGACTCTTGCTGAGATTGCTCGCACTATGCTTGATGAATACAAAACGCCTCGTCGTTTCTGGACTGAAGCAATTGATACTGCGTGCCACATCATCAACAAAGTATATCTTCACAAATTCTTCAAAAAGACTGCCTATGAACTCCTCATTGATAAGAAACCCAATGTAAGTTATTTCAAAGTCTTCGGTGCTAAATGTTGGATTAGAGATCCTCATCACAACTCAAAATTTTCACCGAAAGCACATGAAGGTTTTATGCTTGGTTACGGAAAGGACTCGCACACATACAGAGTCTTTAACAACGTTCTTCACAAAGTTGTTGAAACTGTAGATGTGCAGTTCGATGAAACTAATGGCTCGCAAAGAGAGCACCTACCTACTGTGATAGATGAACCAGGACCTGAGGAAACTATCAAGTTCAAGGCTATTGAGGATGTCATTCCTACTGAAGAATCTGCTGAAGAATTCATGCCAGAACATGAAGAACGTCGGGATAATGCACCTGAAGAAAATGCTGAAGAAAATGGTGCGGAAGAAAACGCTGATCAAATTCTTCAACGACAACCAGCTCATCCTCGCATTGCAAAAGAAGTGCAAGTTGAAAAGATCATCAATGACATCAAAGCGCCAGGTCCTCTCACACGCTCAAAAGCTTCACATTTGTCTAAATTTTGTGGGCAGTATGCTTTTGTCTCTATTACAGAGCCCGCTAAGGTAGATGAAGCATTTCTGGAGCCTGAGTGGATTCAGGCCATGCAAGAGGAATTACATCATTTCGAGCTTAACAATGTCTGGGAACTGGTCAAACGTCCAGATCCTCGCAAGCACAAAATCCTCGGCACAAAGTGGATCTACCGCAACAAGCAAGATGAAAATGGCCTTGTGGTGAGGAATAAGGCACGGCTTGTAGCTCAAGGCTACACACAGGTTGAAGGAATTGAGTTCGATGAAACTTTTGCACCCGTTGATAGACTTGAGGCTATTCGCATATTACTTGCTTATGCTAACCATCATGATATCACTTTATATCAAATGGAAGTGAAAAGTGCATTCCTCAATGGTAAGCTTGAGGAAGAAGTATATGTTGCTCAACCCCCAGGTTTTGAAGATCCAAAGAATCCTGAAAAAGTCTTCAAACTCAACAAGGCCCTCTATGGCCTCAAGCATGCCCCACGGGCTTGGTATGATACCTTGAAGGAACTCCTCATGAAGAAAGGCTTCAAACCCGGTTCACTCGACCCTACTCTTTTCACTAAATCTTATGATGGTGAATTGTTTGTGCGCCAAATATATGGATGATATTATCTTTGGCTATACTGACCAACGTTATAGTGATGAATTTGCCTATATGATGAGTGAAGAATATCAAATGTCTAGGATGGGAGAGTTGAAATTCTTCTTAGGCCTTCAAATTCGTCAACAACGCAATGGCATATTCATATCTCAGGAGAAATACCGCAAGGATGTACTGAGTAAATTCGGCATGCAAGATTGCAAAGGCGTCAAAATTCCTATGCCCACAAATGGCCACCTGTGCACTGATGAAAATGGTATTGACTTCGATCATAAGGTATACCGCTCCATGATAGATTCCTTATTGTACTTCTGTGCATCTAGGCCAGATATAATGCTTAGTGTTTGCATGTGTGCCCGATTTCAAGCTACACCGAAGGAATCACACCATAAGGCTGTGAAGCATATTCTTCGATATCTAGCTCACACACCAACACTTGGATTATGGTACCCCAAGGGCTCGGCTTTTGATCTTGTTGGATATTCTGACTCTAACTATGCTGGTGATTGTGTGGATAGCAAGTCAACATCTGGTACATGTCATTTCCTCGGACGATCTTTGGTCTGTTGGTCCTCGAAGAAACAGAACTACGTATCACTATCTACTGCTGAAGCTGAGTACATTGCCGCTGGTTCTTGCTGTGCCTAATTGCTATGGATGAAGCAAACTCTCAAGGACTACGGCGTCAACATGAAGAATGTGCCTCTCTTCTGTGACAAGGAGAGTGCCATCAAGATTGCTCACAACCCAGTTCAGCACTCGAAGACAAAGCACATTCAGATTTGTCATCATTTTCTTCGTGATCATGTGCTGAAGGGCGACATTTCTATTGAGCATGTGAAGACTGAAGAACAGCTAGCCGATATCTTCACAAAGCCCTTGGATGAGAAGAGATTTAGCAAGTTGCGGTGTGAGCTAAATATCCTAGAATCTTCGAATGTTCTTTGAAAAGGACACTCATCCTAACAGTTATGCAAAATTGTTGACTTAGATGTGCAACACATGAAGAAGCATTTTTCTTCAATCAATGAAGAATAACACTCTTAGTGTGAAGAAATTAATGAAGAATTTGATTCTCAGAACCCTACGATAATTGTACGCGTTGTCTGAAATCATCATTCTTATACGGTGGGTCACGCCACCATGAAAAGTTCAAATTCCTCAAATTATTCATATTCTTCAACTTTGCATAGTCTTCACTGGTTCCGTCATTTTTCTTCATTGGCCATATA